>NC_138976.1:69949837-70318186 GCF_964341445.2 Mesoplodon mirus | reverse complement strand
CCATTGTGAAGAATAGATTGTTCTCCATTCCTTTGGTCTCTCCCGACCTGTTGGGAAGGTTGTTGTATTACAGCAGAGGCTGTAGGGGTGGGGGAATAAGAAAAAGGATAGAACTTCTTCCTTTAACCCTCTGCCACTACTTTGCATGGTCACACCCTGCATTTTACCATCACCAGTAATTATATTTCCTCTGAAGTCTCATGTGCTTCTTCCTCTTTGTTTCTGTGGACGATATGTTCCTGCTTCACTAAATGCGAACCTTTCTTCCTGCTCTCACAGTTTCGTATCCTTTTGCATTTTGAGGAACTTCACTCTTGCAGTTAATTCCTCTCCCGAATTGCCATTACTGGGTTATTCTCATTAGTGTCCTAGAATCTCTTGTTTTCACAACACATGCACATACACACTCTTTCCTAGGTCCCACTTCTCCCACCTGTGTATTGTGGGAGAAAGCTGCCCACTTCCTTGCTTCTCAGAGCTGTCTCCACTGATTATTTTTCTATTTGCTCTCCTCCAGTCTGACCTTCCCTCTCACTACTCAACTATATCTGCTTATATTAGGCTTACACATTTTATGTTGCCAAACCCAAGGGTCACTTCTGAGTCTTCTCGTTACCGTCCTGCTTACCTGCTAACTCTGTTTTTGTAGTTGGTATGATATCGTCTAATCTCATTTTCCTCCAGCTTCACCGGCCTTTCCTTGGTCTCTTGTTGGTTTTCTCTCATCTACCACATTTCAGAGTTTCCCAAAGCACTACCCAGGTTTTCTCTCTTCATCCTTGCTCCCTAGATGACCTCATGTAATCATGAGACTTTAAATACCAGGCAAACAGCTTGGAATTTATATTTTCAGATACAGTCTTCCCTGAGCTTTATATTCCCTATATTCAACTGCCTGCTTCACTAGTATCACAGAACTAGTGAGTCCAAATAGAGATCTTGATTTCCACAAACGTGTCCCCTAAAATCCCACTCCTCACCTAATTTTCAGTAGGTAATACGATCATCTCATCCACTTATTGAGGGCCAAAAAGCTAAACTTAATTTTGATTCTCTCTTCTCCCCACTCACATCCAATAACACATGAGCAAGTCTTACAGTTCTCCATAATGTTTCTGTACTCTCACCACCCAGTTCACACCACTATCTCTACCCTGAACTGTATAGTAAATGCCTAACTAGTCTTGCTTTCACATTGTCTACCAGCTATCCTTCTTGCCACAGCAGCAGAATGATCTGAGTCCTGAATCAGGTTACTCACCTGTTTAAAACCCCCTAATGTCTTTTGCGTTAGGATAAAATCTCAACCCTTGCCATCTGTGACCTGCCCCCTGACTACTTTTATGTTCTTCAGAACTTACCATTCCTTACTACGCCTCAGGACCTTTACATTTAACACCTCTTTGCGTGGATTGTCTTACCTGGCTTCTTGATAGGAATCTCAGCTGAAATTCCACCTCAGAAGCTTTAACTATTGTATCTAAAGACACATAACATTTCTAATCACTATTATCACCCACGTAACCCTGATGTATTTCCTTTATAGCATCTACCACTTTCTGAAATTGTTTCATTGTATGTACTAGTTTTCCTTAACTGTTTACAAATATTTTGATCACAAACATTTATCCCTACGCAGCGCCAAAATAGTGCCTGGGTTCTTAACAAACCTGATGAAAAGATGGATCCCAGGGATGACTATAACTAGAACACTGTCTTAGATTACCCTATGGAGTATTTCTACATTCATATCGAGGTCCTTCACTTTACCTGGAATTCCTTAACCTTAAATCTTCTTTTCCACTTCTCCAAATCATGTTGTCTGGATATTTAACCTCTGAACTCATTTTCTCATCAGAGATAATATCTGCTTTCACCATAAGATCTTTGATAAAATTATAGGGTTAGCACATCAGGTAAAATACAATCTTTCTTACAACAAATTAATTTTTGGAAGCCTTCCTGATTTCCAGATTAGTAGGGATTTTACTTGATAGTATTTATTGCCGTATCATACATTATTTTACCTTGAATTTGTTTCTGTATCTCACTGCCCTACTAATTTTCTCAGGGACCGAATTGTTTACATGTCTCATAATTAGGCAGTCAAAATTAACTAGTGGATACAGGTGTCATCTTCTTTACTCTATAGGCCACGTGGCATAGATCATTATAAAATGGGAAGTATAGAAAAAGAAATCTAAGACTAATGGGGGAGTGACCAGTTGATCTTTGGATATACTCAAAGTTTCCATTCCTTGGTGACTCAAGAATAGTCCCATCTCATTCTATAGACATACTTATGCTTTGCTTTTTAGAAATGATATAAGGCAGATTATAGTGGTGTACAAGTTACAGTAGAATGGCCAACTACAGATAGGCTAAAGGACAAACAAATATAGAGAATTGAAATTGAGCTAGAGATAAAGCTAATATAAGCAAGCATCCTTGAATCCAGTGTACTTGTTATAATAAACTATACTTTTTTCAGGGGGGGGAACATTTTATTTGCAGCAATATTCTCTAATTAGAAAAATCATAAAATATCTACGGAAAGCTTTCTGGAGGTAATATGTGATTTTAGCAAGGTGACAGGCCACCCATTCAGCACGCAAATATCAATTAGACTATACATTTTTGAATCTGAGAATTCTAATAACCAATTTAGATGGGGAGATATATCAGTTACATGGATCATTGTTCAGTCTAGAATCATCTATTCTTAACACTTTTGCTTTAATGATAAAAACTTCAAATGAATAATTTCTATTCTAAGGATTAGTGATAAGATCAGAGTTTATGGTGCCATTTAAATTGGACAGCCTTGTTTGGCTTTTGCACTGCATTTGAGAATTTGATAATAAAATCTTTTAAGTTCTCTAAAAGAATGACAAGTTTTTTTCAGTGAGCTTAATCATGTAAATATTTTGAAAAGCTTAATACTGAAATGCCAACTGAAACTCTGTAATATACACCAAATATTACATCTTAAAACTTGTTCTAACCTAGAAAGGCCATTATTCTGTTATTGGCTTTAATATAATATTATCAAAATTCCTTTTCTTCTTTTTTTTTAAGGTATTGTCCTTCCTGTAAAACTGATTCTAGTGAAGTTGTAAAGGCTGGT
Source organism: Mesoplodon mirus (assembly GCF_964341445.2). Lineage (NCBI taxonomy): Eukaryota > Metazoa > Chordata > Mammalia > Artiodactyla > Ziphiidae > Mesoplodon > Mesoplodon mirus. The sequence goes on along the minus strand of NC_138976.1, from coordinate 70,315,059 downwards.
GAAAGACTCAAGATGAGTAAAAAGAAAGCAAAGATGCCATCAGCTAGTACTGAAAGCCGAAGAGACTGGGGCAGGGTAAAGAAGGACGTCTCTTTTTCTTCCTAGTTATAATGTTTATAACTGTGACGCAAGTTACAGTGTTTTAGTTCCAATAGTAGTAATGGTATAAATGATGTTAATCTGAAATGTTAACAAATAACTATATTGATTAATCATATAAATTGTTAAATATTAGTCATATACATTGTTAGGTTTTTATTTTATCTGCATTTTGTGGGAATTAAGGGCTTTCTTTAAGATTTAACAGAACTGATTTCTCAGTTTGTTCGGTACCTTGTAGGGAATGGCCTGTGTTGGTCGCACTAGAGAATGTACTATTGTTCCTTCTAATCATTATGGACCTATTCCTGGAATTCCTGTTGGATCGACTTGGAGATTTAGAGTTCAGGTATGTTTTAAATTGGCTTAGTTGAAAGGGTAAAATCGGGTATAGTTCAAATTGTAGCAGTGTTAGTGTCGATTGATTCTAAATGGACTAACCTAGGTAGTATCACATGGCATTCAGTTGTTAGAATGAAAGAATTCCTATAGGATGGGTAGACTCTTGCTCATAGCTTAGCAGACAGAGGAGCACACATCATGGAATTAGGCTTCCTCTAGGCCTTTGAATCACTTCGTTTTACTATTCTGTTATAGTTATGGTAGTTAAAGTTATTAAGTGTTCTGAAGAACTTTTCTTGCCAAGAATTTAATATTTGAAATAGATCTTTAAGTCATGCAGTAAGTTCTCATTTAATGTCATTGATCTGCAAGGAAGCTCACTTAGGATGTTTTCTTTGGGGATTATCCTCTTGAATGAATGTTAAGATATTGGTTAGAGGAAATGTCAGATAATCCAAGGATTAAATTACTTCTCTTTTCCTCTTGAAGAAAACTCTTGTATTTTTCTAATTTCTTCTTTAGAAAGGTAATTTTTTCATTACGGAAAATTTAATATGGAAAAAAAATATCTTAGGTAAAGAGCAGTTTCCAATTAGACAGGATTCTGAACTTTAAGAGTCGAATAGCACTGGTGCTTAGACCATTATTAAAAATTTTAAGGGCTTCCCTGGTGGCGCAGTGGTTGAGAGTCTGCCTGCCGAGGCAGGGGACACAGGTTCGTGCCCCAGTTCGGGAAGATCCCACATGCTGCGGAGCAGCTAGGCCCGTGAGCCATGGCCGCTGAGCCTGAGCGTCCGAAGCCTGTGCTCCGCAACTGGAGAGGCCACAACAGTGAGAGGCCCGCGTACTGCAAAAAAAAAAAAAAAAAATTAAGGTTAAAATAATGTAATACATATGCATAGCATGGAAAGTTAAATACTAGAGTATGATTTATATTTTAAAAACCTACCCTCTTTTTTCACCATTTTCTAAGAGGCAATCAATTTAAAGTTACTTTTTCTGAATTTACCTCTTTATTTATAAATAACATGTTTGTATGGCTTTTGTCTTTATATTTTGGTTTTATTAATCTCTTTCTATGGAAGACAAGAATTTAGTTTAACACACTCTGTCCTCTCATCCTTGCAATGGTTATATCATAATTTTGAATAAATCAATTTTCAAGGCTTATATTATGACTTTGGATCTATAAATACAGTAAAAAAAAAAAACTGAGTTCAGGCATACCTCATTGCATTGTGCTTTGCTTCATTGTACTTCACAAATACTGTGTTTTTTACAAATTGAAGCTTTTTGGCAACCCTGTGTCAAGCAAGTCGATAGGCGCCATTTTTCCGACAGCATTATTTTTTAATTAAGGTGTGTACGTTTTTTAGACATTATGCTGTCATACACTTAAGACTACAGCATAGTGTAAATATGACTTTTATATGTACTGGGAAACCAGAAAATTTGTGTGACTCGCTTTATTGCAATATTTATTTTATTGTAGTGGTCTGGAACCAAACCAGAAATATCTCTGAGGTATGCCTGTACAATAATAAATAAGATTTATTTTTTATACTATGTATTATTTATAATATTTATATATGAAATAAAAATTATAATAAAATACACTTAGTGTATTTTTAATTGCCTTGTTCTTTGTTTGCTTCTTTTTTTGTATGCCTGTCATTCATTCCCAGATTGTAAAAGCCTCATTAATAATGGTCTAAGATGACTGAGGTCATTGGCCTAAGCATTTAGGAGGACAGATTTGCAGTTTAGGAAGTAGGGAAGATTCAGCATGATTTATTATCGGGGTTGGTGAGGTTGGTAATCAAATGGTCCTATGCTCTAAAGTACCTAAGTGTTTCCAAGGCCTAAATCCAGGTTCTGTTGCTCTTATCAGCTTCTCATCAACTTCTAATATGCCTCTTTACCTAGCCCACTATACAGGCTTGGATTTACTCTGCTAAGAACAGTTGTGTGATAAACAAATGAATTAGAATACTTCTCTTAGGGAGTTTGAAGTACACAAAGAAGTGACACTTACGTTTAAGTGAGCCAGAATTGAAGATACATGGGGAAAAGTAGTAGGCCATTGAAATAGAAGAATTACATGAATAAACTAAAAATGGGTAGTATGTTTATCATTGAGTAGTTGGGCTCAGATGTATAGGCTTCATAATGGAGAAGCCGAAGATAAGGCTGGGAAAGTAGATAGGAGCCCGGTTGAGAGAGGGTAATATGTAATACTTAACTTGGGCTTAATATACTATTAAGACTGTTAAATACATGTTAAGCAGTTGAAAAATAAAAGCAGATATGTTCTTAAAAGGATCATTCTGTTTGTGATAGGTAGAATGAGTTTGAAGGAACAAAACTGCTGGAGGCAGTGAAAAAGGGTATGTTTTAAGTATTCATACTCAAACTAGGCTTATATCAGTGAAAGTAGAAAAAGATGGTTTTGAGAGATTTAGGCGATCAAATCAGCAATATTTGCGACCAGATGTGTTTGAAGAATACAGAAGAATGAGGCTGAAATGACTCTTGCCTTTTTGACTTGGCTAGGGAACAGTGCCATAATGAAAGATGAGAAATGAGAAAAAAGAGATCTAGAGCACTTACAGTAAATTATTTTTTGCCCAAATTGAGCTGGAATTACCAATAGACGTAGGATAATAATTATTTAATAGTTATTTTGAAACTCACAATTCTAGGCCTGAGCAGTTTTAAGAGTTCAGTACCTGAAGGATATATAGTTGGGGAGAAGTAGTCTGTGAGCAAAACTTAGAATTCTGTGTGATATTCAGTTCTTAGTTGAAGCTTTTAGGATACAATAACATATGTGAAACCATTTTGTAAATGTAACGTAACGAACTGTTCAAAGGTATTTTAAGTCTCTCTTGATGTTATAGGTGAGCGAAGCGGGTGTCCATAGGCCCCATGTTGGTGGAATTCATGGTCGAAGTAATGATGGCGCTTACTCTCTTGTCCTGGCTGGTGGATTTGCGGATGAAGTAGTAAGTCATGATACAAGCTTGTTCTTTAGAACCTGTCTTGATCATTCAGTAAAATACAGAAGCTTTGTCCAGGATAAATCGCATCTCTTCTAGCATCGTTTTTATGTTGAAGTGGTCAGTTTTTTACCAGTTAAAAAGTAAATCAATTGGCAGTCTTTAATCTTTGTGTGTACTGATTATTGCAGTGAAAATAGTCACATTTTCTTTAGAGCTCATTTTTAATTTTGGGCTCATTTACATTTTTCATAATTGTAGATTGACATGTAGCATTAGAAATAATACAGAGATGTCTTTGCCCTTTATTCAGGTTCAGCCAGTGGTAACATCTTGCAAAACTATAGTTTAATATCACAACCAGGATACTGACATTGATACATTCAGGACACTGAACATTTCCCTTACAACAAGGATCCCACATGATTTTGTCACTTCAAAAATTTTTATAAATGGAATCGTATAGTGTATAACCTTTGGGATTGGCGTTTTTTCACTCAGCATAATCCTCAAATCGTGGCATGTGTCAATAGTTCATTCCTTTTTATTGCTGAGTAGTGTTCCATGGATATAGGTGTACCACAGTACAACCATTCACCCATTGAAGAACATATTGGTTATTTCCAGCAAATAATGCTGCATTAAAAATTGTGTACAGGTTTTTTTGTAAATATGAGTGTTCATTTCTTTGGGATAAATGCCCAGAAGTGTAATTGCTGGGTTGTATGGTAGTTGCATGACTAGTTCTTTAAGAAACTGCCAAAAAAAAAAAAAAAAAAAGATGGAAAAAAAGAAACTGCTGAAGTACTTTCCAGAGTGACTGTACCACTTCTTGTTCTTACCAGCAGTGTATGAGTGATTCAGTTTCTCTGCATCCTCACCAGCATTCAGTGTTGTTGCTTTCTTTTAGCCATTCTGATAGGTATGTAGATATAGCTCATTGTAGTTTTTTTTTTTTTTGCGGTAGGCGGGCCTCTCACTGTTGTGGCCTCTCCCCTTGCGGAGCACAGGCTCCGGACGCGCAGGCTCAGCAGCCATGGCTCACGGGCCTAGCCGCTCTGCGGCATGTGGGATCTTCCCAGACCGGGGCACGAACCCGTGTCCCCTGCATTGGCAGGTGGACTCTCAACCACTGCACCACCAGGGAAGCCCAGCTTATTGTAGTTTTAATTGACATTTCCCTAATGGCTAAGAGTGTTGGACATGATTTATTTATTTGCTATGTGTATATCCTCTTGGGTGGTGTAGCTCTTCAGATCTTTTGCCCATTTTCTAATTGGGTTGTGGGTTTTGTTTGTTTTTACTGTTCATTGGATGTGTAGTTTGCAGGTATTTTCTCCCAGTCTGTTTCATCTGTGTGCTTTCATGGTATAATGATGAATTCAAGTATAGATGAGTTAATGACATAAAATTTAACTATTTTTACATGATTATTTGCTGCTTGAAGAATAATCAGAAATGTTTTTGTTCTTATGTTTCAAACACTGTTGAACTTAGGTTGTCCCTATTATGCTCTCTCCTACCTAGTTCACACTACTTTTTCCTTTATAGCACTACCACAGTTACAACTTTAAAAGTCGACAAGGTTATAAATATGAGCATTGTGAAGTCAATCCAGATACCATTTGGAAGACTGTATCTGATCAATTTAAGAAGTATTCTGGACTGTTTTAGATGTACTTATTTATTAGAATTCCTTCAAATGGAGTATACACTGAAGATGAAATTCCTTAACACCTTATTCTTTAAAATATAGACCTCAATTTTGGGTCAACAAAGTGAATTGAATGAAGGTTTTAGGACATATAGAAACACTTAAAACCATGAGATTTTTAGTTATGACTTTTAATCAAAGGAAAAACTAGATGCAAAATAATTGACCTTTATTACAAGCAAGAATTAAGTAGAGAAAACTTCATTATCTTAAGTTCAGTCTGAACTAGTTAAAATAATCTTGCATTGAAGAAGAACCACTATTGAGATAGTGTTAGTAGAATTAATTTACATACTGATAGTTACTTTTCTCGGTTTAAGTACTGAATGAGGCAAAAACAATAGCAATATAAATTTGTAGCTACTATAAAAATACTTGTGGAGCTAGTTTTTAATATCTTCTTTGGGCGTGTTTTTTTTCACATTTAGTAGATGCTATACAACTTATAGTATCCAATTCTTTTCTAACTTTCTTCTTAATGATAGGTAATTGTTTTATGCCAATATAATTTGCATAGACTGTAAAATGTGGGGAACTTACAATGCTGTTATGATTTTTAAGTTTGAAATTTAGCAGCAAACTTGGATATGGTGATTCACTTTGTTATAAAGCAGAAATGTAACACACCACTGTAAAGCAATTATACTCCAATAAAGATGTTAAAAAAAAAAAAAACAAGCTTTGGATGTGGTATAGATTGCTGTTGGGAAATCAGTTTTGGAGTATTTATTAAAATGGTGCCCTGTAAAGAACCTACAAATTAATATTGATAAGTTGATTTTAATAACATTGAATTAAACTAAACAATATTCCCAACCCATAAGACCTTATTTTGTAACATTCTATAAGTTATTTGTATAAGAATACTATGTTTGGAGGTGTTGGAAGCTATAACTTTAAAATGAAATCTTTAGATCAAGTGATACAGCTTGAAGGTATATTACACACAAGATTGCATTTGAATTTTGCCTTATTTTGGTAGATACCTTGAGAGAACATGTCAACTTATAACATCTGAACCAAAAGTTCTGACTCTGAAACAAGAATTGGTGAATTATACCTGGTATAATTAGGTATAATTTAGGTTTTAATGCCAAAAATGTTCTTCTGCAGGACCGAGGTGATGAATTCACATACACTGGGAGTGGTGGTAAAAATCTTGCTGGTAATAAAAGAATTGGTGCACCATCGGCTGATCAAACATTAACAAACATGAACAGGTACTCTATATTGTTAGTTTGTAAAGACTGTTTAGAATTTGGGCTTTGTGTAAAAGTTGGATTATAGGACTATAATTTATAACTTACACTGTAGAGGAGAATCTTAAATTGTGAGTTAATATAGCTAAAATACAAATCCTATTACCTGATTAGTATATAATTACTTATAAGCTTCCTAACTTATTTCTTAGTATCATTTTTTTAAATGAAATAATTCCCAGTCTTAATACGTGTGCTTTGCATTTGGAAACATTGAAACCTTTAAAGGAAAGGAACCTATATAATTTAATGAAATTGAGGACAAGGTGGCTTATCTACTACCACATAGGTCAAAGTTATCTTCTACTAAACACAGATTTATCTTTTAAAGTGACAAACTTCTTTTTAGAGGAGACTAATGTGAAATAGGGTTATGTTTGGGAGCCACATTTATGTGCATAAGTGAAACATCAGATAACTTAATCAGAACTACACAAGATGCTTTTAGGATTTATGATAAAATGTCTTTTAACTGTTAAAAAAGAGAATGTTTAGGTACAAAAGAGCCACCTTGTGCTGACTTTATTCTATAGAAATATTCATGATATTCCAGCTTCCATGGGAATAGAAAATTTAATAACTTCAAAATGTTTTATTTCGTAAGTGCATGCTAATACCAATAATTAAGTAACCCAAACCATCAGATATCAATGACCACATTATAACTTGTCATACTGATAATTTTGTGATCATGAAGTTGAAATTTTTTGTATCCTATTATTAAGGGTATTTTGTGGAATACTGAGTAAAAGTGAGTATTTTTCGCTTTCCTGAGTCTAAATCACTCAGTTTTAAGTAGTGTGTCCTTAATTTCTGATTACCATGTGAAGTAAAGAATATACTTTATGATTTCAAGACTTTGTTGCATACCAAGTTACATAGAATCTGTTTTTATGTTTTCCTTCTATATTATTTCTGACAGTAGGATTATTTTATTGAACCAGCAGAGGAGACAGGTCAGATTTGCTGGTGAAAACATTGCTGAGGTAGGAGTCCAGCCCCTACGCAGTCTTTTTCTAACAAGAAAGCAACTCTTTAGGAAGAATGATCTTAAAAGGAATTAGAAATATTTCGATGTGTATTGTCAATGAAAATGTATCTTGAATTTGCAGAAGAGCTTTTTCATGTTGTCAAATCTGAAAATTATATTTTCCCTTTAATAATAACATTATTTGGCTTGAATGAAACTTCCTTTGTAACTACCTGCACTTGTAATGTACATGATAGATTCTTGTCAAGCTTTTGAAGAATCTAATAAATATACCCTGTTTATCATGTCACAATCTCAGAAAATAATTGACAAGTAGTAAAAATGTTTATATTAATAAGGAAGGTAGTGAAAATGAAATAGAAACTCAAAACAATTTAGGATTGACTTATCACAGAGACTCTAACATTCCCTCAGGTAATTTATACATTAAGCTGTGAGTACACCTTGTGATTGTAAAGGCCTCTTAGGCAAAGGTACCTATATGTTTTATAAACACGAAAGCTGAAGTGAAAGCTCTGACCCATAGTATACTCTTTCCTGACGTGTATATGGTCTAATTCCTTTTTTGTTTCTCTACTAAGAGGTAGTTTGATACCTGCTTTTTGCTTTTGAGAAGTTTGTTCCTGTTTCTTCTCAGCTCTTCCACTTTATGAAACTGAAGAGGGCAGCAGGTAACCTGGCCATCCTTTATCAGGGCGTTTAGAGGCAATCGATTGAGCTGTGGATAGAATAATGGAAAAGCCTTGTTGTTTTGCCTAGTTTCATCCTCTTGGACTCTTTACACAAACTTGAACAGACTGCATACTTATGTGAAGCAAGAAGTGAGTTAATAATTGCAGTTAATGGTGCAGTCATTATGATGGAAGGTACCTGTGAGCACCAAAGCATTCCGCTCATTAATGTGAAGATAGTACATATCTCTTTCTTAGCTCTTTAAGAGGATGAAGTATATGTATCTCAATAGGTATTCCATAAATAATACCAGCCCTAGAATTGATGGCTACATTTTCTTCTACCTCAGAATTTTAATTCATCTCCCATTTGAGATAAAAAAGATAACTTGGTGACCTTTAACTCTGACCACGTCTATTAAAAAAATTTTTTAACAAAACACTTAAGTTCATTTACTTTAACTATGATAGAAAGATTATGGTAGATTAGTCATTTAGTCTTAAGGTCTTTGTTTGGGGGGTTTTTTGTTTGTTTGTTTTTGAGCTTGCATAAAAAGAACTATACCCTGAAAAAGCATGTTGTATCATATCTGATTTTACCAGATTTGAGGGGAGGGTATCTTTTTTTTAACCTTAAATGTTCTTAGTGGATTCTTTTCACTTAGGATATAGGTGTCTTAGAGGAAAAATACTAACTTTAAATACATTCTAGTTTGTCTTTTGGGGAGCAGGACTAAGTTTCCCCAAGGAAGGTCTTCTAACGTCTATTAACCTTACTGATTAATTACTACTAGGTGAGTACACATACTAAGGAAGCTTCAGCTAAATCCAGTGCTGCTTCCAGCTCAGTGTTCCTCCTTGTTCATGTGTCATCAGTAAAATGTAGTGATCTTGAGCAGCCAAAAATCTTTATTGTCATGATTTAGCACAGGTGTTTGAATGCTTCAGTTTTATTTAAACTTACCTTTTTACTGGAAGTCTTTAAAGGATATTCTCATATTAAACTTGTTCTTATTATCTTCTAAACTTTAAGGAATCTCTATTGTCTGGAATGTGGAAAGTAGACCTAGAAAGGTCATTCATACCTTGCTGACAAATTTATTTTTCTGGATTTCTTTCTACATTTCTCCAGCAATTTACCTCATTCCCTTATCAAAAATAACTATTACAACAATCACTTGCTTTAGTTTTCCAACTTTCTCCCTTCCCTCAACAAACGTTATTTAAAGAAAATTCCATGTATTTCTAGTTGTTTTCTATTATACGTGGCACAGATGTTATTACTTTCAGAAGAACCCTACAGGCTATCTGAGAACCAATCCCCTGGCTTGGGGGTGACATCAGAAAACTGATTTGTCTTCTCTGCTGGTGGGGGAAAGCATAATCCTATTATCTGGAATAATATGGAAAGAATCATAGAATCTTAACCATCAGGTAAGGCATAATTCACCTTTTAATTGAGCTAATGATGCGATTATATACTTGAAGAAAGATTACTTGGTATAAAGACTTTGTTTTATTTTTTAGGGCATTGGCCCTAAACTGTGATGCTCCATTGGATGATAAAATTGGAGCAGAGTCTCGGAATTGGAGAGCTGGTAAGCCAGTCAGAGTGATACGCAGTTTTAAAGGGAGGAAGATCAGCAAATATGCTCCTGAAGAAGGCAACAGATATGATGGCATTTATAAGGTGCTCTATCTGGCATGACATCTTGTTAGTCATTCTTCCTGGGCTTTCAAGACAGGGTTGCCACAGGGAACTGCTCTACTGTGGGTGGGCTAAAGGAAACAATAGACCATCTTAGTTGGTCTTTCTACTTTTTCTGGAAATACAACATGTACAAAACGATCTCTTAATTTTGACACTTGTCTTTTAAGGCTTATCTGAAGTCCCTAAAGGCAGAGTTATATTTTGGGTTAAGTTTTTTTTACAAGTATATATTCTCTTATGATAAAACTGTTCAAATAACTTGGCCATTGTAGATATTGATTCTTATATCTTCCAGAATGATTCTAGTTTTAATAGATTTTTCGAAGCGGAGCACATCATAATTTTGAAAATAGGTTGCATTCTTTGTTTTAAAAATGAAGACATCTACTGCCACCATTTTTATATACTATTATGCAAAATTCTATTAATTAATGAGCATAATCTTGCTGCTACTTCAAATTTATAGCAATCTATACTTAACGGGAATTATCATAATTAAGAAATAAGGTCAAAACAATATTTAAGTGCATATTTTTTTACTTACTATTACAGCAGAGCAAGTATCTTTCAAAGTTGCATTTAGTTCTGCCAAGTTTACTTAAAACACTAATATGACATTATGAATAAGTCTAAACTTTACATTTCAAACTAGTACTGAAATATTACAATTTAGGTGGTGAAATACTGGCCAGAGATTTCATCAAGCCATGGATTCTTGGTTTGGCGCTATCTTTTAAGGAGAGATGATGTTGAACCTGCTCCTTGGACCTCAGAAGGAATAGAACGGTCAAGGAGACTATGTCTACGTTTACAGGTTAGATTACATTTGTCTAGGCTACTTGTATTTTCATAAAAACGTACGCCTCTGTACTATCTATGTGCCTTAACACTGGATATAACCCACAGCAGTTGGTCAGTGGACTGTAAGGGGTGAGGAATGAGATCATGCAAGTATACAGAAAGAAAAGAAGTAAAAAGGTAGCATCCTAGGTGTCAAACTGCCCTAAGACCAAGAATTGTGCTTGGGGAAAGCTGGGCTTGACAATGAAATGTAAAATGCAGTTGACCCTTGAACACCATGGGTTTGAACTACATGCGTCCAGTTATACATGGATTTTTTTCAATAGCAAATATTTCAATACATATCTGTGGTTGGTTGAATCTGCAGATGTGGAGGGCCAACTATAAGTTACACAGGGATTTTCAACTTGAGAGGATTGGCCCCGCCCTAACCCCCTGTGTTGTTCAAGGGTCAGCTGTATTTCCAATTCAATCTGGACTTGAAGTATGAGGGAAAGGGATACCTAAAATTTAGATATAAGAGGCCTTGAGAAGGGAAGTTTATCCTAGAGGGCACAGGGGGTGTGTCTCTGGTAGGGGAAGGGGGGAGGTGGCTTATAAGAGTGGTCTGCTTTCTACCCTTCTCACTTTTCCTCACCCCTTTTCTCTCTTCCCCCTCAAAGCTGCTTCCTTGTCCTGTCACCACCTTTAGTGCTTTGCCTTTTTTTTTTCCCTTTGCCCATGCTCAGCTGTTAACCCATATAAGACTTTGTTGGTTTTTTGTGCATAATGGATGGTATGGCTACATTTCCCCTCCACTACCTATACACCCTAGACTTTGTCCCTGACACTGACTTCAGAGCATGGTTTGAGTTCATCCTCCATCATTCCCCATCGCTGTGCTTCTCGTAAAGACTACCAGCTTTGTCATTTCCCCTGGCTCTGCCCACACTGCATGTGTAGGGGCTGAACTATGGGCAAGTGTCTGACCACCCAGGCAGGTGAGTGTGTCTCTTCTAGTGCAAGTCTGTTTCTGTTTTTGTTTTCTTTTTAAACTCATAGAATTGTTTAAATGAGACCCATCAGCTGCTAAAATAACTGCCAAAATAATTCCTTTTTTAAGTAAATATTTTTAAAACCTATTGTTGAATCCATTTTCAAAGGATTTTTTTTTCAGGTCTACTGTTCAGCAGAGCAGTGTTCTAGATAGGTTAAATTTGAAACAGTTGAGCAGAACGAAGCATATAAGCCACTCAGCTATGATGAGTTAATATCATCGATGAGGCCTGTATAACATATTGAGCTTTTAAATATGAGTGTTATCACAAAGCATGTCCAAAAGAAAGCATAGCCAATAACACACAAGGGTAATAAGGTAGAATTTATTTATTCCTTAAAGTCTAACCTTTTGGTTGATAAAGAATTCCGTAATTTAGTGGCTTTAGGTCTTCTAAAAGCTCTCCCGCCCCACCCCACCCCTGCCTCTTAATTTGGGGAGATAGAAATTTGGCCCTTCATGGGGTTTTTTGTTTTTAAGATTGGCTCCATAACTTAGTGTAACCCCAACTATATGAGTATCATCTATTGTGCTCTTTGGTTGATCTTCACTTACCTTCATATCTAATTCTACTTTCCTTTCTTCCTCAAACTTTTTAAGCCCCCTAGTCACAACTCCTAAAAAGTTCTTTCTTCTTTTTGATCTGAAACTAAGATCATCACATTATAAAATGGAATATCTTTAACAGTCATAGCTACATGGTTTTACACTGAATTGGGGATTTTTAATAGTCTTATGTCCTTTGAATTCTGTTTCTTTAAATGTCTGTGTCCTTTATATAAATCTTTTCAATTTAGGGAAAGTATAGATTCCTCCCCATTCCCCTTTTTAAATTTCTGACAAGGATCTAGAGCCCCTCTTCTCTGTGAAGCTTAAATCTACATTGTACTTTTTTCCCTCGTCAGTATCCAGTAGGTTACCCTTCAGATAAAGAAGGGAAGAAGACTACTAAAGGACAGTCAAAGAAGGCCAGTGGAGCCTCAAAAAGGCCATCTACAGATGGTAGGTAATGATTGCAGGACATAAATCTGAATAGCATAGTTTCTAATAAAGAGAAATATTAAGAGAGTAAATTGAAAACTCATAAGAAATTTTAAAAATTGAAAGGTTTTTTTTTGGGTGGGGTGGGGTGGGGTGAGATTTTTGTGTATATTAATAGTGTCAGAGCCTAAACAAAGTATCCTAAACTATATGGGAAAGTTAAATGCTGCTCTACCCTGGTTATCTTCATGCTAAACATAATTGGTGCCAGTTTACTCTTTCGTTTCATAGTTCTGCTTAGAACCACTTGTAGTGTGCTGATGTATTTTTAAATAAATCTAGATGATTGTCCAAGTGCCTCCAAAGTACCGAAAGCATCAGATTCAGCAGAAGCAGTTGAGGCTTTCCAACTAACCCCTCAACAACAACATCTAATCAGAGAAGATCATCAAAACCAGAAGCTATGGGATGAAGTTCTTGCATCTCTTGGGGAAGGACCAGTATGTAAATATTTTTTAACAAGTTTCTAATATTAACAAATGATGAAAAATATTTTCCCTATGAATTATCATTTTCACAAGTCAGTTAAAACTTGATCCTTTTATCCAATCTTCTCACCCAGTACGGCCACCTTTCAGAAATGAGGCAGCACTTGATGCTTTTAAATGGATTTTAGTCCTCTTAGATATTGGTTTTTTGACCTTTCTGTGCTTGAACTTCATAATTTATGGTGAGGTGCTGTTCATAGGAAGAATTTTCAGTTGTGGAACACATTCAATTTAATCTAAAACTCATCAGGAAAGGTTTGTTATAGCTCAAAGTTACCTGATAGAACAAGTCTTAAGCAATTCAGCATAATTTTCAATGCCCACACGTTCAACCTAGGAGTAAAATAAACCAGTGTGTATTTAAGTATTTCTTATGTTTTGGATTTTTTTTCCATTTTTTTTTTTTGGTAATGATAAAATTTTAAAGTGAAAAGGAATTTTAAGGTTAACTGACGTCTGGGTTTTGTGTTAAGCTGTGTTTTGCAATGAAGCTTTCTTATCAAATCCCAAAAGGTAGGGGTTTCAAATGTAAATTGTCTGTTCATTCTTTGCTCACTGCTCTTATTGTCTCATTTTGCTTATAAATTTGATTCTTCCGTTTTCTTAGATATTAGCCCCTTGTCATGTGTAATATCGGTACTCTTCTGCTTTCTTTCCTTCAAAAAGAAAAGCTGCTGTTTTGTGGGTGAGGTCTAGTATCCTCTCTTGAAATTTCACTTTGCCATTTTTGAGTAATTTCTCCCTTCCAATGTTTTCTTCATTCTTCTGAGTACATTGGCCAGAACTTCTTGTGTCTGAAATGGTGTTAATGCATATCTATATGCCCCTTTTATGTGGATTTAGAGGGAACTCTCATAGTTTTTGTGTTGCTTTTTGTTTGACAAATAGTCATCATTATGGAAACATCTTCCTGATACAGTTTGTAGACTTAGAAAGAATGAGGTTTATCAGATACCCTTTGGATTGATACTAGAGGGTTTTTTTTTCTTTGTTTCGTCTATAAATGTGATATTTTGGGTTGTCCTTGGGTAGAATGAGACTCACATGTTTAGAGGACAGAGAAAAGTGAGTTAGCTCTGTGAGAAGTGTTACTTGCTTTTTAGCCAAGAGAACCAGGCATATGGAGAGTCTGACTCTGGTACATCAGATTCTTTTTCACTGAGAGCAAGTAAGAAACAGCAAGCAGTTGTTGGTCATGGTCTGATTATTTTCTGGTTGGAGAGGATACAGCTGGTTAGTGATAACTCAGGTGAGTTCCAGCTGTGAGTGGGCAGAAGACAAAGTAGCAGATACAGGTGAAGGATAATGCCACCTGAGTGCACATGGAAGTTCTCTTTTGCGCGTCTGTTGTCTGGGTTGGACATGTGTATTAGGCTTCAATCTGAGGCTTTTCATATATCCTGTTTATCAATTTTAACAAATTATTGAAGTGGTCAAATCCTGCAAGACTTGGTAGGTATGTGCAAATCAAGTATACTTTTCAACCTCTTCCTTCAATGTAACTTTTATGTGAAAGTCACCAACCGACAGTTCTCAAACAAACAAAAACAATAAAAATCCTGCCCCTGTTGGCAGGATCTTACACACCTATACCTAGGTCAGGTGACTGTGACCTTGCTGCTAGTGGTTACTCTGAACATTTATGTACTATTGCCCTGCGTAGGTTTCATGCCCATTCTTTTCAGATAAACCAGGAACACATTTAGTAAGCCAGAAAAATCAGGTTTTGGCCAGCAGTGACTTTTAAATAAATGCATATATTACATATGTATGCTTATATCCAGACACCTTCCCAAGGCCCTATATGATCTGGCATCCATCCCTACCTACCTCTGAATTCTTCTCTTGCTGCTCTCTCAGGCCCAAACTGCTTTAGCCACAGTGACATCTGTGCTATTTAAACACACTCAACCTGTTCCTGTTCCTAGGCCTTTATACTATCTCTCTGACTAGAATTCTCCTCTCTGTATCTTCATGTGGCTCATTCCTTCATATCTTGTAAGTCTCTGCAAAATACTACACTCCTCAGAGAGGCCTTCCCTGGCTATCCTTTCTAAAATAGACCCTCCTTACTCTGTTGCTTTAATTTGCCTTGTTTCCTCAGATACTACTATCTGAAGTTGTTTTTAAAAATCTGCTCTCCTAAAGGACTATAAAGTTCCATGAGAGCAGAGACTTGGCCTTTTTATTACTGCTATGTAGATGAGTGCCTGGCACATTGTAGGAACTCAAAATGTTGATACTAAATATGCTCATATTACAGGCACTGTGGAGGTACTAGGGAAATATCAGTCATTAACAAAGTAGTTTGTCAGAGAGAAGGTACCTGGTATTAAAGTTAAGTTTTTTGCGCATCTCCCCCAACTGGTATATTCTTCTAGTGTGTTGAATAACACTTCATTGATAATTCACTTGAGCTTTATAATCCATGCTTAAAAATAAGTTATTATCAAGACATAACTATGAAATGGAATCTTTGGTTTTTTTTTTTTACTTGAAATTCCTGTAGATTCTACTTTTTTTTATTAACATAAAGAACAAACATAAAATATACTCCCCTACTACCAAAAAATAACTGAGTGGAGGATTATCCTGGTGACTATTCAAAAAACTACTTTTCCTTCTAGGTTAAACAAACAGCTTGGATAAGATGGAACCCAGTAATGGCTTTTGAAGATTATAGACTACCCATCTGATCATGTTTGCTTTATAAAGCTCGACCTTCTGTAATTTAGTCCCAATTTGAGTAAACAGTAGCACCAGGAAAATATGGGATTGGGGATTGGGGCAAAATATCACAGAAAATTATTCTAGGTAAATAAATACGTTGATTCTTTGGGGTCTTAAATACTAGAGTATTATTGCCAAGTGCTTTTATCTTTTTTAGCATAAAAAATAAGTATTAAAGTTTTGTAAGAGAAAAAGATTGAATATATATAGATATATTAGAATACCATGGAGCTTTTTGAAAATAGATCTGTATGTAATGACCTGAGACAGGCTGTTCATGATTTTTTTAAGTGAAAAATAGTAATCTCTGGAATATGAAGTTTACTTTTTAAAGCCATATGTCCTGACTTTGCAACCTTTGCAACTCAATCCTAAGATTTAAAAACTAATGTGTTTATCTTATGGATGGGATTTCTGCAGTTTCCTATTACACATTTGCTTGTAGTTACAATCACTACTTGATTTTTTTCTTAATAGAAAACATACTAAATGGGATTGACACTTTTTTGCCCAATTATTTGGAATTCTTTTAATATATTATGAAATGCTAACCTTTTTTTCTTCTCCTTGGGTACCATTCTAGAATTTTCTGAAAAAATTGGAACAATCTTTTATGTGTGTCTGCTGCCAGGAGCTAGTTTACCAGCCTGTGACAACAGATTGCCTCCACAATGTCTGTAAAGTAAGTAGAACTCCTTTCTCATTTTCCCTTGTTAGGCCAGAAGGCACACTAACCTCCAAACCTCTTTTCAGCACGCGAACAAGCATTTTTTTCATGAAGCAGAATAGATAAGGAACCTTGCTGGTTAGGAAGCACTTAATTACATCTTGGTGGCGAATCCATGTTTTAATTCTATAGTAATTCAAATCTGTATAGTCTCAACATTCTATCATGTTTGAAATTATTGAGGAGGGGTTGAAATAGAGAAGAAAGTAATGTGTTGTTGCTATTTTCTGTTACAGCTTATGTATGTTTCATATATTATAGTGCAAACTGAAATAATTTCGTGTACTTGAGGGAACCTAGAACAGATTCAGTCTGGCAGCATGCCCAGAGGAGTTGAATATTGTCTTATCAGTGTGGTGTAAAAGGCATTGGAATTTCAGTCAAACCAAGGTTGGAATCTTGTTCTACTGACTGGTGGTTATGTGCCCTGACCTAACTTCTGAACTTAGTTTCTTTTGTAAAATGGAAACCGACCTTCCACATAAGTGTTTGTATGTGACCTTGAGTCAGTTAAGTAGAGCTAAATATATTTTTGGAAAGCACATTATACATTGACTTCATAAAATAGATACATAATTTAGTTTTAAGCAGGGGATTCCTGAGTTGTTTTTCTTTTGTGCTCTATCAGGAAAGATCAGGATTAAAATCCAACCTAGAAGGTGAGGCTAGTGGAAACATGCAGAATTCTAACATTCATTTTTACTGGATGAGGAAATTAATGTATACAAAAGTGGTCATTTACCTGAAGTCTCACAGTATGTGTTAGAGGTGGAACTAAAGCCACATCTGTAGGTTAATTTTCATAGTGCAGATTCAGGCCTTGACAGTTGTTCATGTTTTATGTTTCTCTTGTTGCCAAACAGTAAGTTTCTAGTTCTGTTTAAAAGCCTAAGTTGTTGAGTACTTTCTATATGCTTTACCCTCAGATGAAATTAGGTGTTTTTTTATTTTGTTTCATTTTGGTTTTGGTTTTGCCTTAGGATTGCTTACAGCGCTCCTTTAAGGCTCAAGTGTTCTCCTGCCCTGCTTGCCGGCACGATCTTGGCCAGAATTACATCATGATTCCCAATGAGGTTCTGCAGACTCTACTTGACCTTTTCTTCCCTGGCTACAGCAAAGGACGATGATTTGTCTACTTCTACTGTGTTGCTCCCCGTGGCTTTTTGGACAATAAAGAATCTAAAATGGTTGGGGTGGGGGGGGGTGGAAGCAATGGTGGACCATATCTCTCACGTTCTGAAGCAGCTACTCCTCTTTCCTACGTAGCCATCATCTTGTGTGTGTAGTAAGAGGCCCATTTCTCAACTGTCTTTTAAATATCAAAAGGTAGTTCTTGTCAGTTTAACAACTAGTTTTAATGAGTAAAAAGTCAAAGCCTCAGCTCTAGTTGATATCCAAGTTATGATTTATTTTGCAACTACCTCAGGACAGAAAAGATTTATGGGGATTTTTTAAATCATTGAATAATTAGTTAAATGAAATTTTAGCTACACACTGCCTCCCAAATATTAGTTGTGCCTGGTTCATGTAATTTGATTTTCAGAAAAGAAAGTGACACTTGAGATTGTTGGAATGAACGCAGCTTCTGTAGTGTGCATAATACATTTTTAATGTCTTCTTCCATTACAGTGTGTGTTTTGCAGGACAGGTTCATTTTTTTAGCCAATTTTGTGAGCTCCATTGTGCTTTTTTTCTGGTGTTTTATGCAAGCTGACTACTAATGAAAACAATATGAATGCATTGTTGCTGCATTAGTGTAATGTGGTGTGGTTTTGCACTTAAAAGAGGTATTCAGATGATCTAGTTGTAAATGTTCATGTGAAAAGCCTCTTCTGTACTAGTCAAACTGCTTTTAGTGAGTCTCACCAGTGGTTTTACATCTGCAGAGCATTGAGGACTGGGCTGACTTTTTGAGAGGATTGAAATTGCTTCATATTGTGATCCTAAATTTTATATTCACTATATTCCCTAAAATATACCTTAATAAATATTTTATGACCAGAAAAATAGTTCATCTTGTTTCACTTTTTTACATTTGTCTGGCTTATATTTGTAGGTGTTTTTAAGAATCAGTCATTTCCAGAGTATTTCATTGTGTGTTTTTACTGAAACATTTTGCACAATTTTTTACTCTTAATTTTTGGTATTGAGAACTAGTATGAAATCTTAAGCACTAAGGGACAGATTTCACCCTGGGTTTGATCTTTTGGGTTTTTTTTAACTGAATGGGGAAAATGTTTCAAATTAAGAACCTAGTGACTATTCTTTTATCTATAACAACCAAGTCTTATGTTCAATTTAAGCATAATCAGTGCTACTTATTTCACAAACCTGAGAATATTCTAAAACAGTTCTAATTTCTGAAACTAAATTTTCATAAAACTTTTAATATTATCGAATCAGTTTTCCTACCCCTGAATTCAGAGCCATAAATATAGCCAATATTTACTGAATATTTGCTTTGCATTTGTTCATGTGTATTTATTTAATTCTACTGACAGTCCTAATAGGCAGGATTTCTTATCCTCTTCTTATGGATGACTATCAAAGGCACAGAAAGGTTAAGAAACTGGCCAAAGTTCATAGGGCAAGGAAGTGCCAGAGCTGTGCTGTAAACAGGCTATCTGAGTCCAGATCTGGCAATCTACTTCTGGGCTATGTAGACTCTCACATTTGAATATAAGCCAGACTGGTTTCAGTGCTTTTCCTGCATTCAGTTAAGCTCAAAATCAGCTCTGGGAAACACAGCACCGTGATTGGAGCTACTGTCACTTAGGGCTAGTTTTAAACATTAGAATCATTTTTATTTTGAAGGATCAAATTTAAATTAGATTGAAAATGAATCATTAAATTGCATCATCTAGTATTTTATTTCCTCTGGCATTGGCCATATCGCTGCATGAAGGGTGGGGAATACCTTCCAGTTTCAGCTACTTGAATTTGTTCTACCACTTTTTAGGGAAATAAGGGATTCCCACATTTATGCTATATGTTGTTTTAACTTTGCTATAAAATGATAGATTATGAAAAAAAGCTGATTACAGCTTAACATGTTCAGAAGTGTCAAGAATGTCCCAAAGCTAAGCAATTTTATATTACTCTTAAACTTTTTTCTAAAGACTTCAAGTTTTTTTACATAAATATTTCAGTTTGTATCTAGAAGATACAGACTTTCAGAAAGCATAACCACAATATGTTGTCACACGTGTAAAAAATTTTTTTAACTAATTATATCATCAATTCTAGTAAATATTTGTTCAAATTTCCATTGTCTCAAATGTCATACATGGATATTTAAGTTTGTTTGAATCAGGATCCAAATAAGGACTTTACATTGTTACTAATTGCTATCTCGTAAGTATCTTTAATATGTGTATATCCCCTTAATCTTTTTTTTTTTCCTTTGCCTTTTACAGTTTGCATTTTGAAATGTTCTGGAGCCTTTCAAACAGAATAGATTTTGCCAGTTATAACCATGTGGTATAGTTTAACCTGCTTCTCTTTATTTTCTATAAGTTGGTAGGTAGAATTCAAGACTGACCAAATTCAGGCTTGAATTGGGTGGCGGGGATGGAGGGCGGCAAGATGTCCTCATAAGTGGTGTGGTCATCCTTCAGGAGGGTGGTACAATAATGTCTCGTTGTCTCTTGGGCTTAAGTTTGAAAACTGAGGGGTTTACTGGATTCTATTACATTTAGTAAGTTATACTGATTGCTGAGCACTCAGCCACTTTCATAAGGGTAGGAGTTTTCTTTTTTCTAGTTAGAGTAGGCAGATCCTCTAGTTTTAGAACTCACTTCTAAATAATACGGTTCATTCAACAAATATGTGCATGCTAGTATGTTTAAGGGTATTAGGTAATCTTTTGGAAGCTGACAATCAAAAACACCCTTAGCTGTCTTACAACCCTGCTGTGACAGTTTGGCTTACATAAAGGAGCCCTCCCTATATAAAGCTTAAAGCTTTGGATCTCAGTATAGATCCTACTTATAAGAGCTGGGGATCTGCTCTGACTTCCCACTGTCTATTTCTCTTTGCGCACCAGCGACAAAACCTTTCCCCGTTCTTCTTCAGGACACCCTGAAGATAGAGCTCATTACTGCCTATATGTCTGATTTGTCTGTCTTAATTTGAGGAAATTGAACTTGGTGGCCCACTCAGCACCAGCTCACAGTGAGAAGAGTTATCCTTGCTTGTCCACTGACTAGTGCTGACTAGTCCCCACATCAGACTTTAAATCTCTGAAAGAACTGATATTTAGTAACCGGGGTTAATCAGACACTACACAGGGGGAAAAAAAAAAAAAAGATTAAACACCAGTCACTGGACACAAGGAATCAAGAGCCAGCTAGAGGGACCAAGCAGGCCGACCAAATGATGTATTGAAAAAAATGAATGAATAAGAGTTTTACAACTATATCCTCAAGTATGAAATTGCATTGTATTGATAGAGTAAGAACAAACTGCTGTGCAAAGAGTAATTTGAGATTAAAATTCTTTGAAATAAACATGACTGTGAAAACAAAATGCAACAGACAAAACAGAATGGACACTGCCAGAATTTGAATGTATTGCTGAGTAATCCATTATATGAGTATCCTGCAATCTGTCTATGCACCTCCTGATGTATAGGTTGTTTCCAGGATTTCGCTATTATAAGGCAAGCTGCTGTGAACCTTTGTCTTTCGAAAATAGTTTGACATTTCGTATAAAATTAATTATGTGCTTAACATACAACCCATCAATTACATTAATATTTATTCAGGAAGAATGAAGACCTATTTCTAAAGCAGTTTGTACCGTTTAACACTGCCAGCAGTGTATGAGAGTTCAGGTTGCCACAATCTCACTAACACTTCATTTTGTTCTTTCATTATAACCATTCTGGACAGAGAGGGTGTGTAGTCTCTGTAGGAGACAAGAGTGGGTTGAAAATTTAGTGACCAGAACGACTCTAGTAGTCATTTGTACTTTTCACCAGGTACTTCTGGCTCAAGTGCACGTGTTAGGATTATACATCCCAACCTCCTTGTGCTTGGCCAGGGCCATGTGACCAGTTGGTCAGTTAGTTGTAACAAATGCTATGTGTCATTTCCAAGCAGAGCATTTCATTGCCCTCCAGAGTTTTCTTTCCCCTTCCATGGAGACCAGTAACATCTAAATAGAGCTTTTCTATCAGAGTGGGGTCCCCAGCCAATTTGTGATGTACATGCAACGTGAGTGTGAAGTAAATTTTAAGAGCATAAGGTTTTTGAGTTGCTAACACATGACCCAGCCTTTCCTGACTGATAGCATTCCTAAATTCCTCAGCCTACCAGTAGACATGAAATTGAATTTAATTGATCTTTTTAATACTTTGGCACTAGAACGTCTACTGTTTTTAAACTGAATTCTTTACTATCCAAATTAATTGACAAAGCTATTGATAAATTGGTTGGTGGCATGGCAGGCAACCTCTAAGATGGTCCCCAGTGATCTCTACCTCCTGGGCTTCATGCCCTGTTGTAATCTACTCTCGGTGAGTGTGGGCTGGAATGCTTTTATTCTACTCATGTAATGTAGTGAATAGAAGTGATGGGATGTCACTTCCAAAGTTAGATACTGTGGCTTCCACTTGGGCACCCTCTCTTGCTCATTCTGAGAGAAGCTAGCTGGCATGTTTTGAGCTACCTTCTAGAGAGGCTCATGTGGCAAGAAACTGATGTCTCCACCCAACAGCCAGTAAGATCCTGAAGCCAGAGGAGGTGAGTATGGAACTGGATTCTCCCCTAGTCAAGGCTTGAGCCTCCATGCTTTCTGTTAAGAAGTATCCTGTTGGGCTTCCCTGGTGGCACAGTGGTTAAGAATCCACCTGCCAATGCAGGAGAGAGCGGTTCGAGCCTTGGTCCGGGAAGATCCCACATGCCGCAGAGCAGCTAAGCCCGTGCGCCACAACTACTGAGCCTGCGTTCCACAACTACGGAAGCCCACATGCCTAGAGCCCATGCTCCGCAACAAGAGAAGCCACCTCAATGAGAAGCCCACACGCTGCAACGAAGAGTAGCCCCCGTTCGCTGCAACTAGAGAAAGCCTGCACTCAGCAATGAACATCCAATGCAGCCAAAAAAAAAAAAAAATCCTGTTATTCACATTGTTCTTCCCCTATGGGTAATGTGTTTTTCTCTAGCCTCTTTCAAGATTTTTTTTTGTCTTTAATTTTCAGAAGTTCAATTATGATGTGGCTGAGCATGAGTTTCTTTAGGTCTGTCTTGTTTTGGTTTCATTCAGCTTCTTGAGTCTAGATTATATCTTCTGTCAAATTTGGAAACTTTGCAGCCATTTTTTCTTCAAATGTGATTTCAGCCCTGTACTTTTTCTTCTCTCCTTCAGAACTTTAATGCCATGAATGTTCGTTTGTTGTTGTCCCACAAGTCTCTGAGATTCTGTTCATTTTTACTCACTTTATAGTCTCTATCGTTAAGATTAGATTAATTCTTAGTGATCTCAGGTCCACTGATAATTTCCTCTGCCATCTATATTCTGCTACTGAGCCCATCCAGTAATTTTTTTCTATTTTGGTTATTGTATTTTTCAGTTCTAAAATTTGTTTGGGTCTTCCGCATATCTCTTACTCAAGTTTATATGATGAGTAATTTTGTGCTGGATTCTGGACATTTTGAGTAGTATGAGAATCTTATTCCTATTTAAATCTTCTATTTTATAAGGCCAACTGTTTAGGTTCAGCGGGGTTCAGGCCCACTTTTGTGGTTCAGTGTCAATTTTCAAAGCCTCTGCGTTGCTATTCTGGTCCATGTCCACTTGGATGCTACCCAGAAACCAATCTGAAACCTCAGCAGTAGTCCACCCATAGTTCACTTTGCCATGTTGATTATGGTCAGTTTCATGCGTGGTCTGCTTGAGGGTCTGCCCAAGACTTCATTAACAGATTTAAAGGAACCCTTTCTCCAGCTTCTTTCTCTCTGTAATCCTCCCTCAACCTCTAGTTGGGATGGTTAAGATGCTGCCTCTTTGTAGCTGGTCACTCAGTACAGGGCAGGGATGGTCCACAGGGCTCCTCCCTACAGTCTTGGCCACATCTAGTGAGTAGGGGGATGGGTGTTCACATGGAATGGGGCAGGTATAATCAAATGGATTTTTTCATACAGGTAACCCTTTTCCCATCCTTTGGCTTATGAGAGCAGGCTTTTTGTTTTCTTCATCTGTACCCATTGATGTTTTCAGGTTTTAGGTTTTTCTTGCAGCCAAATCAGGAAAGTAAAAAGGTGGCAAAAGAAAAACCCCAGGAAACTTTCAGGTCATTCCTCAAGTTCCAAAGTGCCTACCCAGGCTACCACCTTTTTTCCACCTTTCAGAGCCTTTTGATAGTTGCTTTATATATTTTGTCCAGGGTTTTTGGTTATATTTAGCAGCAGGAATGAGATGAAATATATTTACTCCATCTTGTGTGGTACTCAAAGTCCTCCAAGTAGCCTTTCAAAAACGGGTAAAACACTATAAACAAAGCAGACATACTTTCATCAGTCACCCTGCCCATTCCCCTCCCCCCCCCAAGAAATTATGAGTTCAGTGTTGCCTTTTCTGTTTATACTTAGGTATTCATAAACAAAATATAGTATTTCAAATGTTAAAATCTGCAAATTTTATTTCATTGAACTTTATGCTTTAAGATAGTCTTCTCTTAATAGGTAAACTTAGTCTCTTTATGTGTGTTATACTGGAATGTTTATTCCTATCATTGCAGTTTGTTTACTGTTACGGAGGAGGCAGGAGTAATTCTTACCTTTCCTCCATATTCTCATAATTGAAGAGGATTTGATCCTCCCCGCCCCACCCCTTCCACACACACATGCTGGACTGAAAGGTAATGTTTCTATCATTTTGTGATCATCCTTAACCTTTCAACTTACCTACACTTTAGAGCATATTGATATGATTGATATTTATAAAATGGTCAATAGCTCAGTCTTTTTCTGAATAAAACAAATATATTTTTGTTTCCCTTCAGATTACCTTTTCTGACCTATTAATGTTTAGTATTCGTTATAACTTATTTTTTAAAACTCAAGTTACTTTAAATATGACTTGCTGTTTTAGTTGACAAGTTTTGTCTGTTTACTCACTGTTTCTTGTTGAATACTTCAAGATTTTTTTTACTGTAGACTTTTCAGTGAAAGTCTATGAACAGTAAATTTTCTCAGTCTTTGTGGGTCTGAAAATGTTTTTTTTCACACTGATTTTAGAAAGATAAATTGGCTGGGTTTAGAATTCTAGGTTGCTAGTTATTCTTCCTGTAGGTATTCCATTGTGTACTGGCATCTTTTATTGCTGAAAAAAGTTGGATGTCATTTTGATTATTTGTTTGAAGGATATATGTTTTTCCCCCCCAATAACTTTGGAGTTTCACTAAAATCTGTCTAGGTGTGGATTAATTGCTGTTTGCTTTGCTTTGGGATACATTGTACTCCTTTAAATTGAAAATGCAGTTCTGGAATTCAAAATTTTTCTTTTAAAAATAATTGTTCCATTTTTTTCTATCTCCTCTTGACCTCCTAGACGTTTGCAGCAGTCTACCCTCCATACCTTAGTATCTGTTACATCTTTCATCTCTTTACCCACTCTGCTGTGGTCTAAGTGATTCCTTATATCTTCCAATTCACTGAATTTTCTCTTTGAGTCTAGCCCACTTTTTTTTTTTTTTTTTTTTTTTTTTTTTTTTTGCATTACGCGGGCCTCTCACTGTTGTGGCCTCTCCCGTTGCGGAGCACAGGCTCTGGACGCGCAGGCCCAGCGGCCATGGCTCACGGGCCCAGCCGCTCCGCGGCATGTGGGATCCTCCCGGACAGGGGCACGAACCCGCGTCCCCTGCATCGGCAGGCGGACTCTCAACCACTGCGCCACCAGGGAAGCCCCTAGCCCACTTTTTAACTGAACCAGTTAATTTTGTTGAATGGGACTCTTTCACGATGCAACTAGTATGAATTTGGCTTCTGCATTCACATGTAGCAAAGATACTTGTTAGTGACTTTGTTTCCACCCGTGGCCTGGGAGGGAAAGCTTGTTTTCCTGCTGTGACCCTGAGCTAGAAATACCAGTTTTTCAGTCCTGGTATTGGAAAAGAACTTTCCCGATTCTAAGCATAACCCATTCCTACTATACATTATAACTGCAGCCTCGATTCCTAACATCTGTTCCCTGGCATCTTTGGAATCCCAATTCGTCAGACACATATCCAGTCCAGCCGCCTCCACGGGCCTCGTAGTGTCAGGTCCTTTGGGTTCCCTCTTCATTTCTGCCAAGTGGAGATTTCCTTTTCTTCCTTGAGAACCTATGTGTGTTTTTTTAATGGGGGGAAGAGAAGTATTTCACTGGCATATCCATGTCTTTGGAGCAGGGATAGCAACAGTTCCTGTATATGTTCATTCTGTGTCCAAAAAGAATTGAGTACCGTTGGTATTTTTCATACCAACTTACTACTCGCACACCCTGTGAGGTAAATGCTATCATCTCCATTTTACTGGAGATAAGAGAGTTACTCATCCTAAGTCACTGATGGTAGTCAGGAGCAGATTTAGAATTTAAGCTCAAGGCTGTGTTACTTTCCACTACTTTTTCTGCTTCACTATGTTGTTTGATTATTTACTCCAGTATTTTTGTATTACATCCTTTTGCTCTTTGAAAACCAGGTTTGGACACTATTTTAAAGAGCCAGTGTGTAACCTGACTGAATTTCATCTGAAAATGTCTGAGTGGTTGTTGCATGGCACCTGTTTCTTTTTAGAGACTCTTCTCGTTTTCATACTGTAAAAACCATGGGCTTCATTCCTAAATGCAACCAGTTTCTAGGAAATAATGAAGTTGCCTAAGTATGATACTGAGCCTGCTTAACTGGCTCCTTTCAGCCTCTTGTCCCCAAACTGCCTCTTGCTCAGGAACATTAGACCTCAGACTGACAGCACTGGTGTGAATGGCAGACGCTGTCCCAGGCTAAAGGCTGTCTTTCTGACAAAATGCAGAAATAGTGCTGACTCTCCTCTCTACCCCCCCACCCCCCACCCCCCAGCCAACATGGCTGGCACCACACACTATACTCATTCCTTTGCTATTCGCAAGTTTATGTAACAGCCTACCCAACTGTCTCCTTCCATGGAAAGTATTTTCTTCATTGTCTTTTGGAATGCATTGAAGCTGCTTCTCTTAACCAATAAAAACATCTATTTCTTCTATTTTGGGGAACTTTAATATTCCTATGCAGTTCACGTTGGATAAAATGTCTTGAATGCAAGCAAGTTATCTTTTTCCATTCTTTATGCCAGACTTTTAAGAAAGAATCTGTTTGTAATCTAATTGTACTTTGGCTGCTTCCTACTGCAGTGAGTAGCAATTTTGGATCAAGTTTCCAGTGGCAGCACTGTTGGGGGAAATTCTGCATTTTTTTAGGATGACTGATATCACTCCTGGTGCTGTTGGATTCCACCCTGTTTTCTGGGAATTTATAACTTCGGCTGTTACTTAAAGCACTTAAATCTTATGAATCTCACCAAGTTTTTTGTTTTATTTTTTTCAAATGATCTTCAGAAGCGCTTTTGTAGGAAATTGAAAATGTCATACCCCAAAGTCTACAAACGCTTTTACTAGTGCTTTTACAGTGCAATAGATCAAAATCACACTAAAATTATCTTGCATTGGTTCTGAAAACCCTAGACCTCTATAAGAGATCCAGACCCCCAGAGAGTCATGTAGGTCCATTTCAAAAAATAATTTGTAGTTGATTTTTTTCAACCTTCCATTGTCCATTGATTCTCTTGAATTCAGGAGAAATTATAGGCAATCTCCAACCTGCATTTCAGAACTTAATTTGTCAAAGAATGATGGCCATAATCTGTGACTTAATGTAGGTTGGAAATGAAATCTCTTCTATGAACTTGTACAAATATTTCCTGTAGGAACAGTGATACAGAGGAAAGAGGTAGATTTCCAGGTTAGCCTTCAAAAGCCTCTTAAAACCCTAATTGAGCAGCACTGCTTTTACGGAAAAGGTATCCAGTAACCCTTCCCAGTTCCAGGCACCAGAGACTGCCCCCTCCCCTAGATAGACTACATGTTCTAAAACAAACTTCAGGATGGGTGATCTGACGGCAGAGATTGTAGCTTCTTTAATATCAGGGACTTACTCCCCTTCCTGAGGAAGTTATATATATGAGAGCTGGGGAGAAGACATGGGAAAAGCTCCAGATGGAAATGTGTACGAAGGCTGGGAAGTTAGTTGGCAAGGTAAAGCTACAGCTAGGAGGCCCCCCGGAACAGGGCGGGCTAGGGGAGGGGGGAAGGGAGAGATCAAGTACTCAATGAAGCAAGCGATAAGAATTACATATGAACAGGAGAAGCAAGAAAGAGGAAAAAGAACATCATACACTCACCCGCACAGACCACACATCTTGGTTAGTCATACACAGCAGGGTCCCTGCCTGCTTCTGTGGCCAGTTATAAGCAGGCGGGTCCTCCAGGCCCTCAGGCTCCCTTCCTGGGAGGTTTCCACCAGCCCTGTCCTCAGGGCTTTGCTGCTCTCTGGACTCAGTTTTCAACTTCACAGACATCCTAACCCCGAGGTAGTCACCCCCCTGCCTCTTACTTCCTTACCTCTGGCCTCAGGTTTGGCTCCTGTATGGTTCCCTCAGTTCAGAACTCTTGCCGCCTAGCTGGTTTCTAAGAAAGACTTCCTTGTCCTTCCTCTTCTCTCAGCGTCCTCCCCTCCCACACGCATTTCCCTCCTAATCATGGGGTCCTCTCTCTACCCCTTTATTGAGAGGCCTTCCCACTCCACTGTGTCTGGTGCCCCCCTCCCAGCCTCTTTCTCATCCAGGGAACTTGGACCCTAGGTCTCTTTGTCCACTCGCCACCCCCCCTCCACCCAACACTGCTTCTCTCCTCTTCCTCCACCTTCTGTTTACTGCTGGCCTCCCTCTCAAGCTTGGGCTTCCTCCTGCCCTCCACCCTTTCCTTTTGTCAGACGCTGTGCTCTCAAGTCAACTTTTTAACCATCCCCCTTCCCCATTCTCTTGATTTCTCTCCTCTTCCTCATTTGAGGGAGTTCTCTCCTGCCTCCTTAATTGGGCCAATTGTTCATGCTCTTGACTCCCTTCTCTTCTTACCCTGGAGAACTTTCTCCCACCTCCCCTACCCCCCAACCTGGCTTTTCTTTCCCCCTAATATTTCTTTCATCTGCCGTGTCACTGAGCTAATGATGTTCTTTCCTCTTCCACATCTGAATCCTTCTCCCCATCCTACCACAGACCCCTACTACCTCCTCCCCCATTTCCTTCCTGTTCCTAACCTGCATCTTTTTCCCACTTTCAGTTCTCTTCCCTCCCTCCTTCCCCAATTACAAATCCTTCCCTCCCTTCCTGACCGAAGGACCGCCCCCACTCCCCAATACCTTTTCTCCTTTTCCCTCAAAGCCCTCCATCCTGAGCCGGGGTCCCTTTTTTCCTCTCTGGACCCTATTTTCATTCCCTATGATCTCGACTCTAGGCTCAAACCCCTCCTCCCCCTTCTTGACTCCAGAAAGATTCGGACACCTTTCTTCGACCCCAGCGTTTATTCCTCATCTTCTTTCTTCCTTCCCTATTTCCCAGGGATTCTTAAAACCCTTTACATATGAGATTGAAAATAACCAAATGCTAAATAAGATGGAGAATACAGATATTAAGGCCTTCGAATATGCTTCTCCCTCTTCCTGAACACCCCCTTCGCCCCTTCTCCACATCTAGTCATGGCTGGCTTCTTTTTGTTCAGATTTTAGCCTGAAAGTCACCTTGTAAGAGAATCATTCCCTGGTCACCTAATGTAAAGGATTCCCAAACGCCACCCACCCACAGACCATATTGGTTTTTGTTTTCTAAAGAACATTTAATACTGTGAAGTCTTGATGTGTTTGTCCATCTAGAATTGATGTCCCATGAAAGAGGGCTTAACTTTCTTGTTCATCTTGTATCTCTGTCATTTAGAATGGTGCCTGGTACATAATGGCTCAGTCAGTTTGCTGAATAAGTTAGTGATTTCTAGGTAACAGACACTATGCCAAGTGCTCACTCTATCTTGTTTAATCCTTACAATCAAGGCTGACTGAAGTAAGTACTTTTATTATTGCTATTTTATACCTTAAGTAACTGAAGTGCAGAAAGGATAAGTGAATTTGCCTGTGTTCTCAAAACAGTTGGTATATCTGAGAATTTAATCCAGATCCGTATGAAGTCACAGCTCATGTTCCTCCCACTTTCTCTGGTGGTCCAGAGGAAAAGGGCCGTTAGGAATGGAAAGGGAAAGAAGATGGATCTGAATGCAAGGTAAGTCAAACTGGAGTCAGGACTCCTGTGCTGGGACAGGGAGTGCAGGATGTATAGAATAGGACACTAGATCCTAAGTGAAGATGAGGATAATAACAGGAGCTAACATTTAGGAGCATTTATTACTTTGTGCCACAGGTTCCAAACAATATATCGAATTCTTTCTCACCTAAGAGTGGTAATGTCATCTTACAGATAAGGAGACTGAGGCTCAGGGATGCTAATTAACTTCTCTGAGGCCATACAGGTACGATACAGGGGAGCTGGGATACCACCCCAGGCAGGCTGACTACAAAGCAAGTACTCTGGTTGCTATCCTGCACTACACCCAGCAGGAAAATAAACAGACTTACGATCTTATGCTCTGTGTTGGGCACCGACTCCTGCTTCCTGGATTCTTATCTTCTGGACATTCTGGAATGACCTCAGCTGATGTAACACTCCTGCCTTACCTCCTACTGCTCTCCACAGAGGAGGTGAGGTGATTGATGATGAACCCACGTTACTCCACTAGCACTGGGGAAGCCCCCCCGCTTTTATCTCCCCCCCCTTCACCTGGGATCAGCACAGGGCAGCAATTCTGGATTAGCGTATCTGCTCTACAGACTCAAGCTTTTTTCTTGAGTGGAGTGTCCCCGGGCTTAGATTGCCGAAGCATGGGGGTAAAAATGGAGAAGCAAGCCCTTCCAGCTAGAGATCTAAAACCACAGTCTCCAATTGGCTTCTTATTGATAATAAAGCTGATTTGTTTTCCAAATGGCAGGAGCAAGCCTAGCAGGCCAGACAGGCGGAAGCACAGGTGGCATCGGCTCTAGGACAGTCTGCTCCGGTCATAGAGGGATTTTCCTCTCAAAATGGTAAGATTTGCATAAAAGATGCAAGGTTGACTAAGTCCAGCCTCTTCCTCATCACTACCTGCCTCCCCAGACCCATCCCTTAAAGGCTTAGAGTTCTGGAACTGTCTCTGAAATGTGAACAAAGAAAGCTGAGAGGCAACAAAACCTGGGACTTGTTAGAAATGCAAATTCTCTGGCCCTACCCCAGGGGTATTGAATCAGAAATGCGTCAGGGCTCAGCATTCTGTTGTCTATAAGCCCTTCTGGTG
Source organism: Mesoplodon mirus (assembly GCF_964341445.2). NCBI lineage: Eukaryota > Metazoa > Chordata > Mammalia > Artiodactyla > Ziphiidae > Mesoplodon > Mesoplodon mirus. The sequence goes on along the minus strand of NC_138976.1, from coordinate 70,284,002 downwards.
ATATAGACACACTAAGGTTTGAAAACCACTGCCCTAGGTAACATCCCTAACCCTGGCTGATGTCTGAGCCAAACGTTCTGTCCCCGAGCCCTGCAAACCTCTCAAAGTGCTAACATCTCAACTTCCAAACTGCTTGTCCCAGACGGCTTCTTGCACCCAAAACTGGCACCTACCTCCTTTATTTGGATGAAAGGCACCAGTTTGGTCATTGGAAAACACGTTCCCTATATGTATCTAGAGGGTTCATGGTTTTTTTTTTTAATTATTATTATTTATTTATTTTTGGCTGTGTTGGGTCTTCATTGCTGCACGTGGGCTTTCTCTAGTTGCAGCGAGTGGGGACTACTCTTTGTTGCAGTGCGCGGGCTTCCCACTGCGGTGGCTTCTCTTGTTGCGCTGGCTTTTCTTGTTGCGCCGCACGGGCTTCCCAGTGCGGTGGCTTCTCTTGTTGCGCCGCACGGGCTCTCGGTGTGTGGGCTCAGTAGTTGTGGCTCGCGGGCTCTAGAGCGCAGGCTCAGTAGTTGTGGCGCACGGGCTTAGTTGCTCCATGGCACGTGGGATCTTCCCGGACCAGGGCTCAAACCCGTGTCCCCTGCATTGGCAGGTGGATTCTTAACCACTGCGCCACCAGAGAAATCCTTCATGGGGTTTTCAGACTGAGCTGGGGCCCTTCCCCTCTATGACACACAGCTGCAAGGTGAGGGTTGTTCCAGGAGTGGCCTGTGGCCTGTCCCAGGGCTGTGAGAAGGCCAAGGGGGATGCCCAATTCACAGGATGTATGTGTGTCTACATCAGACTCCTCATCTTCAAAAGTGCTCAAAAGGTATATTCTCCATAACATTTTGTAGGTACTTAATGCCCCTGAATTGAATAATTTAAAATGGTTAAAATGGTAAATTTTATCACAAGGTGGGGGTGAGGGGGAACTACACAAAGCCTGTCCAGAGGTGTGTCTCCCAGGCCTGGCATTTTGTACTTAGCTTTAATAGAACCCTCACAGCATGCACTGGGAATACTGGTTTCCATGGCAGTGTCCCTCTTTGAGATCAAGGATCATTCCTTCATTCATTCAATTTATATTTGTTTGTTGAACACATACGATGTGGAAGACCCCTGCTCAGCACTGGGAATCCAATGATGAATGAGATATGGTCCCTGCTCTCAGAAAACTTAGTCTAATGAGGCAGGCAGAAACCAAGTAAACAGAAGAATTACTAACTGTGCAAAGAGTGTAGGATAACAAACTGAGTGCCAAGCTAGAAAATAAGAGAGAGAGCCCATTTCATGGAGACGTGCAGAAGACCTCCTGAAGAGATGCTGGAACATGAAGAACAAACGGGAGCCAGCAAAGCAAAGGTGACGGGGACAAGTGCTCCAGGTGGAGGATACCATGCAGGCAAAGACCCAGAGCAGGGAAAGATGGCACAAGCCTCAGGTGAACGCATGAGCGACTTAATAGTGAAGACAGACAGTTTACTTCAACTCTCTTAATCACTTGCTTTTGCCCCTAACATATTTCAGGGCAAGCAGTGGATGACCAGCTGTGGAAACAACTTGGGCACTCGACCACTAACACTTTACAGTCTGATAAGAAAGAAAAGAATTGCTGTTCATTCTGATGGTTTGCTTACACATGCTTGTCCTTCCTCAGAAGGGGCTACTCCATTCCCTGATGGTCAGTCTGTGTTGAGAGCCTGGTTTCCAGCTCAGGAAGGGCAGAGTCTCCAGGTGTGTGGTGACCATGGCAGTGTGGTACCCAGTTTACACTGGTAGGAACTGGAGTTGTTCAGCCTGGGTTCAAATTCTGGCTGTTCTTTCTCATCAGCTTTGTGACCTTGGGCATCTCTCCATACCTTCCCCCTCATGTAAAAGTGGAATGTTGTGAGGCTCCAATGAAATAATAAACACTTAGAATAGTACCTGAGAAGTACTCAACAGATATTAATCATCATTTAATTATTATGTAAAAAAGGAACCATGGATCCCATCACTTTGCTACTGCTTAGTTAGGCTGAAATGAACAGTTATACAAACTTTTAAGTGTGAGAATGAGTAGACCGCTTGCAGAGCATTCAATAGAGCACGCAGACCTTTCGTCCAGGTCACTATCATAATAGCTTGAATAATGGTTGGTTGAGTAACAAACAAGGAACCAAGTAGTCAGGGTTAGAGCAGATGCTCATTAACTTCTGGGGAAGAACATATGAAGCATTTGCTATTTCTAAGGAAAAGTTATTTGTGGCAGGCGTGCTAGTTGCCTACCTGAAACTCATTCTTCTCCTTTTCTTCAATTAACAAACTTCTGGTTTTCTTTGGGGCAGTAACATGCCCAGGTAAAAGACCTTCTCATACTCCCTTGCAGCTAGGAGTGGCAATTTGAACCAAGCCTGGCCAGTTAAAAGTAAGCAGAAGCTACTGGGTGGAACCTCTGGGAAAGCATTTCAAAAGCAGCTGACTTGGATGGAATCTGCCTTTTGTTTTTCCTCCTTTTTCCTGCCTAGAATAGGTATGTGATGCCCGGGTATGCAGTAGCCATCTTAAGACCGTGAGGATGAAGACTATATGCAAAGGAGGCAGAACAGGAAGACTGAAGACTACCCCTTGGCTTATTACCTCTGGACTAACTGTTAAATGAGAAAAAAATGAACTGCTAATTTAATTAACCTGCTGTGGTTGGTTGTTTTTCAGTTATATGCAGCCAAACACAATTCTAGCAGAAAGGGCTAAAGTGGCATTCACTGCTAACCGAGACATACAAACTGTTTCTTTAGCCAAAGACACAACTAATAATGTAATGATTCTACTGGGTTGGGTATTCTCATTACCCTTCAAACTCCTTTGAAACTAGGGTACATGGGAGTTAACATTGGAAAGTGGACCAAGAAGGCATTCTTCAAATTGCAGTGCTTTTATTAGAATATTATTAATTGCAGTTTTTTAAAAACTACACACATGGAAAAAGGAGAACACTCAGAAATACTATTACAGATTAGGCAAATTAGTAGGAGGAAAAAGATTTCTTCAGTGTATACAAAATGTAAACATTTGCCCTGGGATTTCCCACAGATGGCACAGTCCACAAGGACTTATTTGGAATAAAAATATGTCTATCGGATCTTCAGTATAGTCTCTATACTGCAAACTTGCTACATTGAAGTTAAAGTTACTAGCACACCCCGAATTTTCTATGCAAAAAACTAAGTGGTCCCAATCAAGGCAACTGAACATCAACTGCTACATGTGAAAGCAGAGGCACCAAAGCAAATCAATCTTCCAACAATGGGCTTCCACTCACTATGCTAATTGTATTTACATTTACCTTGAGAGAGATTACAAAAATATACACAGTATATAAAACCCCTACTTGAGTCTGTGGTGGAAAGTGAAACATTTCTTTATCAGGCGCTCCAAAGCCATTAAATCAGTCACTTGAACTTAGGGAGAGAAGACTAAGAAGAGGCCCTCTTCTGTTCAGAAAATGGGGACTCGTAAACATCCATGGGTGGGCAGGTACAAACCAGGTGCTGATCTCCATAGATGTCATCAATCCGGGCAATGGTTGGCCAGAATTTGTTTTCTGGTTTCACGAAGGGCTGCAAGGGACAAAAGATGGAAATCTTCCGGGATATTCTGAGAGGTTTCTCTTGGTGGGGAAGAGGAAACTGCAATGATATTCCCACGGCCTGAGGTACCATTAGCCCAACAAGTACTCAAGAAGTATAAAAAGCTAAAATCCAACCTCCTTCATTACTGTCCATCCGAATCCCCCTGTCCCTACTCTGCCGAGCATACCACAGAGCACCTTCACCTAAGAATCAAAGGGGAGAAAGACTGCATTTGGGCCCATCTCTCTGTTGGATGATGGTAGAAAACATCGATCCACTTGACAGGGACTCCTGTTTGGTCTTCCTGCACTGTGCACCCTGAGGATTCCCAGGCCCCTGGTTGGCATTCTGACTCTGACCTCAGAGCTCTGAAAGCCAATTCCTGTGTTCTGCATTGTTCTGCAAAGGTGTCCTACGTGTGGTCACTATGGTGAGTAGACAGCAAGAGTGGGAGCCCTTCAGCGCAGGTGATGGCCCCTCATACACACATGAACGTGGACCAGCTGGCACATCCAGTTTCAGAGGAGAACTTACGAGTGGGAATGCTGCCACCTCTCTGGAATACGGCCGATCCCAGTGGGAGGACGTGACGCAGGTCAACGAGTGTGGAGACATCTGAGACAGAGACATTGATGGGAAGAGGGGTCAGAGCAGAACACTGCCTTTTCCTTCCACACGTCACATCAACCAGTGAGGTGATGGAAGCCCATGGACGGAGGGTGGTGCTTTTGTTTCAGTTTGGGGGGAAGGAAATTTTGGTAGGAAAATTTTTACTGTGAAATATTTCAAATATCAGAAAGTTATAGTAATAAAATAAGCACCCAACACAAATCAACATTTTTGTCATATTTCTTAACGTTTTAAAACAAGAAACATTACAGATACAGTTGAAGCTGCCTGCATATCCCCTTCCATCTTATTGCTGGCCCTCCCCAGCGATAACCACTATCTTGAATTTGGTTGCACAATTCTCATCATGTTTTTATACTATTACTGCATATATTAATAAACTGCATAGAGCCTAGTTTGGTAGCCTAGTTCTAAACCTTATATCATCCTGTGAGTATTATCCTCCACTTGCTTTTGTATCTCAGTACTGTATTCTTTAGATGTCTATTGCTATTTTTTAAAAAAACTGCCTAAACCCTGAAAGAATCCAGAGAAAAGAGAAATAATAATGAGAGCAAATCATATTATATTCCTCCACTACCCTGTCAAACTCACACTGAGCACAGTGCTGGCCTTCTCCCACCAGCCACTGGCCCCAGCACTCCACCTTCAGCTGGGCAGCTCTGGAACTTGTCTGAGCTCCCCTGAACATCTCATACTCCTCTGGCTTGAAGCCATAACAACAGAACCACAGCCTTCGAGGTATTCTCAGTTCATGATCCCTCAGCTTAATAATGTCTGGACCTAATACAGAACTTAGAGGTCTGACCAGATATAAAAGGAACATATCTTGGAAGAGGCGAAGTAATGCCTAACAATTTTGTTTCCAGTGTAGGCCATAAACATGGTAAAACATTCAGGCCAAGTACCAATCTGCTTGTTCTAAGAGATAACTACTCCAATAAAAGAATATATTTATCCAGAGTTTATAAGGTAAATAATCTCAGTAGAGGGCTTCCCTGGTGGCGCAGTGGTTGGGAGTCCACCTGCCGATGCAGGGGACACGGGTTCGTGCCCCGGTCTGGGAGGATCCCACGTGCCGCGGAGCGGCTGGGCCCGTGAGCCATGGCTGCTGAGCCTGCGCGTCCGGAGCCTGTGCTCCGCAACGGGAGAGGCCACAACAGTGAGAGGCCCGCGTACCGCAAAAAAAAAAAAAAAAATAATAATAATAATAATAATCTCAGTAGAGTGCATCAAACAGAGACACAGAACGATAAGACTTCTCCAACTATATAGGGTCCTTCAGCCTCTGCTCCCTCCTTTGGAAGCCAACTGGGTCCTTGTGGGGTAAATAGCTCCCGCAACCACCAAACGCATACATAAAGTTAAAACATATCAGAAATAACCACATTTGGGGTTTCCCTGAAGGTCCAGTGGTTAAGACTTTGCCTTCCAATGCAGGTGTTGTGGGTTCCATCCCTGGACAGGGAGCTAAGATCCCACATGCCTCGTGGCCAAAAAACGGAAACATAAAACAGAAGCAATATTATAACAAATTCAATAAACACTTTAAAAATGGTCCACATCAAAAAAATCTTAAAAGAAAAAGAAAAGAAATAACCACATTATACTTGAGTAACGACTGTTGTGTTGATTCAAGAAGATTTAAACTTCCAGGTAATGAACGTATGGTCTGCTCAGAAGAATGGCATTATTCTAGGCAAGAATATCATCTTCCTGTAAGACTTCAGAGGTTGCCAGCACACCATCCAGACACTGTTTTCTACTCTGGGATATTTTAGATAAAGTACCAGTGCCTACGTACCTTCAGTGGATTGACCCTAGGGTCAATGCGGCCCTCCTCAATGTCGGCGATTTCCTGCCGAATGCTGATCATGGCATCGCAGAACCTATCCAGCTCTGCCTTGTCTTCCGACTCAGTGGGCTCAATCATGAGAGTGCCTGCCACTGGCCAGGACATGGTAGGGGCATGAAATCCTGCAAAGGAGATGGGGGAACTTGTGTCACTAATTTTGACCTCTCCAGTTGTGAAGAAGAGACCCTCCCCATCTTATAGTTTATCCCAAGGAAAATAATCTGATAAGTTTGCTACCATATATATCTAGGGATTCATTTTAGCACTATTTATGGAAGAAAAGCTTAGGAAATAACCTAACATCCAACAATAGAGGATTGGTTAGGCAAATTTTACTGGGCTTCCATACAATAAATATGCAACCATTCTTAGTATTTAAATGTATATTTGTTAATATTTTTGCATGTTTACCCAACTTAAGTGAAAAAGGCAAGCTACCTAATGATATTGTCTCATTTCTATTTTTAAAATGGCAAAGTATTTATATATATACACATATATGTGTGTATGTGTATATATATACATACACTTTAAATATGTATGTATATTTTATGAGGGAAGCTGCTTTGAAGAATAAATACTAAAATTCTAACAGGGTTATTGCCAGAAAATGAGACTAGGGTTTTTATTTCACTTTGTGTTTTAGAATCTTTTTATAATGTTCATGTATTACTTTCAGTTAAGAGAAATTAAAATATTATAGCCTATCAAAAGTTAAATAATGAGGTAACAAGCATTAAGGAGCCTGGGGTGAGCGTTACTGTCCCTATTTTACAGATGAGGAAACTGAGGCTTGCCCAGGATGTAGAAAGTCTTTGCCTTTACACTGAATACAGGCTGAAGGTATTTCTATGTTTCCAAAAGCTTTCACATGTTAAGATGAATCGACAAGACACATGGTCAAGAGAGATTTCCTGGACAAAAGCCAAAAACAACTTTTTCCCAATTCTTACACTTTTTCCTATGAAACTTTAAAAGATTAAGAACAGCTCCCAGGTTGATATTTCTGTCAACTAAGTTGGCCCTGGAGGGCAATGGTTCCCAATTCTGGTGTGCATCATTACTTGGAGTGCTTTATAGCGTCATGCCTGCATTCTTTAAGGGATTGTCTTCTCAACATTTTATTATAAAATTGTTCAAATATACCGATAAGTTGAAAGGACTGTAGAGTGAACACCCATACACCTTCTACCTAGAATCTACAATGATGCTCTGTTTGCTTTATCACATATCTAGTCATCTATGCCTATCACATATCTAAGGCATCCATCTTAGTTTTGATGCATTTCCAAGCATGTTGCAGTCATCAGTACACTTCCCCCTTAAACACTTCAGCGTGCATATTAGCTAGAATTCAATATCTGAATTCAATATCTGTCCCCGTATTTTTGTGATAGTTTACTTATTGTGAAATACACAAATCTTTAAGTGTACAATTTAATGAATTTTGACAAATGCCTACAACTGTGTCACCCAAATCAGAAAGGGATTTCTTTTTTAAACAACAAGCTGATCTCATTACCCATTAAGTCTGACCTCAATTCCATGTGTGAGCAAATTCAGCCCGGTATTTTCTGCTGTAGTGGTTCCCATATCTGGAACCATCTGAGTTGTCATGGAAACATGGATTCCTGGATTTTAACCCTGATTCAGGAAATCCAAGGTATAAGCCTTTAAAAACTCATATCAGAATCAGGTTAAGTTTGGAAATCTCTGCCGTGTGGCAGCATGCGCCACACTCACCTGATAGGACTCATCCATAGAGTGCTTGTAAACACAGATTACTAGGCCTCACCCCTAGTGTAATCAGTAATTCTGATTCAGTAGGTGATTTAGACCCAGAATCTGTGCTGTCATTTTCACTGCTGTTTTTTTTACTTAGCCGTTGATTCATTCTCTCACTTATTAAGCACAATTGTTCTGAGTGCCAGGCACCTGGACAATTCTGGGCTTAGGGCAAGCACAGCCATCACTCTATCAAACATCAAAATATCAAGGTTGTAGATAGAGCAGAACTTGGAAATACTGGGCAGTAACTTCAAATACCACTTCCCTCCTACCTCCATCCCCCACCTCGCTCCCTGCAAATGCTGCTGCAGTCAGATGCGGGATACAGACCACACATCGCAGAAGGGAAGCCTTAACCTGAATCAGCCATCACTCAGCCATTGCCTGGGAAGTTAAGTCGGGTCATAGGAGCAGCCAACAGGAGATTTTGAGGTAATTGCTAATTTCATTAATGAAAACTGTCTCTGGTTTTCCCATTTATTACCAGTGTAACTCTACATAATAAGATCATTCATTCACGAGAGAAATGAGTCACACACGTGGGACTCCCGTTATGATACGGTAGTAAAACTATTAAATTATTAAAGTTTTTACATTCCTTATTAAAAGAAGTCATTCAAATCATCTTAAAATTCAGATAGGACTCCACATCCATCAAAAGGCAAAGTTCTCCCCAACTTAGCCTTCCTGAGAATTGAAGGTTCTGTGATACTATTAATAATGTCACTAAGAAAATGTATTTTAATAACGGCTGTGCTGAGTGAACATCCACTAACAACACACAGGTAAAAGACTTCACAGAAAATCACATCATCTCTGTGGAAACAAGGTGCACCTATTCCTTCATCTCTATGAGCAGCTAAAACAGCTACGCCATGATAGAGGTGGCTATAAAACTCAAATGCCACTCATCTTTCTAACACTCCTACAGGATGCCTGCTTCACTTCCTTCACTTTCATGGACCTCTCTGTTTACCAGGAGTAGGATAGGTGGAAGGATTTACCAGAAACATGGGCAGAGAGCAGCGATCATTTTCTCTGGGATTTTTAACTTTGTTAACTATAAAGTCTTCTTTACCTGGCTGCTGATGGATTCAAAATGTGTGATTTAATATCTTTTGAAGGACGGTACCAATGGAGTCATGGGGAAAGTTTTTTCTCTATCCACAGCCCCCAGATCCCCATTTAGCCTGTGGATCAGTTTACTATGGTACCTGCACATTCAGTCTGTGGTCCATAGCCAGCATGGGCAGCTACGTGAATGTCAAAAACCCAAGTTCCCCTACAAGGGGTCACTCGCGGGAGACCACTCACCATAATCCTGAAGCCTCTTGGCCACATCGACGGCCTCAATATTTGCAGACTTTTTGAAGGGTCTGGTATCCAAAATAAACTCATGAGCCACATAACCTGTTGAGGAAAATTATTTCAGCTCAAGATTAACATCAGCTTGTTGTTTTACCCAAGCAAATGAACAAATAAACCAGCTTTTTAATGCATATCGTTGAGGTCTAAGAAACCATGGGCATTTGGTAAGTTTATAGTTGACAACAAAGATTTCATCTGCTCTTATTACATATAAAAATTGTTAACATGTTGGGCCAATATGTCCAGTCCTCAGTGCTCAACACACCCATGAGCCAGGAGGCTGGTGGGAGGTTGAACAGGAGCTGGAAGACTTGCTGAGGTCCCAGGGGATGAGACCATTTCTACTCAAAGGACCTAAAATCTACTTGCAACAGTTAAACATGTCATCATGGGCCTGATCCTTTTATATAAAATATTTCTAGAGTTAAAGGTACATTGACACCCTTTTCAACAACATTGCTCCCAACATCAAATAACGGTTTCTTCTGTGTGTGTGTGTGTAAATACATACTAAACAAATATCCATAAGACACAGAATTTTATTTGATTCTTCAAAGGGGCTTTTGAGGTTTTGGTTTCAGGCTTCAGGCTGAGAATTAGAAATAAGGGCTGTCAAACAGCACACCACAAGTGGCAAGGAGCTGATGAGGCCGAAGTCTTGTGGGGGTCAGTTCACTTTGTTCTAATTTGTAAACCAATTGCCTCTCTAGCCTCAGGCTGCCATCTCCCCAGCATGACTTGTTGATCACCCATTCAACATCTAGAATAAACCACGGAGTAAGTCAGCATTTTCTTAAATAGAACAACATTCCCGGGAGCTTCCCAAATTCCATGGCCCACACAACTGATGAATTTCCTTCAAAGAAAGTATCTACTCAGGTGAAAATAATGAACTCCTTCTTAACCCGCTATCCTGACCCTCAGCAAACAGTGAATCTACTTACAGATACTTGGAGCAGACATAACTCCTCAAGCCTGAGAAGAAAAGCTCCAGTCATTAACAGCCCCTGAAGATCTAGTATGTGTACTGCTCTGCTTCTTGTGTGATGAACACATGTGAAGGGATTGGCTTTGTTTGAAAACAAAAGTAGGAGAACCTGAGACTTTGAATATACTGTCACTGCATATTTTTAAAACAAGCTTTCTAACTGTGATGAGGATTCAATTGTAAGGAGTGTGGTTCAAAAGTAGAAAGGTGTATTCAGAGGTAGATAAACTTAGACCCAAAAAAAGTGCCTAAAAGAAATGACCAGCTGGAATGTTCAGGGGGAAAATCATGACATTATTTAAATCCTCATCAACTATTAATTTCAGGAATGCTAAATGCCCAACGACACTACCCCATTTGGGGAGCCCAACCTCAAGCTTCGACCTTTCTTTTCTGAGGCTCTGGCAGCCATCCCAACACCATGACAATGACTCGAAGAAGGCGGCTAATGGAGCTCACTGCTCTGAAGAACACTCAGCCATCAGGAGGGGAGGAGGAGACGGACACACGGTGGGGAGGAGTCTCTCTTGCTGGCGGGCAGACAGCACAGTCTTTCAAGCAGAGGTTCAGTAATAGCTGAAAGGCCGCATCAAGCCAAGCCAAGCCCAGCCCAGTGCTGCTAAAGCAAGACTTCATCTGCAGAGGCCCCGCCACAGCCAAGTGGTTTGGGAAGAGCTCCATTTTCAAAATGAGGTTCAGATGTTATTTTCTAAGTCCATATTCTAATACATTCAAATGGAAACTGTAGTGGGATTTCAGCATCTCTCTCTCTCTCTCTCTCTCTACTTGAGGCTGAAAAGGGGTGAAATTTAAACTTGGTTGTTCTTGGAGGCCAGATCACAAGATGTTCATCTTTGTTTGCAGTTTTTAAGGAGAAAAAATATACAAATATATGGCATATGGTGAGTCAGAGTAATCTGAAGTAGAAATTGTATAAACTGATCAGTGCAAGTTTTAATTTTCAGTGAGTATGTGTTTCCTCTGGGTCTAACCATGACTATAGCTGAGAGTCTGAAAGGATAAGTTGAAGGAGCAAGGAAAGAAGAAGGGTCGGGGGGATGATAGAAGAGTAAAATAAAAGTGGCTTGGCTCTAGACAGTATGGTACCGGCACAACAACAGAAATATAGATCAGTGGTACAAGATAGAAAGCCCAGAGATAACCCACACACCTGTGGTCACCTAATCTATGAAAAAGGAGGCCAGAATATACAATGGAGCACAGACAGCCTTTTCAATAAGTGGTGCTGGGAAAACTGGACAGCTACATGTAAGAGAATGAAATTAGAACACTCCCTAACAGCATACACAAAAATAAACTCAAAATGGAGTAAAGACCTAAATGTAAGGCCAGACACTATAAAACGCTTAGAGGAAAACATAGGCAAAACACTCTCTGACATAAATTACAGCAAGATCTTTTTTGACCCACCTCCTAGAGAAATGGAAATAAAAACAAAAATAAACAAGTGGGACCTCATGAAACTTAAAAGCTTTTGCACAGCCAAGGAAACCATAAACAAGACGAAAAGACAACCCTCAGAATGGGAGAAAATATTTGCAAATGAAGCAACTGACAAAGGATTAATCTCCAAAACATACAAACAGCTCATGCAGCTCAATATCAAAAAAAACAACCCAATCAAAAAATGGGCAGAAGACCTAAATAGACATTTCTCCAAAGAAAATATACAGATGGTCAACAAACATTTGAAAAGATGCTCAACATCACTAATTATTAGAGAAATGCAAGTCAAAACTACAGTGAGGTATCACCTCACACCAGTCAAAATGGCCATCATCCACAAACAATAAATGCTGGAGAGGGTGTGGAGAAAAGGGAACCCTCGTGCATTGTTGGTGGGAATGTAAATTGATACAGCCACTATGGAGAACAGTATGGAGGTTCCTTAAAAACTAAAAATAGAACTATCAGGGCTTCCCTGGTGGCGCAGTGGTTGAGAGTCCGCCTGCCAATGCAGGGGACACAGGTTCGTGCCCCGGTCCGGGAAGATCCCACATGCTGCGGAGCAGCTGGGCCCGTGAGCCATGGCCGCTGAGCCTGCACGTCCGGAGCCTGTGCTCTGCAACGGGAGAGGCCGCAACAGTGGGAGGCCCGCGTACCACCAAAAAAAAAAAAAAAAAAAAATAGAACTATCATCTAGCAATTCCACTCTTGAGTATATATCTGGAAAAGATTAAAAACTAATTCAAAAAGATATATGTACCCCAATGTTCACTGCAGCACTATTTACAACAGCCAGGACATGGAAGCAACCTAAATGTCCATCAACAGATGCATGGATAAAGATGTGGTACATATATACAATGGAATATTACTCAGCCATAAAAAGGAACGAAATTGGGTCATTTGTAGAGACATGGACGGACCTAGAGACTGTCATACAGAGTGAAGTAAGTCAGATATCATATATTAACACATATATGTGGAATATGAAAAAAACTGGTATAGACAATCTTATTTACAAAGCAGAAACAGAGACACAGACATAGAGAACAAACGTATGGATACTATGGGGTAAGGGGTGGGTGGGATGAATTGGGAGATTGGAATTGACATATATACACTACTAAGTGTAAAACAGATAACTAACTAATAACATTGTATAGCACAGGGAACTGTATGCTCTGTGGTGACCTAAATGGGAAGGAAATCCAAGAAAGAGGGGATATATATATATATACATATTGCTGATTCACTTTGCTGTACAGAAGAAACTAACACAGATTTGTAAAGCAACTATACCCCAATTAAAAAAAAAAAAAAGAAAGAAAGAAAGTGCCTTGGCTCTAAGCTTGGAACATCCCCCCTCCCAACCCTTCATGTGTTAATTATCTTACAAGGCTGAAGATGACATGGGAAAGTGCTACAGAAAGATAAGGCTTCCCAAAACCCTCCTTGAGAGCAGGCACTTAAAACTTCTTATCCTGCATCCTCAGAGTGAGTGCCCAGAAATAAATGGAACTCACTAGCTAATTAGAAAGCTTGGGTGGGCAATCAACGCTTGGTCAAGCTTTTCATTTGCAACCCAGGGACCACAACTAACAGCATCAAGACTCCTGTTTCCCTGGGAATGAGGTCAAGTAGGTGGGCCACCCCCCCTAGCCTCAGGAGGTCACTTCCCAGCCAGGGATGTGAGGGTCCAGCCTCTAAGGCCCATGTCCACCTGCCCATAAAGGCCACCGGGAAACCTCTTCAGGGACAGGAATTTCCAGGCAGAGTTAGGTTTGCCTAAGGTCAAAAAGAGATAAGCATTTAAGAAATTAAAACATAAATAAAACACTGGGCTACTAACAAAATGGCCTATCCACTGATGGGAACTCTACTTGGGTCAAACAGTGAGCCTAGCCTCCCACAAGAGCAGACACCTGTGAATTTTTTCAGTTCCTCCTTTAAAAATGCCTCACCCTACCTGAGGTAATTTCTTTCCTTATCCTAGCAGAATAAATACTACTGCTGCTTCCCCATCCCAATTCTTCGCTATCACTTCCTTGTTTCACAAAACACTAAGCCTCAACAAGTTTCGCTGGTATTTTCAAATCTCTCAAAGAAATGGTTCATAAAGGGAAGGCTGGAGTTCATTAAAATTATTGCCTCACAGTCGTCCATGATTCCAGTCTTATTTAGAGCTGGTAAATATGATTAAGATGAGTAACGTCTTCTAATATTGCCATTAGACATTTTGGAATACAATGTGTTTATTAAGAACATTTCTATTTTGGGCTCTCAGGAGGTATGGCAATCATTCTTTTTTAGGCCCTAGAATACTAAGCCTCCGATTGTATAATGAATGTGTTTACCAGACCAAACACGAGACAATTTTTGGTTTCGTGAACTTTGGGATTGGGTAAGAAAGTCTGTAATCATCAATCTCTTTCTGCTTGGGATGAGAAATACAATTCATTATTTAATTCTTGGATAAAATGTCAAAACAAATGGAAATTTCATCCATCTTTGTGTTGCAAATCTCCTGGGACAGTCTCTGCCCGAACCAGTCACGTGATGCCAAGCACACGACAGGCACCTGAGCAACAGGTGCTCATTCACTTTCCCCTCCTGGAGTGCCATGCATCCCCATGCGGTCCACACCACATTTGTTCTCGCTCTAAAGAACTCAGGCTTGCATCGCACAACTCTGTGAGCACACTAAAAACCACTGAAATTCAGTGGGTGATGTGTATGGTATGTGAATCCTATCTCAATGAAGTTGTTAAATAAACTTAATCCTAAGGAAGTATTAAATAAAAAATAACAATTAGAAGAAAAAAACCCTAAACCTTGTAAATTAAAGCAAAAAGATTATTTTCACCCATCAAATTGGCAAAGACATTTTGGGTTTGGTTTGTGTTGCTTTCCCAGCCTGGCACTTGGTGCTCACTGGGCCCCAGTGCGATGGTCACTCTTATGCTGTTAGAATGAAATCAATTGCTATTGTCTCTGAGGGGAAACAAGGCCATACATTTCAAGAGCTTAAAATGCATTCAGATCCTCTGAGATAACTTCTCTTCTACAGAAATAGTCAAGGACATTAAAAAAAAATCTAGGTAAAAGATGTTCATTGCAGCATTGTTACAAATGCAAATAACATGGTGGGCAGGAGGTGTGGGGGGGACCCCTACAATTACTTAAATCATGGTATATATGATAGAATCGATGTAGCAACTTTCAAAGCACCTTTAATGACTAGAAAATAATCGCAATATAAAATAAAGTTAAAAAACAGGATACACACTGTGTTTATAATATGATCTCAATTGTCTAAAAGTAAGGTGGGAAGGAATACAGCAAAATATTCAGTGGTAATGTCTGTTTGATGGAACCATGGATCATTTACATTTTCTTCCTCAAACTTTTTTATTGTTCAAATTTTCTATATTGAGCATATGTACATGACTTATATAATCAGACAAAACCAATACTGATGCTAATCCTGAAGGCCAATACATAAGCAGGATGCATCTCACAGCACAGGAGCTATATTTGAATTAATTAGTAGCTCTTGTAGCTTCTTTCATACCCAACACAAGCATTTCATTGTGTTGCTTAGAGACATATTACCCACAACTTTTCTTTCCTACTCTCTGGGGAGCATTGTTAACCAGAGCTCCCGATTATTTAGTTCTTTTCTATTTTCAAACTCCAGAACCACCCTTTTGGATACATATTTACAAAGCAAGATCAGCCTTTAAATTAAAGATCACAGGTGGAGATGCACACTTCCCTGGGCTGGAGACACTAAGAGCCAAAGCGTGGCCTCATACCCGTGGCCCTGGGTCTGGGCGCTGGTTACTGACGGCTCTCTGCTCTCTCTGCCCCAAGTTCAAGACCTGTGGCCCACTGGTCTCGGATTCCGTGCCCACAGCCCCTGCGCCGCCTGTCCACCTGCCTCTTAGCGCCACCCTCCCATCACCTCCAGGGTGACTTGACTCCCCCTCCTATTATTCCCTCTATTGTAGCTTCACTCTCCCCTCTTCACAGCCTTTTCCCTGGCAGCTTAAAATCATCTTGTTCTCTTATTTAAAAACAAACAAAGCTGGGCTTCCCTGGTGGCACAGTGGTTGAGAGTCCACCTGCCGATGCAGGGGACACGGGTTCATGCCCCGGTCCGGGAAGATCCCACATGCCGCGAAGCGGCTGGGCCCGTGAGCCATGGCTGCTGAGCCTGCACGTCTGGAGCCTGTGCTCCGCAACGGGAGAGGCCACAACAGTGAGAGGCCCGCGTACAGCAAAAAAAAAAAAAAAAAAAAGCTGCATCCTATTGAAGCAGCTCCTGTCCCCCTTCACCACCAAACCCCCCAAACCATGAAAGCTTCTCCCTTCTCCCAACCTCAGCCTACTTCTCAGCCCATTTCCATCTAGCATCTACCGCACTGTTGGGCCCTAACTGCTTTCGAAGGTGACCAAAGGCTTCCTAATTGTGAAAGGCAATGGTGCTTTTTAAGACTCATAAGACCTGAGTCTTTTTAAGCCACCTGCTCTTCAGCCTGTCCCTCCATGTCACGTAAGACCACCCACACGTGCTGACTGTGCGTGTTGTGCTGACACGATGCCAGGGACCGAGGCAGCCACAGCCTCCGCCGGGCAGGAGCTCAAGGTCTGCAGGAGACAGCCAGATGATAAACGGAGTGGGAGAAGCCTCCGCGGAGGAAGGAGCCGAGAGGAGCAGTTCTCGCCACCGGGAAAGGAAAGGGCAGCCTCAGGGAGGAGGTGGGGCCAGAGCAGAGGCAGGAAGGACAGGCGCCATGACATATGCTGGGGGTTGGGAAGGGGGGCATCTAAAGCTGCCTCGGCACAGAGGCCCCCTCACCAGATGCCACTTTTCCTGCACCCACTCCATGTAGCCATCTGCTTCAGGGGTTTTGCTCTGGCTTCTCAACACTGTTTCCTTGGGTCCCACCATTTCCAAGAGCCTGCTTTCAGATTCTGTGCCCAGAGCCACATCTCTGCAAGTCTACCTGCTCCAGCCTCTCCCATCACTTCCAGGGAGAGCTTGTTCCTCCATCTCTTACTCCAAGAGGGAGGCTTACCTAACATTTCTTCACTCTCAACTAATTAGTAACTAACTCCCCTGATTCTACTTCTAACAGCATGTGCATCTCCTCCCACTGTCTTACTGATATTAACATCCTCTTAATCCTGTCATTACCCTGCTCAACAACCCTTCTGGCCCAGCTGTAGAGTCCAGAACCTTCCAAGGCCTTCCAAGCCCCATGCTACCTCTCCAGCCTCATCCTCATCTGCTCCCTTTCCTCCTATTCCATCCCTCAACCCACCCGACACTCCCGCCACCCAGACAGCTCCTTTCTCTCCGGCTTGCTCCTGTATCTCTGTTTACTGGGGTTCTGCTACTCTTCCTTTCAGGCTTATCTCAAACGGCTCCTCCCAGAAGGTTCTCCCAACTATTCTGCCCTGCCTCTGCCCAGTCTGAATTACTCCACTCATTCCCATGGAACTGGAGGAGGTAATGAGTGCCTGGTATTTATGTATACATCTCTCAGTGGTGTGGGCTCCGTGTTGGCCTGCGCTTTAGACACTAAGTGCATGGCAGAGCCTCGCAAGTAGTGATATCCTGTTTACTAAACTGAAGTGCTTTCCAGTAACTCTAGGCTTTTCTCTGGTCTGTGCTAAGAAACAGAAGTTCCCCACCCTCTTCTGAAAGCCTCATCCACTAGGTCCAACTTGGTTTGGCCAAGGAAGAAAACCAAGGTGAATACAGACTAAAGTTCATACTTGCCTCTTGCACCCCGGAAAAGGACTCTGTAGTGTTTTTCTAATCTCTTGGCCATGTAGTTGGCATTTAATATAGCAATTTCTGTGGCCTGTTTAAGGCCCTTGCCTCCCATCATCTGCAACAGAGGAAAAAAGAGCCATCAACCACGGAACAGGGAAACCCAATGGACACTAACCAAAGGTATCCCCAGATAAATCCCACTCACAAAGGAAGTCAGCCTACCATCACTCTCTGGATTGCAGATGAGTGAAATATCCTAACAAGAATATCTGTCAATCCTCTCTAAGCCTGAAATAATTTTTGGTTTCCTCCTTTGAACAGTAATTTTATGCTTCTTATTGTAGTTACAAAGCTTAGAACAGGGCAAAACTAACTGCTGACTATTGTGTTATCTACCAAAGAAAAAGAATTGTTTTTAGGTTACGTGCATTTGGGGGAGGTTTTGTTTGGTTGTTCATTGTGAATTTGAGATGCCTTGATAATTGCCAGGAATCTCATGGGATCTTGGCCAAAATCCCCACTGAATCCATTTTGTATGGTTTGTCTTCCAATTGTCCACATTTGAGGCCTTTATGTTTAACAACTGCCAGGTTCAATCTTATTCTTTTCTGGTGGTTCATAAGTCCCTGTGATTAGATGGGGTGAATGCCATTAGCAGCAAAGAGCTTAAAACCAGGACTGCACCAATTTTTACTCACTACTTTCTTCCCAGAACACCTCATATGATGGAGGCTTGATGTGTATTAAGACATAACTAACGTAAAGCAAATGAGAAAGCACCAAGTAAAAGAGCAGGGACACCAAAGTCCAAAGTAAGGAGAGGACACATTTTGGTCAAAGAAGGGTTCCTAGAGTAAGAGTTAGAACTTGAGTGGAAACTTGAAGATGGGTAGAATGTGGATAGACAAAGAGAAAGGGGACGACACTCCAAGTGAGAAGAACGGCAGAAACAAAGGTAGGGAATGGAAGGCACATGGCTGCAGCTTGGGAGGTGCTGTAGAGCCAGGTAGGCTGTGACTACCTCTCACAAGCCTCAAACCCTTGCTGGGAAGGACCTGGACTTGGTTCAGCCAGCCACTGCCTCTCGGCCTGTGCATCAGAGTCTCTGAGCAGCTTGATGGCCCAAGTCCTAACCTGCATATGCTGAATTTGATTCTCTCTGGGATGGGCCCTAGGCAAGTGCATTTTGGAAGAATCCCCTAAAGATTTTGTGCAGGCTAGGCTAGGGAGATCCAGTGGTAGAGGCAAAGGGAAGCGAGGAGAGGATGGAGAGCCCTGGTGGGAATCTAGCAGTCCTGTAGGGAGTCTCCAAGAGGGACTGCAGCAGGGAGAGAAGATAATTCTAGAGTCCAGGTGATAAGTAACAACAGCCTGAAATAAAGGAAGGGCCCTAGGTCAGAGGCGTGGCTTAAACCCTACTTTATTTATTTCATTTTTAAACTGAGGCTCTGTCTGGTGTTCCTGGCATATGGCCAAACCAGCCTTGGGGCATTTATTTTCTATACGTGATTCATCTCCAGCCCAAATAACGTTCCATAACAAACAACTCAGGTTTGTAGAGACCAAAAGGAAGCTGTAAATTAGATTCTGTTTGCAAAGAAGCAGACCTTTATTATGATTGTTTTTGTTTTTACTGCTTGCAAACTAACTGGAGTATCATTTCAAAAAGCAGGTTTTAGTCTCTGGGGTACAGAAGTGTTGCTCCAGCTTCCCAGAAAGTTTTCATTAAGAATCATAAATGCGACACTGTTCAAGAATAACAACCAGCCCAAAGAGTCATCTGGTGTGATTTGCATAGCTGAGTTAGGGGTGTATTTCACCAGAATCCTCCCTTCCTCTAAGGAGGGGAGCCAGTTGGGGAAGGCTGCTCTAATTAGCGGCTGAAGAAGTGCTCCTATCCAATGCACGGTCTTCTCAGCCCAGGAGGTAGGCAGGACAGTTTGAACAAGAGCTGGATAAAATAAACTCTGGCCATAGTGTTTCTTGGAAAAACACAAAGGAAGGAAGCCTGTTCTCTGACAAAGTCTAATTACCCCCGAGAGTATAGTTCCACAGGCCCTAAAGGGCAAAGAGCTTTGGGAAACCACCACATAAGCAAATTTCTGCTATTTTCATCTTATCCTCCAGGCTCCCAAGAAATATAAAGCGAAATGAGATGTAGTCCTAAAATTTATCCCAGGATCTCAACCAAGTGTAATAATTAGTATGTGCACTGTTTTTCACTTGCGAGGGGCCATACAAATCCTACAGGAAACCAAATGACGTGGCCAGAACATCCATATGACTCATGGTACTTAACTCTGTCTGGAAAAATATATCTGGCATGTCAGTTCCTCTGGTGTTAAACCCACTATGAGAACCCAAAGGAAAACAGCCTGATGAAGAAGAGACAAAATGAGTTTTAGCTGATCCCTTTAAGAAGGTTTCTTCCACTCAAGCCAGCAATTTTCAAGTCTGCAGTCTCAGTTCCCCACCCACACATCACATCCCCCCACCCCTCTAACACACATCCATAGGCCTCACCTTAATATAAGCCCATGAAATGGGCAAGATGGAACTGGAGCCCCAAGGGGCCGCGCTGATGGTACCCAAAGGCCGGGCATCTTCGCTTGGCTTTACTGAAATGATGGGATGGTCAGGCAGAAAAGGGACAAGATGCTTCTTCCTGTATTGTTTTTTTTAATACAAATTTAGAAGCTGTAACAAGATCCAGTCTAACCAAACAGGCAGGTGCTGGGCCCTCTCAGGAAGCTCTATTCCTAGCAGAGGAACTCTGACATGGGAGGGACCCGGCACCTGCTAAGGGGCAGATGTTCAGGAAGTGTTCCTTCCTTCCTCCTCTGCTGGAGGCATGGCTCAGCAGCCATCAGCATCCCAGCAGCTCACCCAAGAACCGTGGCGGCAAATCTGGCAGAGACAAACAGCCTGGAATAGTATGCAGGGCCATGGGCTCACAAGAATGTGGTGACATCCCAGCCCTACACACCCTCTCCCTCTCAGCCCCGGCTCCCACACTCTTTCCCAAGGCATCTAAGGGATATAGAAGGATGCTGCTGAGAAGAAGCCCCATGGGGTAACACATCAGAGGCCAGCATGTGAACGTCAGCCACCCTGCCTCCCCCACAGCTGAGGCACTGGGCCTCCTTCACTTACTATAAATAATAGTAATCAAAAAGGAAAGAAGAAGAAAGCAAGGGGGCCAGGCTCGCAGCATTCCTGAAGACTGACCCCTGCGGCACAGTTTTGGAAAAATGAAGATGCTCAGGAAATGGCTGCTCAGCATCATTTTCATGAGATGATTTGGCTTCACAGTGTAAAGTTATCAACTGCTACAAGATACTGCTTTAGTCTTATTCTGACTTCATCCAATTATTTCTAGTAATAACGTCTGTTTCCTTCTTACTTATCTCAGATGTAATAAGAATTCAGGCTGCAAAGTGTTCAACATCTTACACCCAATTCACTTTCTTTTTGGGGGGGGCATTTAAGTTCTACTCTCTTAGCAAATTTCAATTATACAATAGTGTTATCAACTATGGTCACCATGTTATATGTTAGATCCTCAGATGTAACCATCAGCTGATTTTAAAAAGAAATAAAGAAAAGCTGCTTAGAAGTCTAAATTAAAGTCTGAGAGGCACTTCTAGGTGCTAATATGCCAGTTCTCAGCCATAATGCTCAGTAAAGGTCCCTATTCATTACTCTGTTAATAATCCTGCTTTGTCTATGCGTGACTGGGAGCTGAGTGAGGTCACACACTGTGGTTAATAAAATCTAAGTATGTTTCTCCTTAGACAAACCCTAAAAGCGCCCCTTTCACTGCTCCTCACCCAGCCCTTATAGGCACGCCACACGTGAAGGTATCCTGACACTTGAAGACCTCGATGAGAAGAACAGAGAGTTTGAGACCAATCTTTGATTCTCAGTCTTCAAAGCCATCCTGAAACCAGGGCCCAGAACTCACACTCCGATGGGCCCCATGCCAGGGCCACCTCCGCCATGGGGAATGCAGAAGGTCTTGTGAAGATTTAGGTGTGAGACATCAGACCCAACGTCTCCAGGACGACAGATTCCCACCTACCACAAAGGGAAAGAGCCAAAAGCAAAAGTCAAGAGCTCGAAGGTGTGTTCTGGAGAGGCGGCCATGCTGTTCCCCGAGAGGAAAGGCAGATGGAGCTGTTCACAGAAACATACTTAATACTACAACCAGGCCGCCCCCACCAGCAGCCTTCACCCTCCATGTGCCCGTGGCCTTTAAACTGCCGGTTCCTCGGCTGGGGACAGGGGCGCTGAGTTTCCTGTTGGGAGGTAAAGTGGCCCCCCTTTACCTCCCAAATGCTGCAAGGAGGCAGGCCTCTGGGCACTAGGTACCCCACCCTCGCCCTACACATGATGGTGCAAGGCCTTCCCAAGGCCAAGGAGGCGGAGCACTTTCCCCAAGAACGCAGTGCCTGTCTCTTCTCCCTCCACAGATGAGAGAATTGAGACAAGGAAATTATATGCCCTACTCGATATAAATACAACTGGATATAAACTTCAGGAGGCCAAAGTATATCATCTCCCTCGTTCACTCCTGTATCTTGAACATCTAATACTGTGCCAGGCATATGATTGCTCTGGCAGTCCTGCGCCAGCCTCCCGGGCTTCCTCCCAGCACAGCCTGTGAGCAACAGCCCTTCCCTCCCACCTGACTGGGCCTCTGGGGCGAGGAGGTACTGCACAAAAGGAAATCTGAGGCACAGAGAAGTTAACTGCCTGGTCCAAGATCACAGAACTAAGCCGTGAGACTTGAGTTGGTGTCCTTCATGCATCACATCTTCCCATCATTTAAGAAGCCACTGAGATACTTGCATATTTAGCTGTCTCCTACCTGCGGTGTGGCTGACAAGGTCTCGGTGCTCTGGCCTGGTATCAGGCCTGAGCCTCTGAGGTGGGAAAGCCAAGTTCAGGACATTGGTCCACCAGAGACCTCCCAGCCCACGTAATATCAATCAGCAACAGCTCTCCCAGAGATCTCCATCTCAGTGCTAAGACCCAGCTCCACCCAACAGCCAGCAAGCTCCAGTGCTGGATGCCCATGCCAATGAACTAGCAAGACAGGAACACAAGCCACCCATTAGCAGAGACGCTGCCTAAAATCATACTAAGTTCACAGACACCCCAAGACACATCACCGGACGTGGCCCTGCCCACCAGAAAGACAAGATCCAGCCTCATCAACCAGAACACAGGCACCAATCCCCTCCACCAGGAAGCCTACACAAGCCACTGAACCAACCTCACCCACTGGGGGCAGACACCAAAAACAATGGGAACTATGAACCTGCAGCCTGCAAAAAGGAGACCCCCAAACAGAGCAAGTTAAACAAGATGAGAAGACAGAGAAACACACAGCAGATGAAGGAGCAAGGTAAAAACTCACCAGACCAAACAAGTGAAGAGGAAATAGGCAGTCTACCTGAAAAAGAATTCAGAGTAATGATAGTAAAGGTGATCCAGAATCTTGGAAATAGAATGGAGAAAATACAAGAAACGTTTAACAAGGACCCAGAAGAACTAAAGAGCAAACAAACAATGATGAACAACACAATAAATGAAATTTAAAATTCTCTAGAAGGGATCAATAGCAGAATAACTGAGGCAGAAGAACGGATAAGTGACCTGGAAGATAAAATAGTGGAAATAACTACTGCAGAGCAGAATAAAGAAAAAAGAATGAAAAGAATTGACGACAGTCTCAGAGTCCTCTGGGACAACATTAAATGCACCAACATTCGAATGATAGGGGTCCCAGAAGAAGAGAAAAAGAAAGGGACTGAGAAAATAACTGAAGAGATTATAGTTGAAAACTTCCCGAACATGGGAAAGGAAATAGTCAATCAAGGCCAGGAAGCACAGAGAGTCCCATACAGGAAAAATCCAAGGAGAAACACGCCAAGACACATATTAATCAAACTAACAAAAATTAAATACAAAGAAAAAAACATTACAAGCAGCAAGGGAAAATCAACAAAAAACATACAAGGGAATCCCCATAAGGTTAAGAGCTGATCTTTCAGCAGAAATCTGCAAGCCAGAAGGGAGTGGCAGGACATATTTAAAGTGATGAAAGGGAAAAACCTACAACCAAGATTACTCTACCTAGCAAGGATCTCATTCAGATTCGACGGAGAAATTAAAACTTTTACAGACAAGTAAAAGCTAAGAGAATACAGCACCACCAAACCAGCTTTACAACAAATGCTAAAGGAACTTCTCTAGGCAGAAAACACAAGAGAAGGAAAAGCCCTGCAATAACAAGCCCAAAACAATTAAGAAAATGGTAATAGGAACATACACATCGGTAATTACCTTAAATGTAAATGGTTTAATGCTCCAACCAAAAGACACACACCAGCTGAATGGATACAAAAACAAGACCTTTATATATGCTGTCTACAAGAGATCCACTTCAGACCTAGGGACACATACAGACTGAAAGTGAGGGGATGGAAGAAGATATTCCACGCAAATGGGAATCAAAAGAAAGCTGGAGTAGCAATTCCCATATCAGACAAAATAGACTTTAAAATAAAGACTATTACAAGAGACAAAGAAGGACACTACAGAATGATCAAGGGATCAATCCAAGAGAAGATATAACAATTATAAATATGTATGCACCCAACATAGGAGCACCTCAATACGTAAGGCAAATGCTAACAGCCATAAAAGGGAAAATCAACAGTAACACAGTAATAGCAGGGGACTTTAACACCCCACTTTCACCAATAGACAGATCATCCAAAATGAAAATAAATAAGGAAACATAAGCTTTAAATGACACATTAAACAAAATGGACTTAATTGATATTTATAGGACATTCCATCCAAAAACAACAGAATATACTTTCTTCTCAAGTGCTCATGGAACACTCTCCAGGATAGATCATACCTTGGGTCACAAATCAAGCCTTGGTAAATTTAAGAAAATTGAAATTGTATCAAGTATCTTTTCTGACCACAGTGCTATGAGACTAGGTATCAGTTACAGGAAAAAAACTATAAAAAATACAAACACATGTAAGCTAAACAATATGCTACTAAATAACCAAGAGATTACTGAAGAAATCAAAGAGGAAATCAAAAACTACCTAGAAACAAAAGACAATGAAAACACGATGACCCAAAACCTATGGGACGCAACAAAAGCAGTTCTAAGAGGGAAGTTTATAGCAATACAATCCTACCTCAAGAAACAAGAAAAATCTCAAATAAACAACCTAACCTTACACCTAAAGCAATTAAAGGAAGAAGAACCAAAAAAACCCAAAGTTAGCAAAAGCAAAGAAATCATAAAGAGCAGATCAGAAATAAATGAAAAAGAAATGAAGGACACAATAGCAAAGATCAATAAAACTAAAAGCTGGTACTTTGAGAAGATAAACAAAATTGATAAACCATTAGCCAGACACATCAAGAAAAACAGGGAGAAGACTCAAATCAATAGAATTAGAAATGAAAAAGGAGAAGTAACAGCTGACACTGCAGAAATACAAAGGATCATAAGAGATTACTACAAGCAACTATATGCCAATAAAATGGAGAACCTGGAAGAAATGGACAAATTCTTAGAAAAGCACAACCTTCTGAGACTGAACCGAGAAGAAATAGAAAATATGAACAGACCAATCACAAGCACTGAAATTGAAACTGTGATTAAAAATCTTCCAACAAACAAAAGCCCAGGACCAGATGGCTTCACAGGCAAATTCTATCAAACATTTAGAGAAGAGCTAACACCTATCCTTCTCAAACTCTTCCAAAATATAGCAGAGGGAGGAACACTCCCAAACTCATTCAACAAGGCTACCATCACCCTGATACCAAAACCAGACAAAGATGCCACAAAAAAGGAAAACTACAGGCCAATATCACTGATGAACATAGATGCAAAAATCCTCAACAAAATACTAGCAAACAGAATCCAACAGCACATTAAAAGGATCATACACCATGATCAAGTGGGGTTTATCCCAGGAATGCAAAGATTCTTCAATATATGCAATCAATCAATGTGATACACCATATTAACAAACTGAAGGAGAAAAACCATATGATCATCTCAATAGATGCAGAGAAAGCTTTCCAAAAAGTCAACACCCATTTATGATAAAAACCCTCCAGAAAGTAGGCATAGAGGGAACCTACCTCAACATAATAAAGGCCATATATGACAAATCCACAGACAACATCGTTCTCAATGGTGAAAAACTGAAAACATTTCCTCTAAGATCAGGAACAAGACAAGTTTGCCCACTCTCATTGCTATTATTCAACACAGTTTTGGAAGTTTTAGCCACAGCAATCAGAGAAGAAAAAGAAATAAAAGGAATACAAATTGGAAAAGGAAAACTGTCACTGTTTGCAGAGACATAGAGAATCCTAAAGATGCTACCAGAAAACTACAAGAGCTAATCAATGAATTTGGTAAAGCAGCAAAATACAAAATTAATGCACAGAAATCTCTTGCATTCCTATACACTAATGATGAAAAATCTGAAAGAGAAATTAAGGAAACACTCCCATTTACCACTGCAACAAAAACAATAAAATACCTAGGAATAAACCTACCTAAAGAGACAAAAGACCTGTATGCAGAAAATTATAAGACACTGATGAAAAAAATTAAAGACATACAAAGAGATGGAGAGATACATCATGTTCTTGATTGGAAGAATCAACATTGTGAAAATGACTCTACTACCCAAAGCAATCTACAGATTCAGTGTAATCCCTATCAAACTACCAATGGCATTTTTCACAGAACTAGAACAAAAAATTTCACAATTTGTATGGAAACACAAAAGACCCCGAAGAGCCAAAGCAATCTTGAGAAGGAAAAACGGGGCTGGAGGAATCAGGCTCCCTGACTTCAGACTATACTACAAAGCTACAGTAATCAAGACAGTATGGTACTGGCACAAAAACAGAAATATAGATCAATGGAACAGGATAGAAAGCCCAGAGATAAACCCACACACATATGATCACCTTATCTTTGATAAAGGAGGCAAGAATATACAATGGAGAAAAGACAGTGTCTTCAATAAGTGGTGCTGGGAAAACTGGACAGCTACATGTAAAAGAATGAAATTAGAACACGCCCTAACACTGTATACAAAAATAAACTCCAAATGGATTAAAGACCTAAATTTAAGGCCAGACACTATAAAACTCTTAGGGGAAAACATAGGCAGAACACTCTGTGACATAAATCACAGCAAGATCCTTTTTGACCCACCTCCTAGTGAAATGGAAATAAAAACAAAAATAAACAAATGGGACCCAGTAAAACTTAAAAGCTTTTGCACAGCAAAGGAAAACATAAACAAGACGAAAAGACAGCCCTCAGAATGGGAGAAAATATTTGTAAACAAAGCAACGGACAAAGGATTAATCTCCAAAATATACAAGCAGCTCATGCAGCTCAATATCAAAAAAAACAAACAACCCAATCCAAAAATGGGCAGAAGACCTAAATAGACATTTTTCCAAAGAAGATATACAGATTGCCAACAAACACATGAAAGGATGCTCAACATCACTAACCATTAGAGAAATGCAAATCAAAACTACAATGAGGTATCACCTCACACCAGTCAGAATGGCCATCATCAAAAAATCTACAAACAATAAATGCTGGAGAGGGTGTAGAGAAAAGGGAACCCTCTTGCACTGTTGGTGGGAATGTAAATTGATACAGCCACTATGGAGAACAGTATGGAGGTTCCTTAAAAAACTAAAAATAGAACTACCATATGACCCAGCAATCCCACTACTGGGCATATACCCTGAGAAAACCATAATTCAAAAAGAGGCATGGGGCTTCCCTGGTGGCTCAGTGGTTGAGAGTCCACCTGCCGATGCAGGGGACATGGGTTCGTGCCCCGGTCCGGGAAGATCCCACATGCCATGGAGCGGCTGGGCCCGTGAGCCAAGGCCACTGAGCCTGCACGTCCGGAGCCTGTGTTCCACAACGGGAGAGGCCACAGCAGTGAGAGGCCCGCGTACCGCAAAAAAAAAAAAAAAAAAAAAGAAAGAAAGAGGCATGTACCACAACGTTCACTGCAGCACTATTTACAATAGCCAGGACATGGAAGCAACCTAACTGTCCATCAACAGATGAATGGATAAAGAAGATGTAGCACATATATACAATGGAATATTACTCAGCCATAAAAAGAAATGAAATTGAACTATTTGTAGTGAGGTGCATGGACCTAGAGTCTGTCATACAGTGTGGAGTAAGTCAGAAAGAGAAAAACAAATACCGTGTGCTAACACATTTATATGGAATCTTAAAAAAAAACAAAAAAAAAATGGTTCTGATGAACCTAGGGGCAGGACAGGAATAAGGACGCAGACGTAGAGAACAGACTTGAGGACATGGGGAGGGGGAAGGGTAAGCTGGGACAAAGTGAGAGAGTGGCATGGACATATATACATTTCCAAATGTAAAACAGATAGCTAGTGGGAAGCAGCTGCATAGCACAGGGAGATCAGCTTGGTACTTTGTGACCACCTAGAGGGGTGGGATGGGGAGGGTGGGAGGGAGACACAAGAGGGGGGTGGATATGGGGATATATGTATACATATAGCTGATTCACTTTTTTATACAGCAGAAACTAACACAACATTGTAAAGCAATTATACTCCAATAAAGATGTTAAAAAAAAAAATAATGCAACCAAAACCTGGCATCCCACAGGCAGCGTGGCTTGTGGTTTCTATGGAAACTGCAACTGACTTTTTAGCCTAATTTAGATTTTAAAATACAGATTTGAATATACAGTCAATTCCTAAGTATTCACCCCAAGAAGGAGAAGAGGAAGTACCCCTAGCGCAAGAAAAGATAGTACCTCCCTTCTACTGAAACAGGCAATTTCTAGCACCCCTGCTTTGGGTATCATGCACTTTACCAAAGGGCCCCTTAGGGCACGTGGCTATAAAGGGCTGGAAGGCTGTTGGAGAGAATACTGAGCCAAGGGAGAGAAAGGGAGGCTGACAGTTTTCCTGGACCATCCTGGTACCGGCCACAACATTCAACGGGTGTTCCTGCCACTTTGGCATTTGGACTAATTGTGAATGTGGTCAAAGATAAAGAATCCATTTATGCTATTGAAGCAATAGAATCCCTGGACTACTCAAAAGAAATGAGACAGGAGCAAAGAAAAGCAGAGAGTCTGAAATGGTTTAAAAAAATTTTTTTTAAAAAAGGGACTTCCCTGGTGGCGCAGTGGTTAAGAATCCAGCTGCCAATGCAGGGGATACGGGTTCCAGCCCTTGTCTGGGAAGATCCCACATGCCACGGAGCAACTAAGCCCATGCACTACAACTACTAAGCCTGCGCTCTAGAGCCCGCAAGCCACAACTACCGAGCCCACGTGCCACAACTACTGAAGCCCGTGCACCTAGAGCCCATGCTCTGCAACAAAGAGAAGCCACTGCAATGAGAAGCCCGTGCACAGCAACAAAGAGTAACCCCCGCTCGCCGCAACTAGAGAAAGCCAGCGCGCCACAACGAAGACCCAATGCAGCCCAAAATAAATAAATAAATAAATAAATAAATTTATTTTTTTTAAAAAAAGGAGAGGAGGAAGCTGAGAAGACACTTAAAAAGATGATAAGTCCCTGTCCTCCAGTCTCCCTAACGCATTTCCTCAAAGGTACACATCACACAGACCACCACCACACCCCCCAAGCCCTGCCAAGAAGTCAGGATCAGCCCTTCAGGGACAGAGCTATTCAGCTGTTTCACACTGATGAAGCTGAAGCTAGTCCAAGGCCATGGGAGATCAACAGCTACCAGTGGCCAAAACTTGGGTCTAAATTCCCTCAGGAAGGGAGTCAGGCGACCTCATTGCCTTTAGTACCCCCAGAGGGATAACACCCTGTGACAAGTTAAGGACATTCAGCTCACTCCCTGCTTCCCGTCAACCTTTTTACCTCCTCCTCAGCATCCCCCATGACCTCCTCAGGGTCTGTAATCTCAGTGAAATTGTGGTACATACTTTGTTTGATTTGGCAATATAGAAAGTCAGTCTCTGTTCTGAATTCAGTGTCATGTTTTAAGACAACTGGCAAGAAATAAAAGAAAATGAATTTTTATTTTTTTGTACTTAACCATTTTCTCAGGGAGCCCTCTCACACTGCCCACCTGAGCATTCATATTTGCTCCGTCCAGGTAGACCTGTCCTCCGTGTTTGTGGATCAGGTCACACACATCTCTGATGTTCTCTTCAAACACTCCATTGGTGGATGGGTATGTAATCATGATTGCTGCCAGGTTCTCCTTGTGTTTATCCACCTGAAAGATAAAAAAGGGCAGAGGGAGACAATGAGAGGGAATGTTTCTTTCTTAGCCAATCCCTCACTTTTTATTTTAAAGGATTAAGAAAGACAAAGACTTGTTCTTTTCATTTCTGGAACTGTCTCAATGTAGGAGGACGCTAATAGAAGATCCACAGCCATTACTCCCTTTGTAAATCATTCCAAAGAAATAACAAGATCCCTTCAGGATAGGTCTCCATCGTCAAAACCAAAAAACTGTTCAGAAGATTTTTGGGTATTTTGGGCTCAACTCTCTAATGTGGTTTTCCTTTGGTTCAAATCATCTCAATAATTATTTCAGATCTTTTTGGTTCCAGACAAGTTGATTCTCACAGTTAATCTCTCTCTGCTCATCTTGCCATATCCACCCTTATCCCCTTTCCCTCCCATTCTACTGAAATTAGAATTCCCACTAGGAGCGTTCTGCTGTGATTAAAAAAAAACTCCATCGTTTTTCCTTTTGACAGAAGGCAAGCATATATAAAAGGCATGTTCCTGTTTTTTTGACCAGCAAGTCAGTGAACAGGCTCATGTGGAAATGAAAAAAAAATGTTTTAAGGTCATATCTTATTTTGGAGAGACTTAATAATTATAACTACTGGCCCAGAATATTTATCAGTAAAAACTTTATGGAGCTATGGAAGCAAGAGGGTGGATGGGAGAGATGAGCAGCGTTGTGTGTTTTCATCTTCCCTTTGAGGTAGTTACATGAAGTTCTCAGTCTCCATACCTAATAACCCCGACAAAATCACATTGCTATTCAAGTGATTTCCTTCCCTCTTAAGATGCAGCCTCCAGTCCACCAGTGGAAAGCAGATACGGTTGCTAGGCAACCTCTTCCTGGAGGTTGGGAGGTTGGGAGTGGGGATTGGTGCTGCAAGAAGGAAGATGGAATATTGCCTGAAATTCAGCAGGTAACGGCTGGGGTCATCACAAGCATCTGCAAAATCTACATTTATGTTTTAATTCCCAACACAAAGATTGAGAATACCAGTGACTTCCAGTTTGACTGTTAATGGGGGAAGGAGGGGAAGGTTGGGCAGAAGGAGGCAGGTAGATCCTGCAAGGAGTATCCTTACTACCAGCATGAATAATTCATTCAGTTTCTTACACATGCACACATTATATGATGGGATTTCAGCATAAAGGACCTTCTCCCTGTTAGAGAAGGAAGAGGTAAAATAGACTGTGGTCAGCTTTATTCTGGACCAGAAATGTCACTCTTGCTTTTATTTTTCTTATAGAGTCGGCTAGGTTTTCTGATTTTATGCCATTCTCCCTAGACTCATTCAGAGGAGGAACTGCAGTCTTGTAATTAGAAGGCAAAAGAAGATAAACCATCCCTGATCCCCACAACTTCTTTCCAACCCAGACCTCCCCATCTGTTAAGTGGAAGATGAGTACCATAGCCTTGAGGTGAGCTGCATCGATATTCCCGTATTTATCCACCTCCACAGGCTGAATCTTCATGCCTGCCATGTGGGCACTTGCAGGATTGGTTCCATGTGCGGATTTTGGAATGAGGCAAACCTTAGGAATGGAATGAAACGAAGGAAGGAGAGAAAAATCACCAGGCTATTCATAATGACAGAAAAGTCCTACAAAATACTTGGAGCATAAATTCAATAGGTGCCACATGCTCTATTTAAATTGACCAGTAGTGCCTTAAAGTTCACTACAATTTCATTATTACTGTATTGCAAAACAATGTCCAACAGCAGTTTACACTTGAATCCCCAAATACTGTCCCCTCAAGACTTTCAGAATATTAATACTCTCCTCCCTTATCCCAGCAACACCAAAAACAGGCCTAGGCTTATCCTAACCTTGTCTCAGCTGTAATATATAGAAAGCACCTCACAAGAACATGAGATTGGAAGTTAAACTCTAGGACTCAAATGCACACATCACAGCTCCAGTGCTCTGCTTGGCTCTACTGACACCAGGAGAAGTAATAGTCGACATATTCCAAGGCCTCCCAGTGCCAACACACCAATGACTACTTCATTACTGGATGCTCACTCTGTGCAATGAATTGTTAGTTGCCATGAGAATCATAACTAAGCACAAATGCCGATCAGCCCCTGCCCTGTGCTCACACACTGCATTCACTGACAAGGCTGGCATCCATATAAATAAATGTCTAGAAGGACTTCCCTGGAGGTCCAGTGGCTAAGACTCCGTGCTTCCAATGCATGGGACGCGGGTTCGATCCCTGGTTGGGGAACTAAGATCCCACATGCCAGGCGGTGCGGTCAGGTTAAAAAATAAAAATAAATAAATAAATAAAAGGACCCTTTAAACAGGGACTACATCACCTCAACCTAGTCTCATTGGCCAATGGAAACATTTCCTCCTCCCTTATCTGAGGAAGCCGTTCCTCTCTTTCCAAAGCATCTTGTTGTTGTCAGTATAATTGGGGAAATAAAAATTCTTTAAAAAAAAAAATGTCTAGAGCCCACAGGTACCAAAGGAACTCAGAATAATGGGGTGCCACTTCAAGTTGAAGAGATCAAGAGAAAGTATTTCAAGAGCTAGTACCTAAGTCAGAGCTTAAAGATGTGCTGAATTCTTATGGAAGGCGGATGGTAGGCACACACAACGTTAAAATTCCCAGATTTAGGGCTTCCCTGGTGGCGCAGTGGTTGAGAGTCCGCCTGCTGATGCAGGGGACATGGGTTCGTGCCCCGGTCCGGGAAGATCCCACATGCCATGGAGCGGCTGGGCCTGTGAGCCATGGCCGCTGAGCCTGCACGCCCGGAGCCTGTGCTCCGCAACGGGAGAGGCCACAACAGTGAGAGGCCCGCGTACCGCAAAAAAAAAAAAAAAAATCCCCAGATTTAAATCATTTTCATTTCCTGCCCCCAAATCATGTGAACATAGGTGCTCTGTATGATCTGATGGTGCCCCACTACAGGAAAGGGCCTCATGGAGTTCCCTCCAACAGAAAGCAACAAGAAGAAGCAATATTGACCCTGAAAACAATCCTGTTTTTAATTTTTTTTA
The DNA here is from genome assembly GCF_964341445.2 of Mesoplodon mirus. Classification (NCBI taxonomy): domain Eukaryota; kingdom Metazoa; phylum Chordata; class Mammalia; order Artiodactyla; family Ziphiidae; genus Mesoplodon; species Mesoplodon mirus. The sequence goes on along the minus strand of NC_138976.1, from coordinate 70,251,138 downwards.
ATCCCAGAACCAATACTGACACCCCTTGAAGAGAAATGGATGGGCATCATAAAAATGGGCTTATGAAGGGGAAATTTAGCTTACATACAGCCGTTTCCTCAGAAACAGCAAAGCCATCTACTTAAGCAAAATGCATGTGATCCAAAGAGAACTACAAACAGAGGCAAACATGAAATTACTTTGTTGTTCTTCTGCAGACAGAAAGTTAGTGCCTCTTTTGAATGGTTACTGGTCTCATGCTGATTATGCTGTGTTGTCCTCACATCCTTTTTCTTGTTTAAATGTTTCGCTTTTGTATTAAATCCTTTAATTTCTCAGGACCAAAGATGGAGTTATTTTTCCTTTCTCACATGATAGTTTTATTCTACCAAAGGATCTTTGGATAAAAGGATACCTTCTGGGCAGAACACTGATCAAGGAGGGGAAAGGTGAATATTTAAAAATGAATATAAAATATTTGTTAAAGGCCTCAATGAAGAATTCATACCAGAGAAGTTATGAGGAAACAAAAACATCCAAGCTAAAAATGTCACTCATCTTGCGAAACACTGAATAGCATCCAAATGTGTCCACATTCTAATCCCAGAGTCTACGAGTGTGACTTTATTTGGCAAAAGGGATTTTGCTGGTGTGATTAAATTAAGGATCTTGAGGTGAGAAATTGAGGATCTTGAGATGGGATCTTGAAATCTGGATTATAGGCTGGACCCTAAATGCATTCACAAGTGTTCTCATGATAAGGAACCAGGGGAAGCTTTGACTACAGAGAAGGTAGAAGACGTGATAACTGAACAAGGGGTTGGAGTGATGGCAGGAAGGGGCCATGAGTCAAGGAATGTAGGAGGCCTCCAGAAACTAGGAAAGGCAAAGAAACAGATTCTCTCCTGGATCCTCCAGAAGGAACGAGTCCTGCCAACATACTGACTTTAGCCAAGTGAAACCAATTTCAGACTTCTAGCCTCCATAACTATAAGAAAATAAATCTGTGTTGTTCTAAGCCACTAAGTTTGTAGTAATTTGTTATAGTAGCTGTGGGAAACTAATACACATCCTGATATAAGGATTAGCGGGAAGAAAAGGTCTCAGTGGTTTTGTCAGGGATTTCTTGCTGTTAGATGTTTCTGATTTTCTATGTGGATCCTCACTTTAAAAATTGTGGCGTTGCAAAGGACTTGGAAATAACAGGACCCAGATCTGATATTTTATCAACACTAACCCTCTTTGGTTAGTGTTTAGGTGGATGCTGTGTTTTTCTAACCCCCCAATGCACCTGGTACAGACCCAACATAGCTCATCCTCAAAGACTTGCTGGGGGCTTCCCTGGTGGTGCAGTGGTTAAGAATCCATCTGCCAATGCAGGGGACACGGGTTCAAGCCCTGGTCTGGTAAGATCCCACATGCCGCAGAGCAACTAAGCCCGCGAGCCACAACTACTGAAGCCTGCGCACCTAGAGCCTGTGCTCTGCAACAAGAGAAGCCACCGCAATGAGAAGCCCACTCACTGCAACGAAAAGTAGCCCCCACTTGCGACAACCAGAGAAAACCAGCACACAGCAACGGAAGACCCAAGGCAGTCAAAAAACAAATGAATAAATAAATAAAATAAATCTATAAAAAAAAAAGAAGAGGGCCTTCCCTGGTGGTGCAGTGGTTGAGAGTCCGCCTGCCGATGCAGGGGACACGGGTTCGTGCCCCGGTCTGGGAAGATCCCACATGACGCGGAGCGGCTGGGCCCGTGAGCCATGGCCACTGAGCCTGCGCATCCGGAGCCTGTGCTCCGCAACGGGAGAGGCCACAGCAGTGAGAATCCCGCGTACCACAAAAAAAAAAAAAAAAAAAAAAAAAGAAGAAGATTTGCTGAATGAGTGACAGATTAAGGAGGAGGGCTCCTTTGCAAGGGAAATCAATGTCTTACCACAGGTAAAATCCAAAAACAAAAGGCCACTCCTTTGCCTCAGGCAGCTGAGAAAAGAAAAATACATACAGGTTTTGGGGGTGTTTTTTGGCAGTGGTTTTTTTTTTGTTTTTTGGGGGGGGTTTTTGGTCAGTGTTTTCCCTTTGTATAGAAAGTTCAGTCTCTGATCAACAAACCTGAGTTAGTATTTGACAGGCAAATTGAGTTAATAATTATAAAGTGTTTAGGACAATGCCTGGCACAGGGTAATTTCTATATAAGTGTTTGTTAAATAATTTGTATTCTCTCAAGTTAAACTGGTAAATCAAGAACTTGGCCATTGCATTTTAGGAACCTCTGAAATTTAACCTAAGAGTAAATGTGAAAATAACTTCCAAAACAGCTTGAAATAAGAGAATCATCAGGAACCCGGGAGGTTCTGTAGCACATGACTTCCCCACATTCCTTTTTTTTTTTTTTTTTTTTTTTCAAAAGAAGGATATATTTTATAGATTCCATTAGGGTCTGCTGTATGGAAGCAGCTGTCTTAGACATCTCTGATGTTGAAAAATCCTCCCTGACAATTTGAATAATAAGTCATTTTCTGGGGCTTCCCTGGTGGCGCAGTGGTTGAGAGTCCGCCTGCCGATGCAGGGGACACGGGTTCGTGCCCCGGTCCGGGAAGATCCCACATGCCGCGGAGCGGCTGGGCCCGTGAGCCATGGCCGCTGAGCCTGCGTGTCCGGAGCCTGTGCTCCGCAACGGGAGAGGCCACAACAGTGAGAGGCCCGCCTACCGCAAAAAAAAAAAAAAAAAGTCATTTTCTTTTTCTCTAACTAAGAAAGTCAGGTTTAATTAAAATCTTTAATCTAGAAAGGATGCCAACATTTCCAAACTTAAGAATTCTGTATTTCTACAAGCTCAGTGACTGGGTAGCCTTCCCTGCCTCCCCTCACCCACCCCCCAAAATGCAGCATCCCACTCCTCTCTGTCCTTCAGTGGAATAACCTCTCCCAACATTTCAGTGATGGTAGTGTGAACAGTGGTGCCAGAAGAAAAGTCACACACAAGGGGACTGAGAGAGAAGGGAGGACTGGAAAAAACAAAGAAGGAAAAGGAGCTAAAAAGGATCCATGAGTCACAGAAGAACTCTGCCCAGGCCCAATCAAAACGTCTCTCATCCTTCTTCCTTGACCTTTCTGGTTTGGTCCCAACTCCTAGACATTCACAGATAGCTCTGGGTGTCAGACTAAAGAGCAGGGAACCAAGGAGGGATGGGAAGTATCACAGAGTGGACAGACCTGGGTTTTAGCTGGCCTTTTCTCGCTAGCTGCTCACTGGCCTTCCACAAGCACCACAGTGTAGATCTCGGCAGCCTCTCCATAAAGCAGGAGCGACATGAAGAGGGTTACACAGGAAGAATGGCTCCCTCCCCAGGAGTCCCAGACACCTCATGGTTAAAGAACATAACAATGGGAAGTTCCAAGGGCTACTGAGTACATGGAAGCCACGGAGGAAAAATAGAAAAAGCAACTTTAAATGTCAGTCATCTGGCATCCTCTCACTGGAGTCCCAGCGTTTCCTTTCTGACTCTATGACAGTGCTGAGATTCTGAGGTCCAAAGAACAATTGTAATTCCAAACTAACCCTTCCTTAGAAAGTTAAAGAATTCAATACCCAAGCGAAAAAAAAAAAGTTGAAATATCAGGGACTGTGTCTGTCTGATTTATCGCTTGATCTCTCTCTGGACTGGCACACACAGTACCTTGCATGTGGCCAGTCTTCAATAACTTATTCAAGGAATAAATGTCCTGTTTTCCAAAAGGTCTTTGAAAATCAATTCTATTCCCCAACCAGGATGAAGGCCTGGGAAAACACACCTGTGTAATCAGGATGGATAAGCAAGGGAAGGTGGGAGAAAATTTTTTTTCTCCCCTTTTGTGAAAGGGAAGTGAAATAGTATTTAAATTCTTCACTGCAAAATCCAGGCAACTGGCCATAAACAATCTTCCAGCTTTAATAAAACCAGGAATGGAATAAGATTGGACTACCACCCACTGCACCCCACTTATGTGGGCAGCCAGACCACCACAGCACCTTTTCCTCTAACTCTCCTGGGCTGGGCAGACGCTTCGACCTGCTCCTGGCTCCTACCCACTGCTCCCTCTAACACCACCTCCACAGCTCATGCAGTTCAAGTTTAGCGTGGCCATCACCAAAATGAAGGTCCCAGGAACACAGACCTCCTTCAGCCACAATCTGAAGCCTGTGTTGTTAGGTCATCTGCTAAAGGCACTGCCTTTGGGGATTAGTGGAGGCCTAGCGAGCCCATTAGCAGCTGCTGGCCACACAAGGGCCCCCCAAAAGCAGTTTGGACCCTGGAGACTAGACTCTCACCCAAAGCAAACAGAAGCAGAACCGTGAACTCTGCTCCATGTCCCGTGTCTTCTTTTGTTGCTTAGAGCTGAGAATCACTTAATAGGGAAATTATTTATTCAATAAATATTTTCTGAGCATACATATGACAAGAACTGTGCTCAGGCACAGTAGGAGTTACAGAAGAATGAAAGCTCAGTCTCTGCCCTCTGTCCAGGGCTGAGCCAAGGAGGGAGGCTTGGAATGGCAACATTCCTGCCCCTTCCTCCCTTTGCTCCCTGCGGGGAGCAGGTCCACAGCCAACTGGCTGACTTTTACAGACTGGCTTTGAGAGAAAGCCTTTTATCTCCAAATGTTTTCCCTCAAAATGGTCCAGTGAAACATCTTGGAGGCAAGGATCGTAATAGCCAGTTCATAGACATTTGTTTCTTGATTATATGTTTCCCCAGCTTCTTCCAAGAAGACTTGGAGGGAGTGTCCCACAGAATGAAAGGGACCCTAAAACTGAACCTGCTGCCCTCCCCCCACCCCCCAGTGGTGAGCAAACGGTCCACACTCACTGTTCTGTGTCTCTCTCCTTTCCCGTCTAAGTAAGCTCGGATAGTGGCCAGCCCAGCGTATTCCCCCTGGGCTCCGCTGCAAAGACAGGAAGAAAAGGGTCAGAGCTTTATGCTTCTCTGCTTTCATTTACTCATTCAATATTCATCAGGCACAGGCTGTGTGTTCACCAACATGTGACACTAAAAGCTCACCTAGGACCCCTGCATAAGCCTAAAGTCTTGAGCAACCAGAACAGTACCTGGTCTGTGCACGAAAGCTTACCCATGCACCTAAAAAATTTTTTTTTATTATGGAAAATTCCAAAATTATAGAAAAGTAGAGAGAAGAATATAAGGAACCATCACATTATACCTATCACCCAGATTTAAAAATGATTAGATTATGGTCAATCTTGTTTCTACCTATATCCCTCACTCTGAACTAGATTATTTTGAAGCAGAACTCAAGCATCATATCATTTCATCAATTCAATCTTCAATATGTATCTTTCAAAGATAAGAATTATTTTTAAAAGATAACTGTAGGGAATTCCCTGGTGGTCCAGTGGTTAAGACTCCATGCTTCCACTGCAGTGGGCACGGGTTTGATCCTGGTTGGGGAACTAAGATCCCACATGCCACATGGCGCGGCGTGCATGCATGCATGCATGCATAAATAAATAAATAAATAAATAAATACAAAAGATAGCTGATTTTTTTTTTTTTTTTGCGGTATGCGGGTCTCTCACTGTTGTGGCCTCTCCCATTGCAGAGCACAGGCTCCGGATGCGCAGGCTCAGCGGCCATGGCTCACGGGCCCAGCCGCTCCGCGGCACATAGGATCCTCCCGCACCGGGGCATGAACCCGTGTCCCCTGCATCGGCAGGCGGACTCTCAACCACTGCGCCACCAGGGAAGCCCAAGATAACTAATTATTACACCTAAAGCAATGAACAATAATTTCTTAACATCACCAAATGTTTAGTCAATGATCAGATTACCCCAAAGGAACTGTACACTTTGAGTGTGGCACCATTCCTGACAGTCTCAGGGTTGGCTTTCCCAAGCCCTAATGCTCATGGCTGCTAGAGGCTGGCCATCCCCGTCTCAGCAGTCCTTGAAGACACTACTTTTAGAGAACACTTAATGACTAACATTCCAGGGAGGGATGCTGAGTCAGTCATAAACTGTTACTTAATGTTCTCAGTACTCTCTGCAGGAAGGAAAGGAAGTGAGTAATAGGTTTTTTTAATCCCATTCAAAATGCATATTTCCTCCATTTCACAAAATTACACCATCTTTTGACTCTGTGGAAGGCACGGTGGTTTTGGCATTCATTGCTTCTGGTCACCCCGTAATATTGAGATCATACTCTAAAAAAGCACAAGGCTTAAGAATAAATTAGATAAACTGTTTAATTTCTAAACTAAAAGCTAAAATTTTGAGCATTGGAAAACATTTTTTGAGAGAACACTGGGATAGAACCAGTTGAATTTGAAATATCTGCAAACTAGCATAGGGGCATTGATGGTTTGGTGTCAGGAGACGGCAGAATTGACGATTCAGGTCTCAGCATGAGAAAAGGACAGAGAACAGGGAAACAGCTGGGTGCGCAGGGCGTAGAGCCTGGCTGGAGGAAAGGAAGGAAAGTGGTGATTTCCACAGTGTGGGTGTCACAGAGCAACAGAAGAGACTAGATGAGTTAGGGAATAATAATAATAACAATACGTATAAACTGCTCCATTAATTAGGCACTTCCTCTTTACCAGGCACTGTGCACGGAGTAAACACAGGTAAATGGGAAACATTGTTGTTGTCACCACCAAGCATTTTACATCATCTTATTTAATCCTCCTAATACCCCCACAAGGTAGGTACCATTGTCTTTATTTTGCACATGAAGAAACTGAGTCAGAGTATTACATGCCCAACCGGCCAACAGTGACAGCCGGAGACATTGATACAAGTTGGCCTGTCTTAAGGGGCCTCGTGCTTCACTTGTAAGCAGTGAGGCTCCTCTGAGCACGCTGTGCTTCCCAAAGGATTGAGAGTCATGGCAGCAAACGCTGGCTTTGCTTCACAGAACCCTTGTGTGACTGACAGAACTAGGAGGTTTAGCTCCATGTAAAAGGCCTGTCCCCATAAGACCTGGGGCACCCATTTCCTCATCACCCACACTGAGTGAGCTTTGCCTCTCTCCTCTCTCTTCCAGGGAGGGAGGCAAACACTGGGCTTCTATTTTCCTGGCTTCTGAAAAACAAGTTCTAGCTCATTTGATGTTCTTTATTTTGAGAACAGGAAAATGAATATGCCACATTTTAGCAAACCACTTACACCACTATTTACTTAGCCTCTCTGTGTTCTCACCTCTGAAGTGTGCATAATAACTGCACCCAACTCGAAGGGCAGATATGATAAGACATGAGATGATCCATGGTAAAGGGCTTTTCACAGTGCCTGGCACTAGGTAAACACTCATTAAGTACTGGCAACTATCATCACTATCATCAACGTCATCATCATCATCATCATCACCATCTTCAGGCAGCAACCCTCATCACTCTGTGACTCAGGATGGGCTGAGGATGGGCTACCACAGCATTTGAATGAGCACTTCCACAACCCTCAACCTCTATCACCCTCTCCTTTCCCTCCAACAAGCCAAATCCACCATTTTTCAACTGTCCCAACTCAAGTTCTGCCTCTTCTATAAAGCCTTCCCCAAAGTCACAAATCCAGTTCCTCACCATGGCCTACAAATCCCCCACATGATCTGTGACTTCCACCCACGTCTACACCCATGTCTTCTGCCATCCTCTCCTTGCTCACTATCCTCCAGCCACCCAAGCCTTCTTCCTTCCCTGAAACAGACCAAACCAATGTCTGCCTTGGGGCTTTTCACTAAATGTTCCTTCTGCTTGGAAAGCTCCTCCTTTAGTTCTTCAAATATCTGGCTTCTTCTCAGTATTTAGGCCTCAGCTCAAGTGTCACCTCTTCAGAGAGGCCTTCCCTGAGGGCAGAAATCTTATCTGTCTTTATCAACATTGTATTCTCTACGCCAAGAACACTGACATAGGGGGTGTTCAATAAATACTGATTGATTGACTGACTGACTGACTGACTGACTATCCTTTACCTCCTCCAAACTCACGTAGTATTTTACTCTACTCGTTCTTCTGATAATACCATCCTATTCATACACTGTACATTGAAAATTATTATAGATCTCACATGTACTTCGTGTGCCTATTTTATCTCAATTAGGGTATAGGCTTTGAGAATAGGATCTTAGGTATTAGAATTCTATACATTCACAGGGAATATATAGAATAGTACTATGCATGGAGTAGCTCTGCAATAAATGTTTAGTCCATTTGTTCAAAATTGAGTTCTTCTCCAGTCCAGACAATCAACATTAATGTCATCCTTTCCCCCATGGAAAGGGACTTCAGCATATGGATTTTGTATTTCTCTCTGTGATTTTCTCATGACTTCTACTCATCTTGTTTTGTTGGAAGACGAACCAAGGTGTTTAGACTAGAAGTGAAAGAAGAGACTGGAGCTAGAAGCCAGTAATCCAGGAGATAGGCAACATGCTAAAGACTTGATCAGGAATGCTGGGTGTTTTCTGCCTTAGATCCTCTTAAAAATCAGCCATGTTTCAACTCAAAAAAGTACAAAAGATATGTTCTAAATGCCACACAAGTCTTATTCCTGGGGTACTATGGAAATAAGGGGAATTATTAGTGCCACCTGTTGGTGGAAAAGTATTATGAAAAGTAAGTGCTTATATGCATAACCCAGACTGAGAACCCATCAGAAAAGTACCACCTGTGGAGGGGCAGCTAGGATACTGGTCTTCTGACATCTATTTAAAATGAAGTGGCTAGTGGCCTGGACCTGCAGAGCCAGCCACAGTGAGGAGGATGCCAGTGAATGGGGAGCCTCAGACCCATTTAGAAGTGCCAGGTAGGCATAAGCTTAAACTGTCTGAGAAAAACAAGGCCCCCAGTCATGGCATTTACTCAGGCTGGTGAAAAAACTGCGACATATTGTACTGTTTAACACAGAATTAGTGAGAACTAGCAACTTCTTCCAAAACCCAGACTCATTCTACAAAGAATCCATGAGAAATCCAGTAGACTAGACGAAGCTAGAACAACTGTATAGCAAGTACAATGACCCACGAGGTGAAAATAAATTGAAGTTGATGGGATTCAACAGTTTTGTAATGATTTAAACCTAGACCCTATTAGTGTCAGTGTATCATTGTAAGTGTGGGATTTCAGGGCAGCTATTCAATGTGAATTTGGCAAAAAAATTAATTAAGGGGGGGGTGGAATTTGAAGATGGCATAACACAGCTAGAGTGATAGTTCAGCTCTTTTGCTAAGATTAGAGCAAGAAGGACAAAATAAACTTCAAAGATTTTTATCATTTTACCTTTACCTTTGCTAAGAGCACTGAGCAAAGGTTAAGATTAAGAAATATTACAATTTAGTTCTATCTGGAAAGGTTAAACTTTTAGATCTTTGGAACAAATTTTTATTGGACTATCACACAAAATAAATCCCAAGGGACACCTGGAAACTTCCACTAGATTTTAGAAGTATAACTGCAGATATGTCTATGATGAAGAAGGAACATAGATGGCCTGCTCCTACAGATGATTTTGCAGAATGATATGCATGGCCAATAGTCACAGGTGGAAAGCACAGCACTTTTTAAGCATAAAATTTAAGCATAAGATTATAAGTGAATTGCATCCTATAAAGCAGGCATTTTGGTCAGTTACTGAGTACCTTTGTCACTGATTGCAGAAGTCATCCTCAACCAGTCATGAAATAACCTCTTTGTTCCACCTAAGGAATACAGTGGCTGACTTTATATATACCATAAGAAATTCCTCAGAAGTTGGCTGCTTGGGAATATTTGAAGATGGATTATTGTAGCTGCTGTTTTTAAGAGAAAGATTTCTGCTTACAAAAAAGTAACATAGAACCCATTTGCGTGACTGCAGAATACGCTACAATTCATGACTTAGTGTGAAGCCCAGCAGTCACCAAAATTCCTGTTGAATTATACTATAAATTGAACTGAGAAAACAGTAGGATGTTTTATTTATACAAGTCAAAGTGGGATAGTATATTTATACAAGTCAAAAGGTGTTAAAAATGTGCCCTAGGGACTTCCCTGGTGGCACAGTGGTTAAGAATCTGCCTGCCAATGCAGGGGACGCGGGTTCGAGCCCTGGTCCGGGAAGATCCCACATGCCGCGGAGCAACCAAGCTCGTGTGCCACAACTACTGAGCCTGTGCTCTAGAGTCCGCGAGCCACAACTACAGAGCCCGGAGGTCACAACTAATGAAACCTGCACACCTAGAGCCCATGCTCCACAACAAGAGAAGCCACCACAATGAGAAGCCTGAGCACCACAACGAAGAGTAGCCCCCACTCGCCACATCTAGAGAAAGCCCGAGCACAGCAACAAAGACCCAACACAGCCAAAAATAAATAAATTAATTAATAAATTAATTTAAAAAAATAGTGCCTTAAAGAAAATGATCATGTTATGGATCATAACATTTAAAATTCTGGGTGCTGATAATTTAAGATTTGTACAATTTTTTTGAACTATCAAGTATCGAGATTTACCAAATCTTTTTGTTTTAATTTTCTCTAGTCTTCTGAAAATCATTTTTAATCATAGTTTTTAACACACCATTGTAATTCACACACTAATGGCCACATTTAGTGTGCAGTTTCAGAGAAGTTTTCTTTTAAGCTGTCTACAAGTCAGTGGGCCTATTTTATTTCTAATAATATCTGAACTTCTTAAGAAGTTTCTTATAATATGTTTTTTAAATTATTACATTTAAAAAGATTTCTCATGAAAAGGTTTCTTTGAGTGATAAACTGTAAATTTAAATACGAAGTGAATTGTTTCCCTTCAACCACCTATAATATCTAACATCTAGCCTATTGTAAAAACTTTTTTTTAAAAGTATTTATTTATTTTGGTTGCACTGGGTCTCAGTTGCAGCAGGCAGGCTCCTTAGTCGTGGCTCACGGGCCCCTTAGTTGCACCTCACCAGCTCCTTAGTTGCGGCATGTGAACTCTTGGTTGCGGCATGCATGTGGGATCTAGTTCCCTGACCAGGGTTCGAACCCGGGCCCTCTGCATTGGGAACGTGGAGTCTTGACCACTGCGCCACCAGGGAAGTCCCAAAACTATATTTAGGAGCTAAAATATGCATCATTATCGAATAAAACCAAGATTTTTGTAGACATAAGACTATTCTAAAATTTATATATAAAGGCAAAGTAACTGAAATAGCTTCACTTTGAAAAAGAAAAAAGTAAGAAGAATCAGTCTGATGCCAAGACTTATTATATAGTTACTGTAATAAATAGTGTATTATTAATGGAAGGATATACTTGTAGATCAATGGAATAGAATATAGAAACCAGAAATAAATTCACATATATAAACCCAACTGATTTTTGACAAAATTGCAAAAGTATTTCAATAGAGGAAAGACAGCCTTTTCAACAAATAATGCTGGAACAATTAGAGTTCCATAGGTCAACCTAAGTCTCATACCTTATACAAAAACTATCTCAAAATAGATCATGGACTTAAATGTAAAACATAAAATGATAAAACTTTTAGGATTAAACAGAAGAAAATCTTTGAAATTTAGAGCTAGTCAAAGAGTTCTTTGACTTGAAATCAAACGCACAATTCATAAAAGGAAAAATGGATAAATTGAACTTCATCATAGTTAAAAACTTTTGCTCTGCAAAAGACCCTGTTAAGAAGATGAAAAGACACGCTACAGATTGGGAGAAAATATCTGCAAACTACATATAAACAGTAAAAAACAGTAACAAACAAACTACATAACAAACAGTAAAAAACAAAGGCAATTCAATTAGAAAATGGTGCTGTGATGATCAAACATGTGAATATGCTGAGAAATAGAAAGGAAGAGTTACATTAGGATGTTGGAGATTTGCAGGTTCTCATTATTGCTCTTTTCATGGGTGTATATGTAGAAATGCTCAGCCTTTCAGTCCCCTTAAAAGGGGAATTTCCCCTTTTGTGTGAGTCTAGGAAAAGGCAGGGTCCTAAAACCCCCTATGGAAGCAGAAAGGGACCAGATATTCCCAAACACTACCCATGAACGAGGTGCTAGACATGTAACCCAGTCTCAACCTATTGGATACTCCAGCCTGGGACTTCATGAATCTGGAGGGAGTGACCCTAGGAAAAGGGCAGTCACAGTGGTGGTGGTGATGCTTCCCCTGGAGTGACCTTGATTTGTTCTCTGCTGCCAACTTCCCTTGGGTCTTTCTCACTTTTGAAGCCCCATTCTCCAGTGTTTCCATCAATTCTGGGAAGCACCCAATATCTTCACCCTGTAGATTGCTTTTCTGCTTAAATTAGGCCAACCCATCTTCTGTTGTTGCACCTAAGAACCTTTACTTAATGATGGTGTCATGGGGCAGGAGGGGATTACTAAATTTCTCCTACAACACAGCACTTTAAAGTCACTCATTCCTAGGCAGGTCTAACAAAGAGATGGGGCCATCCTGGAGTTTCTCTTGCCCCTAATATCAAAGCCTTCCTTGATTTGCTATCCCTTTTCAAGCAGTTTTACCCTGAGCCCCTCTGGATCTTACTTTCATCTGTCTCATTGGGATATGCCACCTAATTTACAGATGAATTTAAAATTTGTATTATGAAAGTAATATGTTGGGCTTCCCCGGTGGCACAGTGGTTGAGAGTCCGCCTGCCGATGCAGGGGACGCGGGTTCGTGCCCCGGTCCGGGAGGATCCCACATGCCGTGGAGAGGCTGGGCCCGTGAGCCATGGCCGCTGAGCCTGTGCGTCCGGAGCCTGTGCTCCGCAACGGGAGAGGCCACAACAGTGAGAGGCCCGCGTACCGAAAAAAAAAAAAAAAGTAATATGTTTGTCTGACTTTTTTTTAATTCCATCAATGCAGAAGGGATGAAGCTTACAGTAAAAAAAAAAAGAAAGAAAGAAAGCAACCCCCCCCCAAATTCTTCCCAGTCTTACTCTCCAGAAAGAAGCGCTATTAATAATTTCTTGTGATACATAATGTTTTGATGTTGGACATTCTAATGCCAAACTGTCCTCATCCAAACCCTTCTTTACTTTAAAAATACCACCAACGAGTGGTTAGGAACAAAAATGATCCAAGTGAAATGTTAGCTAAGAAACTGACATTATGCTAAAACTAATCACAGTAAAATGATCAACAAAACAGCCAGTGTGTCAAAAATGACCTGAATCAGTGCATGGCAACCTCAGAGGACCACTCTCAAGAAAACAAGGTAGAATTAGTGCTGACTCCTATCTTACAGACAGGATAAACACGATATGCTTCCATATCTTGGAAGCAATTAAAATTCAATCAAACTCTTTGTTGCATAACTCAAATATTCCAAACACTACCTAGATCTCTGCTTCTAGCAGCTTAAAATAACACTCCCTCAACATGTTCTTACCAACCTGTATCTAATTTGACATAAGCTAAATTCTGTGCTTAACCTTTGAATTCTGGGCAAAAAACATCTAGATGGATCCAGCCACTCTAACCTTTCTGGTATCTCAAGAGCACCTTAAAGCAATGGTTTTCAAACTCAAAATCCCCAAATATCAGCATCACCTGGGGACTTGTTAGAAATATAAATGCTTGTTAAAAGCAGCAAGGCAAAAACAACAAATAACACACAAGGGAATCCCCATCAGGATAACAGCTGATCTCTCAGCAGAAACTCTACAAGCCAGAAGGGAGTGGCAGGACATAATTAAAGTGATGAAGGAGAAAAACCTGCAACCAAGATTACTCTACCCAGCAAGGATCTCATTCAGATTTGATGGAGAAATTAAAACGTTTACAGACAAGCAAAAGCTGAGAGAGTTCAGCACCACCAAACCAGCTTTACAACAAATGCTAAAGGAACTTCTCTAGGCAAGAAACACAACAGAAGTAAAAGACCTACAATAACGAACCCAAAACAATTAAGAAAATGGGAATAGGAACATATATATCGATAATTACCTTAAATGTAAATGGACTAAATGCTCCCACCAAAAGACACAGATTGGCTGAATGGATACAAAAACAAGACCCATCTATATGCTGTCTACAAGAGACCCACTTCAGACCTAGAGACACATACAGACTGAAAGTAAGGGGATGGAAAAAGATATTCCATGCAAATGGAAACCAAAAGAAAGCTGGAGTAGCAATTCTCATATCAGACAAAATAGACTTTAAAATAAGGACTACTAGAAGAGACAAAGAAGGACACTACATAATGATCAAGGGATCGATCCAAGAAGAAGATATAACAATTGTAAATATTTATGCACCCAACATAGGAGCACCTCAATACATAAGGCAAATACTAACAGCCATAAAAGGAGAAATCGACAGTAACACACTCATAGTAGGGGACTTTAACACCCCACTTTCACCAATGGACAGATCATCCAAAATGAAAATAAATAAGGAAACACAAGCTTTAAATGATACATTAAACAAGATGGACTTAATTGATATTTATAGGACATTCCATCCAAAAACAACAGAATACACATTTTTCTCAAGTGCTCATGGAACATTCTCCAGGATAGATCATATCTTGGGTCACAAATCAAGCCTTGGTAAATTTAAGAAAATTGAAATTGTATCAAGTATCTTTTCCGACCACAATGCTATGAGACTAGATATCAATTACAGGAAAAGAGCTGTAAAAAATACAAACACATGGAGGCTAAACAATACACTACTTAATAACGAAGTGATCACTGAAGAAATCAAAGAGGAAATTAAAAAATACCTAGAAACAAATGACAATGGAGACACGACGACCCAAAACCTATGGGATGCAGCAAAAGCAGTTCTAAGGGGGAAGTTTATAGCAATACAATCCCACCTTAAGAAACAGGAAACATCTCGAATAAACAACCTAACCTTGCACCTAAAGCAATTAGAGAAAGAAGAACAAAAACATCCCAAAGTTAGCAGAAGGAAAGAAATCATAAAAATCAGATCAGAAATAAATGAAAAAGAAATGAAGGAAACGATAGCAAAGATCAATAAAACTAAAAGCTGGTTCTTTGAGAAGATAAACAAAATTGATAAACCATTAGCCAGACTCATCAAGAAAAAAAGGGAGAAGACTCAAATCAATAGAATTAGAAATGAAAAAGGAGAAGTAACAACTGACACTACAGAAATACAAAAGATCATGAGAGATTACTATAAGCAACTCTATGCCAATAAAATGGACAACCTGGAAGAAATGGACAAATTCTTAGAAATGCACAACCTGCCAAGACTGAATCAGGAAGAAATAGAAAATATGAACAGACCAATCACAAGCACTGAAATTGAAACTGTGATAAAAAATCTTCCAACAAACAAAAGCCCAGGACCAGATGGCTTCACAGGCGAATTCTATCAAGCATTTAGAGAAGAGCTAACACCTGTCCTTCTGAAACTCTTCCAAAATATAGCAGAGGGAGGAACACTCCCAAACTCATTCTACGAGGCCACCATCACCTTGATACCAAAACCAGACAAGGATGTCACAAAGAAAGAAAACTACAGGCCAATATCACTGATGAACATAGATGCAAAAATCCTCAACAAAATCCTAGCAAACAGAATCCAACAGCACATTAAAAGGATCATACACCATGATCAAGTGGGGTTTATTCCAGGAATGCAAGGATTCTTCAATATACGCAAATCAATCAACGTGATACACCATATTAACAAACTGAAGGAGAAAAACCATATGATCATCTCAATAGATGCAGAGAAAGCTTTCGACAAAATTCAACACCCATTTATGATAAAAACCCTGCAGAAAGTAGGCATAGAGGGAACTTTCCTCAACATAATAAAGGCCATATATGACAAACCCACAGCCAGCATCGTCCTCAATGGTGAAAAACTGAAACCATTTCCACTAAGATCAGGAACTAGACAAGGTTGCCCACTTTCACCACTCTTATTCAACCTAGTTTTGGAAGTTTTAGCCACAGCAATCAGAGAAGAAAAGGAAATAAAAGGAATCCAAATTGGAAAAGAAGAAGTAAAGCTGTCACTCTTTGCAGATGACATGATACTATACATAGAGAATCCTAAAGATGCTACCAGAAAACTACTAGAGCTAATCAATGAATTTGGTAAAGTTGCAGGATACAAAATTAATGCACAGAAATCTCTGGCATTCCTATATACTGATGATGAAAAATCTGAAAGAGAAATCAAGGAAACACTCCCATTTACCATTGCAACAAAAAGAATAAAATATCTAGGAATAAACCTACCTAAGGAGACAAAAGACCTGTATGCAGAAAATTATAAGACACTGATGAAAGAAATTAAAGATGATACAAATAGATGGAGAGATGTACCATGTTCTTGGATTGGAAGAATCAACATTGTGAAAATGACTCTACTACCCAAAGCAATCTACAGGTTCAATGCAATCCCTATCAAACTACCACTGGCATTTTTCACAGAACTAGAACAAAAAATTTCACAATTTGTATGGAAACACAAAAGACCCCGAATAGCCAAAGCAATCTTGAGAACGAAAAATGGAGCTGGAGGAATCAGGCTCCCTGACTTCAGACTATACTACAAAGCTACAGTAATCAAGACAGTATGGTACTGGCACAAAAACAGAAAGATAGATCAATGGAACAGGATAGAAAGCCCAGAGTTAAACCCACGGACATATGGTCACCTTATCTTTGATAAAGGAGGCAGGAATGTACAGTGGAGAAAGGACAGTCTCTTCAATAAGTGGTGCTGGGAAAACTGGATAGGGACATGTAAAAGTATGAGATTAGATCATTCCCTAACACCATACACAAAAATAAGCTCAAAATGGATTAAAGACCTAAATGTAAGGCCAGACACTATCAAACTCTTAGAGGAAAACATAGGCAGAACACTCTATGACATAAATCACAGCAAGATCCTTTTTGACCCACCTCCTAGAGAAATGGAAATAAAGACAAAAATAAACACATGGGACCTAATGAAACTTAAAAGCTTTTGCACAGCAAAGGAAACCATAAACAAGACCAAAAGACAACCCTCAGAATGGGAGAAAATATTTGCAAATGAAGCAACTGACAAAGGATTAATCTCCAAAATTTATAAGCAGCTCATGCAGCTCAATAACAAAAAAACAAACAACCCAATCCAAAAATGGGCAGAAGACCTAAATAGACATTTCTCCACAGAAGATATACAGACTGCCAACAAACACATGAAAGGATGCTCAACATCTTTACTCATTAGAGAAATGCAAATCAAAACTACAATGAGATATCATCTCACACCAGTCAGAATGGCCATCATCAAAAACTCTAGAAACAATAAATGCTGGAGAGGGTGTGGAAAAAAGGGAACACTCTTGCACTGCTGGTGGGAATGTGAATTGGTACAGCCGCTATGGAGAACGGTATGGAGGTTCCTTAAAAAACTACAAATAGAACTACCATATGACCCAGCAATCCCACTACTGGGCATATACCCTGAGAAAACCATAATTCAAAAAGAGACATGTACCAAAATGTTCATAGCAGCCCTATTTACAATAGCCCGGAGATGGAAACAACCTAAGTGTCCATCATCGGATGAATGGATAAAGAAGATGTGGCACATATATACAATGGAATATTACTCAGCCATAAAAAGAAATGAAATTGAGCTATTTGTAATGAGGTGGATAGACCTAGAGTCTGTCATACAGAGTGAAGTAAGTCAGAAAGAGAAAGACAAATACTGTATGCTAACACATATATATGGAATTTAAGAAAAAAAATGTCATGAAGAACATAGGGGTAAGACAGGAATAAAGACACAGACCTACTAGAGAATGGACTTGAGGATATGGGGAGGGGGAAGGGTAAGCTGTGACAAAGTGAAAGAGCAGCATGGACATATATACACTACCAAACGTGAGGTAAATAGCTAGTGGGAAGCAGCCGCATAGCACAGGGAGATCAGCTTGGTACTTTGTGACCGCCTGGAGGGGTGGGATAGGGAGGGTGGGAGGGAGACGCAAAAGGGAGGGGATATGGAAACATATGTATAACTGATTAAATTTGTTATAAAGCAAAAAAATAAAATTAAATTAAATTAAAAAAAAAAAAAAAAAAAAAGAAATATAAATGCTTGGATTGCACCCCAGGAGTACTGAATCAGAAATTCTGTGGGTACAGCCCAATGTGAGAACCACTTCTTCAAAGCCTTACAAACTGCAAAAATCCAAATATACCCTTGAGAGTCAAGAAAGCTGGGGAAGCGGAGATCCTTCTCATTGCTTTATATTTCTCCAAAAGTGGCTCTTATCATCCTTCACCCTTCTTTTTCTTGCTGGCACTCTGAGTGTCTCCTTGGGAAATCAGTCACTCATCAGAGAGGGTCTCTAATATCTGGTTTCTCAGAGCTCTCTGTAGGGCAGGGCTCTGAAGCTGCACTAGGCCCAGTAGGAAAGCAAATCAGAAGTTATCAATGAGGTAAGTCTACTCAATGACACTGACCATGAGCTCAGCAAAGAAAGAGAGGGACATGGCCAATATCAGGGGTTTGACTCTCTTTGTTGTAAACAATGTGATCTGCACATGACCGTCATGACTTGGCCTGCAAAGGCCAGTTTTAAAGTTCACTCCACTGGAAGATATTAGTCATCTAACTAAACCTCCCTCTTTGGTGTTCCTCCAGGTCAACACACTTTGCAACCAAGTGATGCACATTAGAATCACCTGAGGAGCTTTTTAAAAACCCTGTGACGCCTGGGTACTGCCCCTGGAGGAGATTCCGATGTAGCTAGTTTGCGCGGTGGGGAGGGCATGGCATACCTCAAAGGCTCCCCAGGAATTCTAATATGCAGCCAGGACTGAGAACCCCTGCAGCCCGTGGTTTTCACAGTGTGGTAGCCAAACCAGCACAAGCTCGTCCCCCAGGATTATATTAGAAATACAAATTCTCAGGCCTCAATCCAGACTCATTAAATCAGAAACTCTGGGGGTGGGGCTTAGCAATTTCACAAGCCCTACAGGTGATTCTCATGCACAATAAAGTTTGAGAGTCATTGATTGGGCCCTGTTCACACCTCATTTAAGAACCTTACCAGGAGGAGATTCTGGGAAAGCAACCGCTAGCTCTATCTGCACTCAAGATCACAGTTTACAGTTCTTAAAGACAAAAACAACTTCCTCACTTTTATAAGCCAAGTGAGCTAATAATAATTCCAGCTTGTCTTTCATTTTAGATATCCGTGGAAGGTGTTAATTGCTGTTTCTGTCTGCCTTAAACATTACATCATAATTCTAACCTAGCAATTCCTAGAGTGTATTTGTGTGCTGCTGAATGATTTTAAGAGTGTCACAGTGATACGGGGAGCAAGCCGAAGCAAGCTGCGCTGGGCACAGTAGGAAATGGAAAGGTAATTAAATATTATCTGGCTATATGTTCTCCACTAAGCTGGAAATGCTCTCCAGGTTTATAGATTGAGCAAATAAGTAAGAGAAATGGGGACAAGTTTCTTGACATTTTTGTTTCAAGTCCTTTAAACAACTTTGGGATCTAACTGTCCCAGGAAATAGACCAAGTGAAGGCTTGGCTATATGAACCAAAGATTTCACACCACAGTTTTTGGTTACAAAATCCTTTATCATCCATCCCTCAATTAAATCTCAAATCAATAAGGTAGTGTTCCCTTTCTTGCCATATAGGAGAGAAACCTACATCACAACTAGGGAGGAAGCCACATGACAGAGCTCTGGAGGCCTCA
This sequence comes from Mesoplodon mirus, assembly GCF_964341445.2. Lineage (NCBI taxonomy): Eukaryota > Metazoa > Chordata > Mammalia > Artiodactyla > Ziphiidae > Mesoplodon > Mesoplodon mirus. Next base: position 70,231,468 of record NC_138976.1, on the reverse strand, counting down.
CACATCCTGGGTGCTAGCTAACCTCTCCTCTGAGCTGCTGGTTTACCCTCAGAAAAAAGTGCACTGAAGACAAAGGCCCTGTGGCAGTCTTTATCTAGGCAGGAACTATTAGAGAAAGAGAGAAAGAATAAAAACCTTCTGTGGGCATAACATAGAACTGCTCTGGACTGGAAGACATTATGTGAGGGCCCAGCAGCACAGATGAGGCGGAGCCATCAGGAAAACAGGCTCAGGTTTATGCCTGAAAATTGCAGTTTTCCTACTTAGGCATTTTAGAACCAGAGAGTTGTATTGTGAGTCCACTTGATGTTAAATATTACTCTATTCTACAGAGTTTGGCTCTTTTGCCCTTTGTTGCAAACCTTCCTCACTTTGAGTACAGCTTTGCTACAAAGGAAGACCAGTAGTTTGCCTCAACCCCAAGGCAAGTTCAAAGCCAACTTCACTATGCTATCAGCTGATGGCCAAACCCCCTGAGATCAGGAGAGTCAGGGTGGAAATGAATCTGTAAGCATCTTATCAAGAATTTCATTGTTTCATAATATGCATGTTCCCCACAATAAAAGTAACTTATTTTTGGATTGTATTAAAATAACATATATTGTGGTTAAAAAACATTTTTATAAACTAAAATAGCATAAGGACAAAAAGTAAAAGTCACTTGAAATTCTACCACCTTGAGATAACTATTTGGGTGTCCATCCTTTGATTCTCTTTCCATCTATGCCTCTGCTTTGATCTGTAAAACAGTATAGTAGTTCCTTATAAAATTAAACAGAATTACCATATATCCAACAATTTCATGTCTGGCTATACACCCAAAAGAACTGAAGGCAGGGACTCAAACAGGTGTTTGTACACCAACACTCAGAGCAGCATTATTCCTTACAACCAAAAGGTTGAAACAACCCAAATGTCCATTGATGGAAGAATGGATAAACTGAATGTGGTTCATACATACAATGGAGTATTTTAAAAGGAGGGAAATGCTGACATGTCACAACATGGATGAACCCTGAAGACATTATGCTAAGTGAAATAAGCCAGACACAAAATGACAAACATTGTATGATTCCATTTATGTGCTGTACGTAGAGTGGTCAAGTTAATAGTGACAGAAAGTAGAATCACAGTTGCCAGGCGCTGGGGTAAGGGGGGTAAATGAGGAAATATTGTTTAATGGGTACAGAGCTTCGATTTGGGAAGATAAAAAAGTTCTGGGGGGCTTCCCTGGTGGCGCAGTGGTTGAGAGTCTGCCTGCCGATGCAGGGGATGCGGGTTCGTGCCCCGGTCCGGGAAGATCCCACATGCCGCGGAGCGGCTGGGCCTGTGAGCCATGGCCGCTGAGCCTGCGCGTCCGGAGCCTGTGCTCCGCAACGGGAGAGGCCACAACAGTGAGAGGCCCGCATACCACAAAAAAAAAAAAAAAAAAAGTTCTGGGGCTAGACAGAGTTGATGGTTGTACAATGATGTGAATGTAATGAATGCCATTGAACTGGACAGTTAAAAATGGTTAAAGTAGTAAATTTTATATTATGTATATTTTACCACAATAAAAAATTAAGTTATAAAATATTACTAATGCTACTTCCTAAAAAGTATGCCATAGTTATATTTTAAATACCATGCAGTAACAAAAAAGGAAGGGAAATATATTTAGATTCCCAAGTTTTGGTGACTGGACTCTAGAACTCTATAGACACACTGACCAATTCCAACTCGTCAGGTATAAATAAAAACACCAGGAAATGGTCCCTTGATAAAAGAGGTTACTACACCCTCTATGTTATGAGTATAACTTCAGTGGCTGACATGGTACACTAAATTCTTTTTCTGTGCAGAGTAGTCAAGAAAACTTGTGTTTCTCCTTACAATAACTATAAGGCCTACATTGGTCCCTTAGATTTCAGTGGACACTAGCCAGCAGTAAATCATGACTAATGAACCAGTAAGTAGTTAGCCCTGTGGTAGACTGACTCTGAGAGCTGGAATATAGAATTATAAGACCTGGGATTTATAATCCACCTATGGAGAAAAGATTACCACAAATAAACCAAGATGGAGGTTATGAAGAGCCAAAACTAAAGTCACTCACATAGAATATGTGGTGCATCCCTTCCTCGTTTCCCAAATTAGACATCAAATTTCCTTACTCACTGGAAGCATAGCCCCTGTATTTTCCCAACAAAGAGTAAGGTATTTCCCTATCTGTCATAGCAGCCTCTGCTCAGAACCAGAAATATCCCTCTACTAAGCCTCAACACAGCCTCTGTAACACTCAAGTCAGCTCTTGGAAATGGGTGGTATATCTGCGAATCCCTGGAGCTGGAGAAGGCATCACTGCCAGGAGCTACAAAATGATAAAGATTTCTTTCCCTCCAAGACTGGGATAGAGACTGACAATCATACAAATGAGGAGAGTAAGACAGAGAAAAAGCATTAGGTAAACTGAGGAGAACAGAGAAACTTCTAAGATGATGGTTTTCAACCTTGGCTGCAAGCTGGAATTACCCGGGGAGCTTTAAAGATATACCCATGCCTGCATCCTTCCCTCACCCTAGTCTTTCCCCATCGAGATTATTATTCTATCTGGGATTGTGATCTGGACATCAGGATTTCTTATAGACTCACCATGTGAGTCTAATTTCCAGGCCTGGGAACTACTGCTTTATGGGAAGGAGAGCTTCCTCATCCTTCAGTCAGTCATCTGGAGACCCTGCCCGGGACCTCAATTTACTGCAAGAGCTAATGACTTAAAAAAAAAAAAAAAAAGAGCTAATGACTTTAAAAAGTTAAAATGGTCTTGAAAAATTGCTCTCCAGTACAATACAGAAGATGTGACCATATTCCATCACTAGAGGGCAGTTTCTTCATTGTCAACACTTAATTAAGGTATTGCCTCAGGTTAATTTACTCAGGTTCCTCCCTTAATTAAAAAAAAAAAAAAAAAGCAAAGCTGCATGATGACATTTTAATGAAGGTATACTACAGCCTGACTTTCATAAACATCAGTTCCTCCCTATTTATGAAATGAGAGTTTGAGAGACTAATATTAAAAAAGCTCTGTGTCCTTTCATCTGTCACATGTCCTCTTCCTAAAGGGTTTGTCCTGTATGGGGTATATTGTTTTCACAAAGTGCATGGCTTTGCTGTGTTACCTATGTTTCCAAACAGGAGGGAGGGCTTGATAGTAACTGATTAAGATCTGATCACTTTCTGTCTCAGAAAATGAGACAATAAATGTCTCAGTTTTAAAAATCCTTTGACTTTTGTATCTTGAAATAGAAATCTGGCATTTCTAACAAGCTTCTAGGTGCTGCCAATGCTGGGACTGCTGGTGGAGAACCACACTGAGCAGTGGGAGGTAGAGAACCTCGGGGCAGATACCAGACTCCTCCTCTGAAGGTATCCCCAGATGTTAATTCACATGCTGATGACATGTCTGTCTATTTATCCCCATGTAGACAGAAAGATCACAAATCCAGTGGATCCAGGTTGACTATACTACATCAGAATCACTCGGTTGCTTCTTAAAAACAAAGGCTTTTAGTCCCAACCCCTGGAGATCAGTACTTCTAAAGTGGGGCCCAGGAATTTATATTTTTTTAACAAGTACCCAGGAGATGCTGCAAGAGCCCTTTGCTTTTGAAAATCACTGTTGCTCAAATGTTTTTACTTTACAGACAGAGACCGAGGACAGAAAAGAGGAAGGGAACTTTCAAAGTTAGTGACAGAACAAACTAGGATCCGGACTCTCCTGGCCTTACTAGATTGAGGCATTACTGCTTATAAGGAGTTAACACGTGTGCTCGATTCTGATTCTTACACTATAAGATGGATGTAGTAACTAGCTTCCAAAGATGGTCTGCAATGAATCAGGACTCTTGACATTCACACCCACGTGTTGTCCCCTTCCCACTTTCAATCTGGGCTGGCCCTGAAACTTGCTGTGAGAGATAGAATGCTCTGAAGTGATGTTGTGTAACTCCAGAGGCTGAGCCTTAAGAAGTTTGCAGCATCCACGTCCTTCCATCTTGGAACACTCCACTTTGAACCCAGACCCAATTCTGTGAGGGAGCTCAAGCAACCACTGGAGAGGTCCACATGGGGAAGAACCAAGGCCCAGGTCAACACCCTTAACTGAGCTCCCAGACAACAGCCATCACTACCTTCCCAGTTATGTGAATGAGGCCACTTTGGACCTTCTAGTCATCCATCCCAGTGGGTATTATACTACAAGAGATAACTGAAAAGACAGAAGAAGAAATCCCCTTACCTGTTAGGCTGGAAAGAGATTCGGTCATAGCCTGTGAGTTCACACAAATCCTTCTCAAGCTCTCGAAAAAGCTGCTGGTACCCTTGAGCTTGGTCCAGAGGCACAAAGGGGTGGATGTTTGCAAATTCTTTCCACGTGATAGGCTGAAGAGCAAGAAGGGAGGAAACATACACATATGTACATATTGTAATAGTAATAACAAGACTAACTTTAATAATGATGATAATGATAGCAACAGCTAACACAAAGAGTGCTTACTATGTGCCAGGCACTGTTCTAAGCACTTTAAATACATTCATTCATTTAACTCTTACCATAATCTTGTGGGGTAAGTACTATTACTGTCTTCATTTTACAAGTGGGTCACAGAGGCCCAGAAAGGAAACTTATACAAAAGTATAACCATTTCCTATTTTTTCAGGAACAAAAAGGCCCCTGAATAGATTTATATCCATGAAACCCAATCAGTTGTTTCAGGCATGGTTTACTCAAACTCTTACATAGCACATATATCATTCTTTTTTCATGAAGCAGAACAAAACACCAACATAAAAGCAAATGGGGAAAATCCTCCTATGAGAATAAAAATGATTTTCTTTGCCTGATGTGATTTGTCATATCAGACTAATCCTATGGAAAAAAAGAAACATCCTAGCCTAGTAGAGATACTTACCAAACACCATAGCAGGGGACACAAATCTTCTGTTGATACAAGAAATAAATTAAAGCCTCAAATCTCTACCTTTCTGGCACTGAGAAAGGATTTCTAGAAAGAAGGCTTATGGTTCTTAATTCTATCTGAGCTTAACAACTACAAATTGATAAAAGCTTTCAACATGGCAGGTTTAAAAGGGTGGTGGGGGGAGTTGGGGAAGGTAGGAAGACATAAACACTATATGTTTAATTATTTTAAGATTTAAAAATAATTTCACCCATAAATTTAAATGATCAGGTTGTGATAAAGTTAGGGTTTCTGCCAAGATTGTTGAAGAGCAAGGTAAAGGATTACTAAAGCAGTTATTAAATCACAGTCCCAGTAGCAGCTTTCTCTAGTTATCTGCTTATGTATAAGCCAAGACACTGTTTCTGCTAAGTTCCCTTTTAATAGAAGTGACCTACTTACTGTGAGTTCAGATGAACTGTTGAGCTTCATGGTACAGGACCCCTTTAAGAAGCACAGCCAAAGTGTATTACATTAGTGACATCCTATGGTCTATCTGATAGGCCCTCCCATCTCCCCGAATGGTCACCCATTCATCCCTCTTGCAGCATATTAGATGTGACCCAAAGAGGTGGGTTCAGGGTAGGGTGGGAAATGGAAATAAAGGCAATAATTTACCAGTGGAATCATGCTATGAACAAGGGAAATGTCTTTGTTTTCCAATCTCTTCATATATCGGACAATATTTGTTTCTGAGTGATAGCTGTGAACACAAAACACATGGTTTAGGCCAATATAGTTAGGTAAGAGCCCATACACATCCTTCTAAAAGGTAAGACACACTGAGATCTACCTTCAACATACAGATCAAATTAGGCCATGGACAACATGCCAACAAAGCATCAGATGGAAGGGCGTGTACCCCCCATGAAGCTCAGAGGACGCCCTAGGACAAAAAGCTGCCTGTGGGTGTGAGAGGAAGAGCTGGAAAGAAGAGGATGTTGAGTTCCTGGGTATGATCTTCAGCCTGGAGACTATGCCTCGAAACTCCCATCTTCTTGAGAGTAGAATTAGGGGTTATAGTGTCAAGGGAGCACAGCCACCAGGAAATAAGGTGTGCTTTGCCCAGGTTAGAATTGGGATTTAGTAGTGAGTCAGGCTGAGCCACAATAAACCAGGCCATGTCAGAATGCCATAGTAGAAGCCACTCTCTACCATGCTCCCAAGCCACAGCACACAATGCAGAAGTCACACAAACCTGTTGAACACTTGATGTGTGAGGAATGGACTAGTTCTCTTGAAGGCAGTCCCTAGAATACCTCTCCGTTCCTCACCCATGCTTTCAGCAACCAGCTCCTGCATGGAGAGACCACAGAAACTGAAAGGCAGGAAGCATGCCTGGAACCACATGTAAAGTAGGCTTCCATTCAGCGTGTATTCTGACAGAGCACCAGAAATTCCCTACCATCCAACCTCCCACCTCCCTGACCACCCACCCCAGGGATATCTGGCACAGTGCAATGACAGATGTCAGGGGTCATGCATTGTGGCAATTCTCCAAAACACTGTTTTTAAGTTCTGTTGAACTTAGCCACAGTGAACAAAGAAAAGTGAACAATTTTTACTGCCAAAGAAAAAAAAGTTGACATCCCCTGCATGTTCCTTGAATAATGAAGCAAGTTCCAGTAAACTATTTTAAAGGGCTATCTAAAAAGTGATGACCATGATAACACTCAAGTAAAGATTTTCACTTGACATTGCTCTTTTATCTTTGAGAACAATTCTAATAAAATACAAGTGCCAAGACCATTCAGTGGGAGAAAGGACAGTCTCTTCAACAATCGTGCTGAGAAAACTTGACATACACATGCAAAAGAATGAAGTTGGATCCTTATCTTATAGAATATACAAAAACTAATTCAAAATGGATTAAGGGGACTTCCTTGGTGGCGCAGTGGTTAAGAATCCGCTTGCCGGGCTTCCCTGGTGGCGCAGTGGTTGAGAGTCCGCCTGCCGATGCAGGGGACACGGGTTCGTGTCCCGGTCCGGGAAGATCCCACATGCTGCGGAGCAGCTGGGACCGTGAGCCATGGCCACTGAGCCTGTGCGTCCGGAGCCTGTGCTCCACAACGGGAGAGGCCACAACAGTGAGAGGCCCGCGTACCGCAAAAAAAAAAAAAAAAAAAAAGAATCCGCCTGCCAATGCAGGGGACACGGGTTCGAGCCCTGGTCCGGGAAGATCCCACATGCCGTGGAGCAACTAAGCCTGTGTGCCACAACTACTGAGCCCATGTGTCACAACTATGGAAGCCCTCGCGCCTAGAGCCTGTGCTCCACAACAAGAGAAGCCACCACAATGAGAAGCCTGTGCACCGCAACGAAGAGTAGCCCCTGCTCGCTGCCAACTAGAGAAAGCCCGCGGGCAGCAACGAAGAGCCAACTCAGCCAAAAATAAATAAATAAGTTAATTAATTTTTTTAAAAAATGGATTAAGGACCTAAATTTACAAGCTAAAACTACAAAACTCTTAGAAGAAAGTATAGGGGCAAATCTGCATGACCTTGGATTTGGCAATGGTGTCTTAAATATGACACCAAAAGCATGAGCAACACAAGAAAAAATAAAGTGCACTTTTGTGCATTAAAGGACACTATCAAGAGAATTAACAGATAACCCACAGAATGGGGGAAAATATTTGCAAATCATATATCTGATAAGCATTTAATATCCAGAATATATAATGAAATACATGGTTTGCTCCTCATTCTGCTCCAGGCCGGTAGTATGAGAGCCCTCAGTGGTTGCTCTGTAAATATTCTTCAAATGCATGGAACAAATATCTGTGATTAAATGTACTGCAGAGTTCTAGAGGGAAGATATTATTCAGTCTTGTCTATTAATTAAAGGTTAAAAGAGAACAGTATAATACTTTTTTGACGATTTACATTTGTTATCTGATACTGAAGTCATCTCTCAAAGAGGACTTAGACAACCAGGACAGCACTGATCAACACTCTGGAACCTATTTCTGTTTCCTTTCATTGATTCATTTAACAGATATTTATTAAGTGGCTCCTATGCTCCAGGCATTGTAGAGTGCTGTGATGAGCACCATGCCACAGGTCTAGGTAGCTGACATCTCTCTTCCATCCCACAGACTCTCCTGCTCACACGTCCCTGCTATTTCATCATTTTAGAAACCAACTCAGTCTCACTGAACTGTTTCTAGTTCTCATATAACCTCTCTCCTCCTAGCCTTTGTGGCTGCTTTTCCCAGTGTCTGGAACACCTCTGGCCCCATCCTCCTTCTTCTCACTTGTGTCTGGATAGCTCCTACTCCTCTCTCAGGTCTCAGCTTAGGACAGTGTCTTCCAAGTGTTGGTGAGAAGCCCCCTCCACTCTGTGCTCATAGAGCATCTTTGGACAGTGCCCATCATAGTACATCATCTGGATTGCAGTCTTGTGCCTGTTTGAATCCTCATTAGACTATAAGCTCCAAAAGGGCGGGAAGTATGTCTGATTTACCACTAGCCTCAGGGTACAGCAGAAGACCTGGCACATATTAGGTCAGTTTTCCCAGAATCAACATAACCAAGATGCCAATGTCATGAATCTTTGTATTAGGAATAGTTTAAATTAAACACCATTAACAATCCTTCCAACTAGCCTTGCTGCTCAGTCCTGGCTAGGGCCCACGGCAGTAACCTCTAACTATCAGCAGCCACAGTAGCAAGGGACAATCGGTGGCAAAATTTTAACGCAGGCCACCTAATGTCATTCCTGCACCCCCTCTCCCTCACACTCAGGCCCTTAAGAGGCAAAGCCATCTGTGACACCTCCTCAAATAGTCATTATGAGGAATGTGAATTCTGATTTACTTACTGCAGATGACTCACAGCCGAAGATCCACAACAAGTCATCCAGATCTTTTTCACTGACTGTTTCATCAAGAGAAATACCAAGCTATAGAAATGAAAATGAAAGGGAAAACATCAGCTGTAAATGCCAAGATCAGTGCAGAAATTCCAAGAGAGGTCAAAGGGGAGAAAGGGCTGGACAAAACTCTCAGTTGTGCTAAAATAACAGGGTATCATTATGTCCAAGTTGGCCCTTGGGCAAAGTAGGCTAGACCAGTCCCAAACGTGAAAAGATTGAGAGTTTTACAGCCACTTCTGGACTCTAAAAGAGTGCAGATGGCTGCAGGGCATTCCTTTTGGTACTAGATATGCTCACTTTTTTCTTCCCTTAACTTACCTTATCATATCACTTATCATAGCCTTTACCTTGAACAGTCATATTGTGAACGAAGGAGTATGATGAGCAAAATATGTGCCTAAGAGTCCCATATATGAAAACACAACATCTTAAGGAAAGCTGACAATGGATTATCATTTAAAAGGTCACAATGTTCCAAACCGGAAATGAAAATTGTTTACAAAGAAGTTGTGCCCAAAGGTCCAATACTGATTTTTTTTTTTTTTAATAAAGAGAAATTTTAGTGAGAAAAGTCATAAAACTTTATAGAATTTGTACAACAAACAAACATACAAAACTGAAAGTCTGACTTACTGTGTGATCCTCAAACAGCCGAATATTTATTTGCCGCTGAGCAGCCCTGCCCAAGACCTCCTTCACTGAGCAGCCACACTGAATCTTCAAAGTGTCAAAGAACAAGTCATGCTGGAGTTGGTGTCCTGCTCTCTTGAGACCTAGACAAGATAGGATAGCCACGGCTGTCTATGTAGAAACCAGACCCTCTGCCACTGACGCTTCACAGAAGTAAAGAGGTAAATCCTACTACGGTCTGTTCCTACCCAGTGTTTTGGTCGGTGCTTTTTTAAAAAAAAGTAGGACTTCCCTGGTGGCACAGTGGTTAAGAATCCACCTGCCAATGCAGGGTACACGGGTTCGAGCCCTGGTCCGGGATGATCCCACATGCCACAGGGCAACTAAGCCCATGCACCACAACTGCTGAGCCTACGCTCTAGAGCCTGAGAGCCACAACTACTGAGCCTGCGTGCCACAACTGCTGAAGCCCATGCACCTAGAGCCCGTGCTCCACAACAAGAGAAGCCACCACAATAAGAAGCCTGCGCATCGCGACAAAGAGTAGCCCCTGCTTGCCGCAACTAGAGAAAGCCCGCGTGCAGCAACGAAGACCCAACACAGCCAAAAATAAAGTAATAAATTTATTTTTTTAAAAAAGGTAAATGGGGCCTCCCTGGTGGCGCAGTGGTTGAGAGTCCGCCTGCCGATGCAGGGGATACGGGTTCGTGCCCCGGTCTGGGAGGATCCCATATGCCGCGGAGCGGCTGGGCCCGTGAGCCATGGCCGCTGGGCCTGCGCATCCGGAGCCTGTGCTCCGCAACGGGAGAGGCCACAACAGTGAGAGGCCCGCATACCGCAAAAAGAAAAAAAAAAAAAAAAAAAAAAAAAGGTAAATGTTTATTATTATGCTATAGAAAGTTGTGAAATACATATAAAAATGGAGAAAAAAAATCACCATAATCACCATCCAGAAATAACTAGTAGTTACTTCTTGGTATAGATTCCTCTAGAAGGGGGTGTGTGAGTGTGTGTGTGTGTGTGTGTGTGTGTGTGTGTGTGTGTGTAATATATCACATACATATACTTCTTCACCTTTTTTAAAAAAATTTAATGTATCATGAAGATTTTGCTTTTCTTCAGATCACAACACCTATCATTATTTTTAATGGCTATGTAATATTCAAACTTAAATTATGTACCATAATTTAACCAATTACTTATTATTGGACGTTTAGGCTGTTTCCAAGATTGTGCTATTGTAAATAATGTTTCAATGCACACCCTTTACATCGTTATCTGATTATTTCCTTTAGATACATTCCTAGAATTTCTGTATCAAATTGTAGGCACATTTTAAAAGCTTTTGACACATACTGTTTACGAGCCCTCATAAAAGTCATACCAATATCAGCATTCTTTTTAAACTCTGCCAATGTAATGAGAGAAACACTATTTTATTCTTTCAATTTACATTTCTTTGATTAATAGTGAGGTTGAAATTATATATGTTCATCTGTATACTTTCTTTTAAAATTACATTTATTTAATGTCCTTTGTCCAGTTTTCTCTCAGGGTGTTCATTCTTCTTGTGTATGGGGTGGGGGGACTGAGGAAGAGCTCAATATATTAAATATATTAACACTCAGTCTCTCATAGATGTTGAAAATATTATTCCTAGGTTTTTATTTGACTTTTAACTTTGCATGTAGTATTAGACATGCAGTGAGTTTTCAATTTTATTTACTCACATGTATCGGTCTTGTTATAACCAAAAGTTTTAAAACAGAAAACTGACTCACCTTCAGACAAAATCAAAGTGGCATTATGTACCCTCCTAGCAATATGTTCCAGCCCGTGGGACCCATGGTAGATTGCAAACATTGCAGCCATATTCGCCAAGAGAGCCTAAAATGACAAAAAAGCATTTAAAGAATCATGTTCAACAATGTGATATCAGGAAGATGATCAGTGGGAGGGACTGTTTTTCTGACTTGAGATGCCAAAACTAAAAGCAGGTACAAAGCAAAATGATCAGACTCCCTGCCTTCTCTATGATAGCTGGAGACCATTTATAATCTGCCCAACCATCTGAGGGGTAAATACAGCATCCAAGACACCCTAGCGTCACTATACTAAACCTTTGAATGTGACCATTAGTAAGGCGTTCCATCCATGCAACATAATCATCCCATAAAGGGGAAGATCAGGCTGTCATCAGACATGGAGGTGCAATATTTAATGTTAGAAGATAATGGAACAACAAAGACCTCAGGGGAAAAAAAGTGAGATCTAAGAATTTTATGCTCAATAATACAGCTCTTCAAGGATAAAAGCAACAAAAATTTTCAAACACACAAGAACTCAGGGAGTATAATTCTCTTGAAGCCTTAAATAAAGCACTAGAAACTGAATTTCAGCCAACCAAGAGGTGAATGGTGCATCTATGCAAAGGACCACCAAAGATGAAAATGCAGGACGCAGGGGAATAAAACCAAAATGAGTTGGCAGGAGATATATTAGGAAGGGAAAACCAGAACCTACTGGCTTATTCCCTGCTGACAGTAAGGTCACTTTCTCAGGTAAAGATATCTCTCCTGACTGTTGATTGAAGTTTCACAAAAATATTTACAGGGAAGTGTGTATTCTAGTGTGACAGAGAATAGGAAAGAATGGCACTAGAATCTCTCAGAGACTCAGGGAGGGAATCCAGCATAGGGAGCAAGGAAGGGACCACTGTGGTGGCATCTTGGGTCAGGGAGGAGGATAAAAAGAGGATGGCAAGGGTCAGAAACCAAAATGAGTACGAATGTGGGGGAAAATCATGGAGGGCCACCTCCTGTCTCTCCGCCTTTTGGCCCTATCCCTCACCTGCTTTTCCACCCTAAATCCTACCAACCAGCAGCCTTCTAACCATGCAATATCACCCTAGGTAACTGACCCAAACTCTAGTCTCAGACTCCTCACCTGTTTAGTCCATTCAATTCTCCCACAGCCCCTCCCATCTCACTGGTCCAGCACCATGGTTTCTATGAGTTTCCAGTCCCACTAAAGTGACTTTTGTCCTAATGTACTAGGTCAGCAGTTCAAGGTCCACCTTCATGTTCAATCATCCCAAGGTGGGAAGGGGCACATTACAGAACAGAAACACTACTCAGCTGAGAAACACAGTGCTTTAAAGTTGGATGATGTTCAATATCAGATCTATTTTGTTAGGTACACATTTCCTCTGTGAGGCTGTTAGAAGCAATCTCTCTGGGGTCACTGCCAAAGTGCCAGAAAGTGAAATCAGAGTCAATAAAGAAAATGAGGAAAAGAAGACATCAGAGAACACAGCAGTAGACTTTCTTGGACCAAGCGCCAGAGAGAGTACAGACACTCTTGTGGACTCTGTATAACAATTAGAAATAAATACGGAAGAACCACAACACGTTATAGCTATGGAGAGGGCATGTCTGAAGTAAAACATCCATAATATAGTGTATCATGGCTCATGGTTATGCTGCCTGGGAGTAAAAACTCAGGCTTGATGTTCACAGAATGCTCTGGAAGCCTCCCATCACAGAAGCCTTGTGGAGGTTGGTTCATGTCACTTTCTAAACTAGAGATCATTCTTTCTACAAACAGGAGACTATATCAACCAACTGACCAACAAATTAATGAAAAGTATGAAGTCTCTTTTAGAAATCTTGGTAAGGCATTAGAATATCAAAGGAAGTTCAGAGAAACAGAGAGACCAAGAAGATTCAGATTTCTTTGATAATCTGACAACCAACATAATTAGGATACTTAAAGTAATCAAAAGTGAATCATGGGGACTTCCCTGGTGGCGCAGTGGCTAAGAATCCACCTGCCAATGCAGGGGACACGGGTTTGAGCCCTGGTCCAGGAAGATCCCACGAGCCCGTGCACCACAACTACTGAGCCCACGCTCTAGAGCCCGCAAGCCACAGCTACTGAGCCCACGTGCCACAACTACTGAAGCCCACGCACCTAGAGCCCGTGCTCCGCAAGAAGAGAAGCCACCACAATGAAAAGCCCGTGTGCCGCAACGAAGAGTAGTTCCCGCTCGCCACAACTAGAGAAAGCCCGCGTGCAGCAATGAAGACCCAACGCAGCCAAAAATAAATAAATAAAATAAATAAATTTATTTTTTTTTAAAAGTGAATCTTGAAAGGATGCTCAAAATCATTAGTTATTAGGTAACTGCAAATCAATCCCACAGTGAGATACCACTTCACACCCACTAGGACAGCTATAACCAAAAAGAGGAACAATAACAAGTAGAGGTGAAAATGTGGAGAAATTAGAACCCTCATATATTGGTGGAGGGAATGTAAAATGGTGCAGCCACTTCAGAAAAGAGTCTGGAAGTTCCTCAAATAGCTCAACATAGAGTTACCAACGACCCAGAAATTCTATTTCTAGGAATATACCCAAGAGAACTGAAAATATATGTCCCCACAAAAACTTATACACAAATGTGCATAGCAGCCTTATTCAAAGTACCCCAAAGTGGAAGCAACCTAAATGCCCATCAATTGATGAATGGATTAACAAAATATGATATATCCATACAATGGGATATTCTTCAGCCATAAAAAAGAATGAAGTATTGATTCATGATACTGTAGGGGTTCCAAACAGGCCTCCCTAAGATGTGCCACTTTAGCATGTGGATTATTTTGAGTTCAGGCAATGGAGACCTTCTGGGCTCAAGAGAAACTACTGCTCCTCCCTTAACTGCCCAGAAGAATTTATATTGAGGATTTTTCCCAGAAAAGGAGTTATTACCAAAGATAAATTTTATCTAAGTGGCCCCATCTATATAGCAGACCAAACAACTAATTACCAAACATCTTGTTCTTCTTCTTATCATCCAGTGAATGGCCCTCCCATGCTTGGAAGCACCTGGCCCCTATCCCATTCCTTAGCCCAGGATGACATGTATAACCTTATTTACTTTTCTGTCCTTTAACCTCTCATGTATGTGGGGTCTCTGAGCCTCTCATATATGTGGGGATCCTGTATGTATGTATAAAATGTTATTTTCTCCTGTTAATCTGTCTCATACCAATTTAATTCTTAGATCAGCTAAAAGAACCTAGAAGGTTAGACGAAAAAAATTTTTTTCCTTCCCAATTCTACAACGTGGATGAACCTTGAAAACATTATCTCAAATGAAAGAAACCAGGCACAAAAGGCCACATATTGTATGATCTCATTTATATGAAATATCCAGAACAGGCAAATCCATAGAGACAGAAAGGAGATAAGTGGTCACCAGGGGCTGAAGGGAGGGGAGAAGGATAGGAAGTGACTGTTTAATGGGAACAAGTTTCTTTTAGGGGTGATGAAAATATCCAGAAATGAAATGCTGGTGATGGTTACACAACTTCGTGAAAATACTATCAACCATTGAACGGTGTACTTTAAATGGGTGAATTATATGGAGAGTTATATCCCAATAAAAGAGCTAATGAAATGTAAATTATACATCAATACCCCTGGACTTTAGAAAAAGCTAATGAAAGCTTGTGGTAGAAGTTGAGAAATAAGAGAATATAAAGAAGAAGATATGATGCAAATTCAGACACCTGTAGAAATGTCACAGGTTTACAGAAAGATTTTTTTTAAAGAATTCAGTAATGCATTTTCAGAGATTAAAAAAAAAAAGTTCTGCACTATCAGTGATGCAAAACTAAGAGAAGTCCAGTGTGGACCCTACAACACTCAAGAGGAATGGGGCAGCCTTGAGAAGAACATGGAAGAGGTGCTACAAGAAGAAGGCTGGAGTAATGACATAGAGTGCTCAAGGAGCAGCTTAAAAAATATCAGTCATCTCTGAACAAAAGAGAATAATTATAGGCCTACAAAGAAAATGACACTGGCGTCACAAGCAATTGTTTCATGCAACCAGTTATGAGAAGAAACACATGAGATGAAATAGACAATGGAGAGTTAGAAAATCTCCAGAATAAGAAAGTGAAAATCAGAGAAGACAGGGTATGACTGTCTCTAGGGCAAACATCATGTTATTCATTGCTGAAAAACAGAGACCTCTTACGATCCAAGTTAAATAATAAAATATCAGCTATCCATGAACTGGAAGGAAAAAAGAAGTAGAAATGTAACTTTTGCTCATTGTAGATAGCCCAAGTTAACCTGGAAAATTAATTCAAACCTTGAAGCAGAAAGCCCTTAGTGCACTTATGATCAGAGAGACAGGTTCTGGAAGAACATGAGCAGAAAGCAGCAGAGGAAGGGAAGATATGTAAGCAGGGAATTCAACAAATGAAAGGTAAACTACAGAAAGTAAAGGCATCACATAAAGATCAATTTGCTGTCAACAGAGGACAAGCTTGTGACAACTGGCTCCTTCCTGCGATACTAGAGGAGCTCTTCCCTGAAAAGCAGCCACCTCCCTGAGACAAAAAAAATAATACAGGAAAACCAACTGAGGAAACTATTTCAACGACCAATGGATATGGAGTAAAGTATGGGAAGACCTTGTCGTCTACTCCCTCCCTGGAGAGGCTTTCTAAAAGCTGGCGGTGGTGCTGTGAGCCAATGCCCTGAGGGGAAGAACACTGCACTGCCTACTGAGGTATCTGTGAGATCTCTCCCTTTCCCTGACCCCTAATGGAAGAGAACCGAGAATGGATTATATGCTCAGGAGTGGTCCTCCACCTGATCCTAGGAACTGGCTGGATGTCAGAAAACACTGCTCCCTCTAACCTGAGACCTTGGGCAATGTTCAGGTAACTCCTTCTCTTTTATCCCATACATTGCAGAAATGTCTCTCATGAGTTCCCAGTAAGAGTACCCCATGGCCACCACCGGCTGGCCAATCTGGACTATCCCCTCAAGCACCTTCACCTTGCTTTCCTCACACTAACCTGGAGGGCCTCCATCTCAGCTCTAAGAGAAGGTGCCCCAGTCACCACCCATAATGGACCTGCCCTGTGGCCAAGAAGGCCAGAGACCCTAACGGGTGAAGGGTATGCATACATGGAACCACAGTAAACTACATTGTATTGGCGTTCTGACAAGACCACAAGGCTTCTCCACCAACAAGATCTTGACATTTTTGGTGTGCACCCTGCTCAGTGATGAATGAAGCAACAACTCAGTAAATGAACAAGTAGCTCATTGCTATAGACTGTAAGACGTTCATTGAGCAGGTCAGGTATGTGATCTACCTGAGCTGTACAGATGTTGCTGGTAGCCTTGTCTCTCCGGATGTGTTGCTCCCTGGTTTGAAGAGCAAGACGATACACTTCTTTTCCACTGGCATCTCTGGACCAAGAATAAAACATCCGATTAGTACAGATCATCATAGCACCAGGAGTTGCCATAAACAGAACTGCTTCTTTCCTTCCCACCTTTAAGTCAATTCAGCAAAGTTACTTAGGTGCAAGGCCATAAAGAAACAATTTCCAAACCATCTTCTTCTAAAGGGGACTGTTAATTTTCAGCTTGTAATTTGAGGATTTGAGGCACTGAGATATATACAATAAGCTGGGAACTTTAAAAGACAATTTTCCAGGAATCACCCAGCCTAATAAAATGATGGTAATTGAGGAATAAACTTCACTCTGAGCTTCTTGGCAGACTCAGAGAAAAGGGAAATACCTGACAAAGGAAACAGGATTTCTATACTAGAAATCTAAAGCAACTATATGGCTATAAATAAAGGATGTTAACAACCTAACACTTGTCTCTAATAAAATTTCTCCTTTCTTAATACAATTAAAAATCTAGATAACCACAAAGATTCAGCAGTCTTAGCCTTTATTTCATCAAACTCTCAGGTCCACTTTCCAGAAAGGTAAGAAGTTCAATACAAAAATCAGAAGATGATAACTGATATATGAAACCCTTTTAAATTAGAAAACCCTCTGTCTCATCTCATCTGGTGAAGAGACATCATTGAACGAAAATGTAATGTAAGAATACTTAAAGAAACTATTATTTTTTACATTAAAAAGCAAAGTGCCTTTTGCTATCATGTGACAAAGTGAAAGTATTTCAGAACCTCTCATCACCAGCACATCATTCACTAATTCAGACTCTTCATTTACATTAATAGCCCAGCTTTATGAAAGGTCAAAAACAGTATGCTAGGGCTTCCCTGGTGGCGCAGTGGTTGAGAGTCCACCTGCTGATGCAGGGGACGCGGGTTCGTGCCCCGGTCCGGGAGGATCCCACATGCCGTGGAGCGGCTGGGCCCGTGAGCCATGGCCGCTGAGCCTGCGCATCTGGAGCCTGTGCTCCACAATGGGAGAGGCCACAACAGTGAGAGGCCCGTGTATCTCAAAAAAACAAACAAAAAAAACCCCAAAAAAAAAACCAAAACAGTATGCTAAAGTTCCACAGTAATAATCATGGCATTCATCTCAATTCTTAACCCGAGGATTTTCATCAATGAGAAGCACTCAAAGAAGTACATTTGGAAATTACTCAAATGGCCAAAGGGCAGGCCTCTAGGAAATAAGGTAGGTCACACCCAATGTATGCATGGTAATCTCTTATTGCACTTGTCTTTACATAGCCATGTGGCATGTTAATACTTTTGAGAAAGAAACTGGTTAGATATAAAACACACTTAAAATATTCAGTCTCTCAAGACTTTCATCAATCTAAAATTCCTTTCTATGACTTCAATACAAATATGCTATAAATTGTACACATACCTTTCCAAATATGCACAAATTCATGGCATTCGAGGAGAGGTACATGGCATTTGAGAAGGGCCAGGTATGGAATAATGGGGGGGCGGGGGTGTGTGGTGTGTGTGTGTGTGTGTTGGGATGGGGTTGGGGAGTAGGTAGGGCATTGATACCCCAAACATTCATACCCCAAATACATTCTCTCTTCCGACTCTATGTTTACATTTCCTTAATCGACCCAAAACGGCCCAGTTAAATTCAACCCAAAATGGCCCAGTTAAATTCAAAGAGAAATCAACAACTTTTGTGATCAAGAGAAGGATCAGGGAAAACCATAACCACAATAAAAGGGTAGAAACATGAGCTGCTTTACCTTGTTACCCCCACCATTCTTCCAGGCATCATCCTCACCAAACTTTCTCTGACAGCAAAAAAGGCTGCATGTGGTCCGCCATAGCCCAGAGGCACCCCAAATCTCTGTGAGCTGCCCAGGGTAACGTCCACCCCAAATTCTCCGGGAGGCCTCAGGATACACAGAGCTAGAAGGTCAGTAGCACAGCAGGCCAAGCTCTAGAAAGGAAACAAGAGAAAATGGATAAGGTTGTGACCTTCCCTGAGACCAGTGGAAGGATAGCAAATTATCTCCATTATAGGCAGACTGGCAGAGTTGGTTTGTATCCTGTGAAATTTATTTACTCATTCATTCATTTAAAATATTTACTGAGTGCTTACTATGTGCCAGGAACCAGTGAAGAAAACAAACTTGAAAAAAGGAGGTCGGAAGGAGGCAGTTTTACCTTACCAAGCAATAAAGGTGTGGAAATTAAAACACACCAAAAAGAGTAACAATAATAGGGCTTCCCTGGTGGCGCAGGGGTTAAGAATCCACCTGCCAATGCAGGGGACATGGGTTCGAGCCCTGGTCCAGAAAGATCCCACATGCCGCAGAGCAACTAAGCCCGTGCGCCACAACTACTGAGCCTGCGCTCTAGAGCCGGAGAGCCACAGCTACTGAAGCCTGTGCGCCTAGAGCCTGTGCTCCGCACAAGAGAAGCCACCGCAATGAAAGCCCTTGCACCGCAACAAAGAGTAGCTCCCGCTCGCCGCAACTAGAGAAAGCCCATGTGCAGCAACGAAGCCCCAACACAGCCAAAAAGAAATTAAACAAATAAAAATTTTTAAAAATCATGCTAAAAAGAGTAACAATAATAATTCAAAGTTGAGACACACCTCCATGGACCCCCCACAAGGAAAGGTTTGCCTACCCCAGCCTGATGGGCTCTCTCCACGAGCTCTGTGAAGTCTTCCACCTTCCCCTCGGTGTCTGGGTACTGGAACAGCACTCCACTGACATCTTTTCCACTGAAGTCCATTTCATGGGGTAACTTCAGCTCAATGAGGACTCCAGCATACCTGAAAAGACAGAAGACAAAGAACCACCATGCTTTTGGTTTACAGGGAAAGTCAAATCATCTACAGTTTCTTTTCCACGATAGAGCATGCGTATGCTGTGTCCTTCCTCAGTGCCCCCACCCCCTACCCTATCCCAACACGCACACACCCCCATCCCACACCCAGCCCTTCAGTGGTAACTGTGCTTCACACCAACTCACCTGCAGCCACTGTTAGCACCTCCCCTCCCGCCTTCCTGTCAGAACCTGTGCCTGAGACAAGAGCAGAAACATGCCTTCCTAGGGCTAAACAACCACTACCTGTAACTACACAGCCATTGCCACTTTGACCTTGGATAGGTCTTAGGTGAATGGAAAACCTCAGTAAGACAAGGAAGAAGACCTTCCTTAGGTTCCTGAAACTATCTAATTCCTATCATATGTCAGAAAACCACTTCTGAAGGAATGGTGGTATGGGATGGGGGAAAGGCTTTTACAAGGAGAAAGCAAATAAACACACCCACATGTGGTAGTTGTGCTGTGTTTGTTTTATCTGATTAGAGCACTTAAAATATATAATATGCTTTCATCTACATCATACTAAACTAGGTATTATGTGGATTCCCTATGGGCCATGTTTGCAGGAATATATACAAAATCATAACAGTTGTGTGAGAGTTCCATTTTTACCCTGTGCTTTTCAAACTTTCCAAACACTGTTGAAACTATTTTAATATTCTTAATTTAAAAAAAAAACAAAACACAAAACAATGTGTTCTTTTTGTAAAATATAAAGCAAAGGCGACCAAACCCACTGTGTATTTTTTCCTGAATTCTGACACATCTTACTTACCAGTGAGGTCATGGGAAGAAAGTGGGAGGGAAAGTAAAATTCAATAACCCCAGCTCAAACCAGGTTCAACTCCAGTCAGTTTGGAAATTAGAGGAAGAAACAGCAGAGATGAGCATAATATTATCCCTGAGTTCAAAATACAAATAAAATTAATTACTTGGCTCGAGTCTGGACGACAGCTATCGTCTGCGAGTGGCAACGAGGGTCAACAAAAAACTTCCTCCTCTTGTTGTGTCTGTTGAAAAGAAAAATCACAATTCGAACATGAACATTAAAGAAATCAGAGTATCTTCTAAGAATGCAAAGCAAAGATGGTACTTAAGGAAAGTCTGAGCATAGGATAAAAAATAATGAGTCATTAATAACTAACAGTGACATTTCCTGATTAGAATTTCGCTGAAATCCAATTCCCATTTTAACCCTATTTAGCAAAATCAATCTTAAACTGGTTTAAATTTTTAAAAATATACTATGAGGAAAAAGAAAGAAAAGGGTAGTGATTAGGTGTGAGTAGGAACAAAAAACTAAGTCTTCTAGATAAAATCATCTGAGAAGTTTATTGCCAAAAGAGCATTTAGAGATTATCCAAACCGAGTGTCCTCATTCAAAGGAAGCAGAGAAGAACTCAGATAGGTTGTGATACGTGCAGGTGCCACACAGCTATGAAAGGAACTGCATTGGGTCTAAGACCCAAATTCAGGAAGTTCTCTAACAGTCCATAGTTCCAGGAAACAAAACTGATGGGGATGCATAACATTTTGTGTATCACAAGTGCATCTGGGTAAAAAGAAATGAGTGGAGGATACAAGTATACTGTATAAAAAGAAAGATCCACATGACCAGTTAACGGCAAGTTTCTCAATGGAATGGGACTGAGAAACAGCAAGGTTTTACTTGTCATTATATCCTTCTCTACTATTTGAAATTTTCCACTATGAACAGGTATTATTCTTATAATAAGCATAAATTCAATAGAGTAAGTAGAGTTGGGAGATACAAAATTAACTGTCCAATGCACAAAGCTCTTCAAAGTCTATATCTAAATAACTCTGGAGAGAAGAGCTATCTAAGCCTAAATGACCTCGGATGGAAACAAAAACACTGCTATTGAAGAAAACATTTCCTAAAGATAAGAAACACAAGGCTGCTTCTCAAGGGTAAAATTAAATGCAGGATGGAAGGTATGAGAATTAAGAGAGAGGAAGCAAATCAAGCACTTGCAGAGTGTGCGTAGTCCCGGAGACTCTATTAAGTTCAGGAGGGAACCCCTGACCCATCAACTACAAAGGTCTCAGCTTCTGCAAGTGTGAGATGAAAGCTCTTACTCAGAAAAAGGGGATGGAGGTGGGGGATGGGAGAGCAGCGAGAAGGTGGATGAGGAAGAGAGAAGGTGAAAAGGAGTGAAAAGCTGAAAATAGACTAGGAACGGCATTCCTTTCCCGCTGTCCCTAAGATGACAGGAAGAAGAGCCTGAACCCACCCCTGGGACTGCTTGGGAAGCAGAAGGGCCTGGAACTTAGAGGTCTCCATATCTGCCCAGTGAGTTCAAGGTTCACAACTGCAACACTGTGATTTACAGGAAATAAATATTTGATCATTCAGATGACCAAGATATACTTCTCATATATATTTGGTCTTTGTCCACAGTTCCGGGCTCACAGCTCCCAAAACCATTGGAATTTTCTAAGTGTGAAAAGTGATCAAGGTGTCATTTGTAATGTTAATGAGGTGACTTTTGCATCCCACAGAGGAATGGGGGCTGGTTGCTAAAGGAGCCAAGCATGTGATTAGAGAGTTGGAACTTTCAGTTCTACACCCTGAGCTCCAGAGAAGGAAGAGGGGCTGGAGGCTGAATCAATTGCCAATGGCCAAGATTTAATCAATTGTGTCTATGTAATGAAGCCTCCATAAAAAACCCAAAGGGTAGGATTTGGAGAGCTTCTGGACGGGTGAACGTGAGGAGATTTGGGAAGAATGGGGATCTCTGAGGGAGCGTGGAAGCTCTGAGCCCTTTCAACATACCCAGCCCCTATGCATCCCTTCTGTCTGGCTGTTCCTTAGTTATATCATTTGATAATAAACTCGTTCTAGTAAGTAAAATGTTTCTTTGAGTTCTGTGTGCTGCTCTGAGGACGGGGTCATGAAAACTCCAGTCGATTGAATACAGGTAACAACCTGTACTTGAGAATGGCATCCTGAGTTGGAGGGGGTTGTTGGAACCCCAATCTATAGCCAGTTGGTCAGAGGCACAAGCAACAACCTGGGCTTGCGACTTGCAGCTTAAGTAGGGCAGGGGCGGAGAGGTGGGGCGCAGTTTTATAAAACTGAGCCCTTAACCTGTGGAATCTGATGCTATCTCCAGGTAGATGGTGTCAGGATTGAGCTGAATTCTCAGACACTAGCAGATGTTTGTTCGTTTGTTTTCCAGTGTGAGAGGAACCCCCCTCCCTGACTGGAATTGGTACCAGAATCAATTTAACCACCCCTCAAGTCTGCGGAAGCCAAGAAAGAGATTTACATGGGCATTCAGAGTGTAAACAAAGAATGTTGCCCGCCAGTTCCACAAGGATCAAGCCGTTAGCCACTGCAGTCACCCAGTCAGTCGACTAGGGCCAGCCCCCCAAAACCTCAGACAGACACATCATCAATGTGGGCAGATTTCCCTACCAGATGACCATGTACATGAGAATTCTACCTGGAAGGTAAAGTCAAATGTATTCTCAAGGCAAAGAACAAAAGGAGGTGAGGAGCTGGAGAACGATTATTAACTAAATATTAACCAAAGTTAACCATGACCCGGCAGTTCTACTTCTAGAAATGCATCCTCAGGAAATAATCAGAACTTTTGACAAAGATTTATCCTACAGATGCACAAAAATACCATTAATAACAGTGAAAAATGGGAACAAACAATGTATAACAATAGAGGTGAGGTTACATAAATTGTGGTACTTCCATGCAAATGAATATTGCTATGTAGCCAATAAAAGCCACAGTTTAGAAAGCTGACTAAAGAAATGGGGAAATGTTCACAAAATATTGTTAAATAGAAAAAGAAAACAAGCTATAAAACATTAAATACAACCTGAGAAGAATATTCTTCATAAAATAGGGTGATACTTATTTACGTATTACATTGCAGATTGCTAGTTCCTACCCAATATCCATTCTGTCACCCATAGTAACAGAACCCCAATATGTAGGGGGCAGCAATGTGCCCATCTGACAAAAACTGCATTTCCCCAGGTCACTTGTAGGTAGGGGTGGTCAATGAAGCATAAGTAAATTGTTGAGTGGAGGCTTCCAAAACACTATTTAAAGAGAGCTTATTTCGCTAAAAGTACCCTTTACTTCTTCCTGAATGCAGGCGTCATGGCTAGAGCTCCAGCAGTCATCTTGTGACCAAGAGGGCTGTGGACGGGACTGTGGTCTGCCATTGCGGTAAACAAAAAATGTTGCCCGCCATCCCAGTTCTACAAGGATCAAGCCATTAGCCACTGCAGCTGCCCACTGATGGTGCACCCTGAGAGGAATTCAGGATGGAGAAAAACAGGAAGTATTATTTGCTTTGGAGACTGGCCCAAGATAGTTAAGATGCATTTCTAAGGAATAATTTCAAGGAGCCCAAACTCTAGCATCTTCCCATATATTGAAAAGCACTAACATTAACCTGAGATGTCTGTTCTTTGTGATTAGCAGTAATCTTTGGATGTTCGACTGCATGGTTTTTTTCCAGCAAAAACCTCCTACATGTTCTGGCTCCTCCCTGACCCCTTCAGGGCAGTTCCTCAGAGCTGTGTGAGAGACTGTCTCTGGGGCTCTCATCCTTAGTAAGATCCCCAAATAAAACTTAACCTGCAACTTTTAGGTTGTATGTTTTTCTTCAGTCTACAGGATGAAAGCCTCGCATTACAGATGGCAAAGAGAGAGGGGCATTGGTCCTTGATACTATCTCGGAGTTGCTGTAACATCCCTGAACTTACCATTATGTATGTGAAGAGCAAAATGTCTTTCTTACATAATGTTAAACAATAAACAGCAGTGGCTTTTTAAATGCACTATATTTCACATCTGTTTGTTACCTCAACTAACTGGTATAATGATACTGATACAACATATCTCACAGACACAAATGTGTGTGTATGTGTGTGATAGACAGAAAGAGGGGGTGGGGAAGAGAAAGAGAGAGAGAGAGGGAAAGAGGGACAAAGTCACTGGGTACTGACCGGAGCAGGGAAACCCCCGCCTGCACAGCAGTTGTGAGACTGGAAGACGTCCCTCCCCCTGAGGGAATCTCATGCTGGGCCTCTCACCTGTGGCAGAGCTGCATTGCCTCTGCAGCCGCGGTGGCCTCATCCAGCAGGGATGCATTAGCCATGTCCATGCCTGTGATGTCACACACCATGGTCTGGTAATTGAGTAAACTCTCCAGTCTGCCCTGAGACACCTCTGGCTGGTACGGAGTATACTGGGTGATCCTGTAAGGGACCCAAAACACTATGTCCAAACTGTGCATCCACTATATTCAGAAAAAGCTCATGAAATATCTTCATTATAGAATTCAGTATCTGAAAATTAAGTTTGCCTCTCTTGAGAATCATATAATACAACAATAAGCTTCCTTTTTGTCTTTTGTAAGGAAGCTCAGCATTAAATCATAGTAACAATATTATCCTTTGGGGATAATCAGTACTTACTTTTCTATCCCTCTAAATTACTTAATCTTACATTTCTATTTTAATGATCTTATCATAAGTACATTGTATTGTAAGTTGGCTCTTAAAATCCACTTGAGACTGCCTATGGTATTATAAATAAAAAAAAAAAAAAGCTCACCGCAACCATGGTTCACAACAGAAAAGTATCCAAGAATCTAATATCTAATACTTGAAACTTTTGGTTTTGGGGGAGAGGAGCTTTGTTTATACTAACCAGAAGTTCTATGTGCTCCTAAAAAATTAATAGATGTCTATTTAAGAATTGTCGGGAATTCCCTGGCGGTCCAGTGGTTGGGATTCCGCACTTTCACTGCCAAGGGCCCGGGTTCAATCCCTGGTCAGGGAACTAGGATCCCACAAGACGTGTGGCACAGCCAAAAAAAAAAGAATTGTCACTATCCAGTTATTAAAAGTCTGTGGAAGTAAACTCCATACCTATCAAAATTCAAGAATACTAATGATTAGAAGGCAGCATAGACACGAATTCTAACCTTAAAATCCTCCAGTTATTAGCCAAAAATGTGTCTTTAGGTATGAGTTAACCCACTTAGTGACTTCATCACTTTTTCAGCCCTTCATTCATTCACTCATCCTACAAATATTTACTGCATGTCTACCAAGTGCCAAAAACTATGATAAGTTCTGGTGGCACATCATAAGCAAGATGGGTAACAGCCCCTGATCTCAAGGAAAATATATTGTAGTGGGGAAAAAGAGATAAAAAGTACATAAGATCATTTCAGAGTGATAAATATTTTAAAGAAAATAAAATAAGAGGAGAGAGGGTGGCTGAGCACTTGGAAAGAGCTTCTATCTTTTCACCAAGAATCCATTACTGTACTACCAAAGTGTGTCAGATTGGGGTCTAGGCTCCCACATGAGAGTAACGCTGTTTCATATCTCTATTGTTTTCGTTCTTCCAAGCCTGAAGAGTATTAGGAAAAAAAATTTTTTTCAACCCCTTTTCCTTTCTCTCCTGATCTGGTAATCACGTTCAGGATATTTCCACCTTTTTTTTTTCTTTTTTCTTTTCTGAAGGCTTTGAAATCAATGTCTTCTTACCTTTGAGGGGGAATAGAGTCGGGGAGATTGCCTTACCAAGCAGTACAATGTCAAGACTTCGAAATAATTTCCCTGAAACTTTCATTGGTATAGTTGTGTGTGTGTGTGTTTGTACAGCAGAGTATGTTTTTGCTTCAATTAATTCCTTGAACAGCCTGGCTTAGCAACTGTAAATCAGTTTGCCAAATTCTAAGCGGGTGGTGAACTGGAATAAATGAAGCACATAATACATAATGCAGACTAAGTAGAAAGGGAATCTAAGCAGAAATGGCACACAAAAGGCACAGGCAAGGGGCCACTGTGACCTCAGATCAGATAAGATCTTCATACACAGCATAGTCTGCCACCACAAAGACATATGCTTAGATAGCCTGGCTAACATGAAATTTTCATTTTACTCAAATCATTATTTGGCATACGGACAGACACACAAACTTATACACACACATACACAAATAAGCATGCATATGTATCAGCTAGTTCATCCAAAGAATTCATCACAGCACTGAACAGAATGTTGAAAAATGAGCAACAAACTCTCTATTAAAAGGAAAATGATTAAATAAATTAGACAATATGCATATAATACTATGGATTGTGAAAATGATATGTAAAAATATTTTCTGACACAGAAGATGCTCATGATACATTAATTTAAAAAGTAAAATGTAAAATACTACAATCCTATTTTTGTAAATTTGTAAAAACGTGAACCAAAATGTAAACAGTTATCTTCTCTGGGTGGCAAGATTAACCATAATTTTTACTTTCTTTTTATTATATGTTCTAAATTTTAAAGACATTGGCTACCATTTATTAACCATCTTCTGTGTGTCAGGAACATATTTACAACCTTTTTTTGCTGATTATGTGATGCATGCTCTTTGTAAAAAGTTGGAAAATTGAGATAACTACTGAGAAAATAAAATCACCCATAATCCCAGAACTCCAAGATAACAATAGTTAACATTTAGGTACATTTCTTTTCAGTCTTTTTTTCTTTTTCTTTTTCTGCTCATTTTTCTGTTGTGTTGTTTGCCCCTTTTCTTGTTAATTTGTGACTTTTCTATATACACTCTTTTTTTTTCTCTAGCTTTACTGAAGTATAATTCACAAAACTGTGTATATTAAAAGTGTACAACATGATGTTTTGATATACGTATACTTTGTGAAATGACTACCACAATCAGGTTAATTAATTTCAGTCTCTTTTTGACATCACAATCATATTTATACTTCAAAGTAAGATGGCACTCTGTATAAAGTTGCGTCTCGATTTTTTTTCTGTTAACATTATTCCATGGACAATTTCTAATAACTTTAAATATTATTCAGAAATATGCATTTGATTGTTATGTGTTATTAAATCATCTATCATAATTTATTTAACAAGTCCCCTCAAGTTGAACATTACTTTTGGTTTTTAAATATTAGAAATAGCATAACAGTGAACATCCTTATCTTTGCATTATTTCCTTAGGATAAATTCCTAGATTCCTATCTTTGTATTATTTCCTTAGGATAAATTCCCCTCAAGTTGAATATCACTTTTGGTTTTTAAATATTAGAAATAGCATAACAGTGAACATCCTTATTTGTATTATTTCCTTAGGATAAATCCTTAGATATGGAATTTCAGATCATAAGGTATACGATAATCAATTTCAAATCTTTCGGTACATATGCCATGTTTTTCTCTAGACAGTTCACACCATTCTGTATTCCCTTAAGTAATACAGTGATTCACAGGTTTCCCTGTATCTTCACCAATGCTAAGTATTAAGAAGCTCTGGGTGTCAACCTAAATTCTCTAATTTATTACCTGTGAACTGGGACAAGTCACTAAACCTCTCCCTGCCAATTCCTCTTGGCCATCAACGGAGATAACATCACCCATATCAGATATTATCTTAACACTCAAGTCCAATTAACATACATAAAGCATTTTGGAAATGGTAAAGTCCTTCCCAAATGCTGGTTGTTTTGAAAAGGATTTATCCTCTGTTCCCGTCTTAGAAGTTTTTTTTTAAACACTCATAGACTTCTCCCAAAGGATTTATTCATACTTCTATTCAGATATTATTAGATATTTCTACTTGGAAACAATTTCTTTCTGGAAATTCATCACATCCTATGTCAGCATCACATTCCCTATCCTTCCTCCAACCAGATCGCCAAAGAAGGTAAGTTTCTTTTCTTAAATATTCTTATTCCTTCAAAGTTACCACTATCATGCCAATTCTCAAGGTAAAAACTCCAGATATTTTTAGGCCCAAGTGATGACCAATTGCCATTAGTCTTCCTTCCGAAGTCCTATATCCACCCCTTTGATGCCTTACTAGCCTAGCACAGTGATTAAAATAGGAAATTATCTAATATTTCTGGTGCAAATGTATGTGTTTGACTTTCCTGCTCAAATGGGGATGGCTCCCCAGTTACCTGCAAGAAACAGCCCCAAAACTCCCAAACACAGTCCTTCATACCTGAGACCATGCTCTTCCTTTGCTCACAGACTTTGGGATTTAATATTCCCCCTCCCTCGTTCAGCCTTTCTCTCCTTGCTCAAAGTCCAAGCTTAGGCTGATGCTAATTAGCACTGCTAAAAGGAGAGAGCTTTAAAACTTTTCTTGCAAAGATGACAAATACATGATCCTAACTTCTTTTACTTGTAAACTTCTTTTATAATCCACCTTTTTTTTTTACACTAATAGACATAAATGGTCTTAAAAATCATCTATTAATGGAGAGGGACTGGTGAGTCTCAAGCCTGGAGATACTAAATAAACCCTCATTTCAGGAGAAAAATGCTAGCACAGGGCCTGCCATCCTGAATAAAAGGGTTTAGTTGCCTCAGGCAAAACAGTGATCAAGAAAATGTCTGTAATCTACAATTTCTATGTTCCAACTGATATTTAACTCAATTGATTTCTGTTTCTAGATATATTTTAATATTAAAAACCAAAAAGTATCTGCATATCCAAGAAGGCATTCTGTTCCGCTCAAAAAGGATGCATGATATATTCAACATGGCATTAACATTTATTCCAAAATAATCAGTATTCTCTACGATTTTAACCAAAAAAGGCGTGGGGGAGTTGCACGAAGACAAACATTCATGAGATTCTCTCATTTAATCCCAGTGCCAACATTACACAAAACAGAAATAGTCACAAGGGAAATGTGTTTTGATATTAGTTAACTGATATTATTAGCAATCGAAAATTTCAAAAAGTAGACCCCATAAAATATATTCTAGGCCTAATGTAAGTCTTCTTGTAAGAGCCCAAATGTTTGTATTCTCTGGAGGCTATGTTACCCATTTATTTTCACCTCACGTCACCGGAATTTGTTGGTTCCATCTCTATGGCAACCATTCAGAAGGGTGATAATGTGAAGTCTACCCAAGCTCATGTGCACAGCCCTCTCTATCAGGGCTGGCAAGGGCCAGCGTCACCCTCTGTTTCAGATCAGCTTTCGGAGAATGCAAAGGAACAAAACTTAAAATGCACCCCAAAACCAGAACTGAAAAGCAAAGAACAACACTGTCTCCCTCTCAAAACTCTGGCGGATCCTAAAGTAAATGAACATATCCACTCACAGCCAGGAAGCAATATGGTGAATATTCTGTGCGGCCACCAAGAGTGAAGACAGCTGGCCAGTATTCAGACGGCTGGAATGCTGCAGCCCGTTCATGTACTTAGGAGGCTTGTTTTGTAAGAAGGAGACAGGCCATTTGCTTTTGAAATCAAACTTGGAGTTTACCATCCAAACTTTTACCAATACCCCAGGGGAAAAGAAGCCCTCAGCAATACAAATACCTCCACACGCGTTCACACACACACAAACACACACACACACACAAAGCAGAAAAACTACTTCTTTGACAGTTCATTCCTGTTCTCCTATTAATAAAGAAATGGAGCATATTGAAACCAAAAGCAATGCAGGAGTGATTAGGCCAACAGATCTGGCTTCTATAATGAGGGACGTGAATTACTGCATCTAGGACAAATACCCTCACCAACCAGGACTACCTCTGTACTTATGCAAAAGCAGACAAAAGATGCAAAGGCGCTGTGCTTCCCACCCAGTCTAACCTATGCCCTGAGCTACACACATGCCTTGGTCCTCAGACCTACAGGTCTGGGCTTTAGGCACCAGATGAAGGCCCGCTGTGCTGACGGCCCAACACATATTCACTCACAGACTCAAACACACAGAAACCGCTATGTCTGTTTGAGTGTAAGTTCAAACAGAGTGTAAGTTCAGAGTGTAAGTTCACATATGGTAAGTAGTCAAAACAGTACCTCTATTCCTAGTTCTAAGAACGCTTTGTGCAAAGTTTAAAATTACGTAGGGTATCAGGTTTACTCTCTAAAATGTCAAAATTGTCAAAATTTGTAATCTTAGATGGGGCTGCATATTTCTGTGTGTTTGTGTGTGTGTGTGAGTGTGTTTTAGAGGTGACTAGATGTTTTAAAGGGAGAATGAGGGAGTGGGGAGGAGAATGAGCAGGGACTCAGTAGAGTCTGGGAAATGAAAATTTACAAAAACAGGAAGGGGGCCGTCCACATGAAACCCATCTGGGTTTGCTAACTGGTGCTCATAGAAGTTAGGCTCCTACCCAACCACAGAAACTGGGAGACAACGGACCCCATCTTCAGGAGTTGACTAGAACAAACAGTAAATTTGGGGGGTAGCTTTGAGTCTTCTCAGGCAGGCACTTACTTCTCTTTTTTTGTGTGGTTTTTTGTTTTTGTTTTTGTTTTTGCGGTACGCTGGCCTCTCACTGTTGTGGCCTCTCCCGTTGAGGAGCACAGGCTCAGGACGCGCAGGCTCAGTGGCCATGGCTCACGGGCCCAGCTGCTCCGTGGCATGTGGGATCTTCCTGGACCGGGGCACGAACCTGTGTCCCCTGCATCAGCAGGCAGACTCTCAACCACTGCGCCACCAGGGAAGCCCCTTACTTCTGTTTTTGAGGAAAAAAATGGACTAACAGATGTCTCAATAGTCTGTCATAGGATGGCAGGTGGACAGCTTCTTATATGAGGCGATTATACTGAAATGAGAATTTTGGTCACTTGATTCAAATTAACTCTGACAGAATTTTATTAAATAACACCTATTTTTAAAACAGATGTGAACTGTTCAGCAAATGCTTAAGATATATTGCTGTGGAGCATGTACTTAGTATTTCAAAGGAGGCAATTCCGTGCTTTCCCATGGGGGGGTCCACATTCCCTTTACTAAAGTTGACTTTTTGTCTATATGCTAACCTAAAAGATAGTCTCTGCATCTTGCTATAAATACCTTTGAATTGCAGAGGCAATCACTTACTCTGTCCTTGCATAATAATGGTCCTATTAAATTTACCTTGTACACCAACCAAGTTAAAAAAAAAAAAAAATCACCCAGGAAGTATCAAAGCCTTCCCAGGCTTGGTTTGTTTCTATGCTAGAGATGGTAAGTGCACACATTCCTTTGGAGATAAGGTTATCCGTTGAAATAAAGTTTCAATTCAAAGATGCTGGTGTATACAATGGCACTGATCCAAAAACAAGAGAAAGAAAGGCCCAGGGGTCCCCATCTTTCCTCCTCCATAGTCAGACAATATTTCCCAGTGGGCAGAAGAGGCAGTTGCTCTGATCTGCTCTCAGGCACCTTTGAAGCCATGGTCTTTGCCCGTTAAGAAGTACCCAAGGTGTTTTCTTGTTTAGTGTATACTAGGACGTGAACCTCTGTTTCCTTCTTTCTACCATACAGCAAACAGGAATGGAAAAGCAAGATAGCATGGAAGTTTTTTCTCAAGTGCAGGAGAAACATTTTCATTTTGTGCAACCTGTGGCAGCCAGAGTGGGCAGGG
Organism: Mesoplodon mirus; assembly: GCF_964341445.2. Lineage (NCBI taxonomy): Eukaryota > Metazoa > Chordata > Mammalia > Artiodactyla > Ziphiidae > Mesoplodon > Mesoplodon mirus. Next base: position 70,199,427 of record NC_138976.1, on the reverse strand, counting down.
ACAAGAACACCCCCTACCCCACCCCCTAGAGGACTAGGAATGAGTTACCTGATAGGTGAGGTGGAGGCAGAACAAGTAACAGCATTAACAGCTCAGCCTTGTCTTTGATGGTTTCTAGAAGAGCCTGTTCACAGAATACACATGTTCTCTCTTTCTCTACAAAGTGCTAAGTAATAAAGCTAACATTTTCATCTCCATCTACCTGATACAATGTCTTCTTTTTTCAGTTGGTCATAAACCCAGAATATTGGTTTGGGGCAGCAGGCAGGGGAGGGGGGTATAATTAACTGTAGCTCCTAAAATCCTGAGAGACGACAGTGGACCAAGATTTTGACTCACTGAGTATAATCTCAGACAGCCTAAAATCCTAGTGTCTCCAAAGAATAAAGCCCTGAGTCTGCCCACCTGCAGGTTTGATATCTTGCTCAAAAACGCTCACTGAGAACAAACATGGAGTCAGCAAGAGGAAGAGATGCCCAGCATCCACAATTTTGAGCTCTGGATTATTTTATGGGAATAAAAGTGGAAAGAAGCTTCTAAGTCCTCTACATTTGAATAAGGAAATCTCCCAAGCCAGAGAAAGCCAGGTAGGTTCCTGCAGGTTAGGGATAGCACTAGAGTATGGGTGTCAGTGGGCAAGTTCTGAGGCTTTGGGGGGTAGGGACACAGAAAGAGTCATGCAAATCAAGTCACAGCACTCCTGCTTTTCATCAAGAAATACATTACCATCCTGAGTTCTCCAGTAAGTTCCGCAAAATTGTCTGTGGCACTGAGCAGTTATAATAGCCCATGCCAATATATGATCTCCAGATCTGGTTCTTGCTGGAAATGGCATGCAGAGTTGCAAGGATTTCATTTTCACCTGATTGTGGGAAAGAGAGATATGTTACAGAGAGAAAATGTCTCAAAAGAGAACTCTAGTTATAGTTTAAAGCCCTAGTTTTGTTTGAATATTGACATAAGGAGAACAGATATATGGAAAATATAAGAATCATCCTCTCAGCAACACTAAGTACTAGATGCAAGAACCTGAAAAATCCCCAAACAGCACTCAGTTACTCCTCAAGGTTGGTTCCTCATAATTTTTTTTGGCTCTTCTTTTTTTGGCTTTGTCAGAATTTCCCAGTTTTGACACCTGCCTCATTCCAGTTTTCTTCTGTTCCCTTCACGTTTTATTTACACCAAATAAAAATTCTGCTCCTGGTAAAATATTTTTCCTTTTATTCATTTTTTTGGGGGGGGTTAATTTATTTTATTTATTTTTGGCCGCGTTGGGTCTCTATTGCTGCACATGGGCTTTCTCTAGTTGCAGCGAGCGGGGCTTCTCTTCGTTGCAGCGCACGGGCTTCTCACTGCGGTGGCTTCTCTTGTTGCGGAGCACAGGCTCTAGGCGCGCAGGCTTCAGTAGTTGTGGCTCGTGGGCTCTCGAGCGCAGGCTCAGTAGTTGTGGCACACAGGCTTAGCTGCTCTGCGGCATGTGGGATCTTCCCGGACCAGGGCTCGAACCCGTGTTCCCTGCATTGGCAGGCGGATTCTCAACCACTGCGCCACCAGGGAAGCCCTGTTTACCCTTTTTTTTTTTTTTTTTTGGCGGTACGCGGGCCTCTCACTGTTGTGGCCTCTCCCGTTGCGGAGCACAGGCTCCGGACGCGCAAGCTCAGCAGCCATGGCTCACGGGCCCAGCCGCTCCGCGGCATGTGGGATCTTCCCAGACCAGGGCACGAACCCGTGTCCCCTGCATCGGCAGGCGGACTCTCAACCACTGCACCACCAGGGAAGCCCTGTTTTCCCTTTTAAATTGCCTTATACCAATAGTTGGTATGTGTCAAATAACACATGATGTACATTTTTCTCTAAAATTGCCATGCTAATTCTGACACTTTTTCCTGTGTGTCACTGAAAGGGCTACTTATAAAAGGCCCTTCACCCAACCAAGAAAATATCAGTTATAATAAAAGACCCACATGCAGGGGTTTTTTTTATATTTATTTATTTTCCTTATTTTTTCCCCTTTTGGTGTTTTTTTTTTTTTTTTTTTTTTTGGCTGCGTCAGGATCTTAGTTGCAGCACATGGTATTTTCGTTGAGGCATGAGGCATGCGGGATCTTTCGTTACAGTGCACAGGCTCTTTGTTGTGGCGCATGGGCTTTTCTCTAGTTGTGGCACTCAGGCTTCTCCCTAGTTGTGGCGTGCGGGCTCCAGGGCGCATGGGCTATGTTGTTTGCGGCACAAGGGCTCTCTCACTGAGGCGCGTGAGCTCAATAGTTGTGGGGTCCGGGCTTAGTTGCCCTGCGGCGTGTGGGATCTTAGTTCCCTGACCAGGGATGAACCTGCGTCCCCTGCACTGGAAGGCGGATTCTTCACCACTGGACCACCAGGAAAGTCTTAACCAGCATTTTCATTAGGGAACTAAGTAATTAGGAGGAATTATAAAAGTACTCGGATGCAGATGAGACCCTATTTGGGGTCATGCATGTAATAAAAGCATCTGACACTTTGAGCACTTACTCTTTGCCAGGAATTGTACCAAATGCTTTCCACATCGCTTTGGAAACTAAGGCTTGAAGAGAACCACTCACCTAAGGCTACACGGTTTTAAATTAGCTACCCAGACTAACTCCATCTTCCACACTTTCCTGAATGGGCCGGATTTTGATCTGCTACATGTATAGCACTTATACTGAAAGATACTTTCTAGATACAAATGACCTTACCTGGTTCTTTCTCTGCCCCTCTGCATATAGTTAGATCATGCTACTAAAATTTAACTGAGATTTAACTACTTAGGCAAATGTCTGCCCCCTTTAAGATCTTACAGACTCAGGGACTTCCCTGGTGGTCCAGTGGTAAAGAATCCACCTTCCAATGCAGGGGATGCAGGTTCAATTCCTGGTTGGGGGACTAAGATCCCACATGCCACGGGGCAAGTAAGCCCGCATACCACAACTACTGAGCCTGAGAGCCTCAACTAGAGCCCACGAGCCACAAACTACAGAGCCCACATGCTCTGGACCCTGTGCACCACAACTACAGAGCCCATGCGCCACAACTAGAGACAGAAAACCCGCACGCCACAACTAGAGAGAAGCCCACGTGCCACAACAAAAGATCCCACGTGCCTCAACAAAAACCCGACATAGCCACAAAAAAAAAAATTTAGGGACTCAGCCACTAAATCTTGGAACTGATTGATTTTATTGTTACAAATCTAGGTACAGCAATCTCTAAAATGGCAAACTGGCTAGGAAGATGCTTCACAATGTTTTAATTCTACTGAACTCTGTGACTGCTATTCTCATTAATCCTTCTTTATCTTCATTGAAAACACTGTCACCTTCCATCCTACCCTCCCACCCCACTTGCTTTCACAGTAAATAAATTCACAAGAGATGTGTCATTTTGCCAGACTAGGCTAACAAAAGAGAGGATTAAGTATCAGTTTACAAGTATCGGTTTCATGAGTAAATACAACCCTACTGCCTTATGATGGACAATCTTGCCTTCTTCCACAGAAGATTTAGGAACTATAGGTGAAAGTACAATAAAACAATATCTTAGGAGATACGCAAGTACAGCATCCTTAGGAACAATCATGCAAGAAATCCAATCACTTCCCAAAGTCTTCTTAGGGCAGAGTGATTAAGAAGCCCAGTAGGAGGGGAAATTAGCAGTGCCTGGCTCGCACCCAATTCAGCAAGGCCAGCTTCAATTAAGATCCTGTGCAAGAGGGACAGGTCCCTGTTCCATATTATGCCATGAGGACAAAAGGTCCAGCTCTCAAATGAGAAGTCTTTGAAGGACTTTGTCAAATTAAGAGTTTAACCTTTGAGAGTCACAGAGTATTGAGTAATATGATTTTTTTTCTATATTACAGAAAGATAATTCTATTGGTAGTGTGGATAGGTCAGAGAGGAGACTGGAAACAGGGGGATATGGAAGAGGCCAGCACAATAGTCCAGGAGGGAGTTGGTCCAGGGAGTGTTATGAGTTAAAGGGTTAAACTGTATCCTCTAAAGAGATACGTTTAAGTCCTAACACCAGGTACCTAAACAAGTACATAAAACATCAGTGACTGCTAGGAGAGATGTTGATATTTATCTGGAGACCCTAAACTCTCAACTAGAATGGTGGGGGAACCTGATTCTTCCTTTTGCAAGAAAACCCATTCTCTCATACCTCCCAGCAGGGCTGAGGATGTTAGTACAAGTTCGTGTGCCCAGTGAAAGAGCCTCAGTTAGAGCCCAGTTCCTTTCTCATCCATTCTGCAGCCTATCCTGTCCATCTGCCTTCACCACTGCAGACTAGCCAGGAGCCCACTGCCACATCCCACATCAGTTCAGGGTGTCCATATATCAATACATATCATCATCCCTCATAGTTGCCAACATCCTACACACTTGGATAAAACACTTGAAAAAATTTAAAGGCCAATTAGCATAAAAGAAGAGCAAAAAAATTAATTATAGATAAGACCCAGAAGCATAAAAATGTTCAAACTTGAGACACACAAGTTTTTAATCCTGTAACAGAGGAGACTTCCCTGGTGGCGCAGTGGTTAAGACTCCATGCTCCCAATGCAGGGGGCCAGGATTCAATCCCTGCTCAGGGAACTAGATTCCACATTCATGCCACAACTAAGAGTTCGCATGCCACCTATAAGGAGCCTGCCTGCTGCAACTAAGACCCAGTGCAACCAAATAATCCTATAACAGATATACTCTAGTCCCTATGGGACCAAATTTTCCAAGCACCTGTGGGCTCTGCCCCTACCCAGATAGAGCTAATACAAATAGAGCAGGCCCTCCAGGACCCACAGCTTCCAAATTTGTGGATTTCAACCAAGAATCAAAAATATTCAGAAAAAAAATTTTCATAAAGTTCCAAAAAGCAAAACTTGAATTTGCCAGTGTTGGCAACTATTTACATATCATTTACATTGTATTTACAACTATTTACATAGAATTTACCTTGTATTAAAACTATTTACACAGCATTTACATTGTATTAGGTATTATAAGTAATCTAGGGATGATTTAAAGTATATGGGGAGATTGTGCGTAGGTTATATGCAAATGCTGCACCATTTTATATAAGGGACTTGAGCATCCAAGGATTTTGGTATGGTGGAGGGTGGGGGTAAGGGGGTGCCTGAAGCCAATCCCTCCTGGATACTGAGGGACAACTGTATTCCCTGATTGGCCCTCATCATAACCTGGTCTTGACAACCAATTTTACATTCTATTGGGAACAAAGTGAGTTAACAGAGTGAGTAGTCCTCTGTACACCAAGCTAATGGACACTCATGACCCATCAAGAGTAGGGTAGGTACTTGGCCATGCTTCTGAAAGTTATAATGGTCTGAGAAACCTTTACCATTCACTCATCCATTGCTCATCATGACAACCTAGAAGTCAAGACAGTCTGTGACTTGAAGAACAGAGAGTTAAACTGCTTCTTACTGTGATAAAATCAAGACCTCACCTAGAGATTATCATACTAAGTGAAGTCAGAAAGAGAAAGACAAATACCATATGATATCAGTTATATGTGGAATCTAAAAAATGATACAAATGAACTTATTTACAGAATAGAAATAGACTCACAGACACAGAAGACAAACTTATAGTTACCAAAAGGGAAAGGGGAAGGGGGGATAAATCAGGAATTTGGGATTAACAGATACACATTACTATATATAAATAGATAAACAACAAGGACCTACTATATAGCACAAGGAACTATATTCAGTGTCTTCTAATAACCTATAATGTAAAAGAATTCAGTTATATGTATATAACTGAATCACTTTATACCTGATGCATTGTAAATCAACTATATGTCAATAAAAATAAATAAATTTAAAAAAATCTAGACCTCAGGCTTTACCAGTCACACTTAATAAAAACACTCCCCAAAAACACAACTTAGTGAGTGTCTGGATTATTTCTAATGTTTGTTCACTGGTCACCATTTCTCATACCTACTAATGAAATCTGACTTTGGTCCAATCAGCAGAAGAGCCAACCTAGTACATTTAGGAGCCCAGAGTTTGAGTTACTATGTTAAATAATGCCAAGATCCAATGGACATGGAGAAAAGGGGAGAAGAGGGAAAAGTCCACAATCAGAGGTCTACCGCTGAACCTCTCTGAAATGGAACATAGCAGAAGCAGTCTCTAAGAGCAAGTTTTGGGGCATGATTGGTCTAAATAAAAGCCCAAATCCTAACCATGCAATATCCCCAATGTACTTCACAATAGATTTAGATTCCTTTTTCCCTTGGAAAAGAATGCCTTTGTAGAGAAATAGTGTGGGATCCTTAAGTCCAAAGTGGCAGTCTTTTCCACCTACGTAGTAAGAGAAGCATTTTAAAAAGGCAATTGTGTCATCCAAACCCTGGGCAGCACAGCCCCAGGAAAGCTGTGTGAACAAAGAGGAGAGAGGAAAATGATCAGCTTCCCCCCAGAGTGAGCCCCACAGCAGTGCACATTCCTCACTCTTGTCCTTCCAACTTGACAAAAACAGCTTCCTCCTGTTAACAGGCCCAATTCCAGTAACTATCTTCCTGAATATGAAGGACAATGAAACAAACCAGGGAGGAAATGAGACAGAATGAGAAAGGGAATGTCCATTAAAAAACACTTGGATGGATAAACAACAAGGTCCTACTGTATAGTACAGGGGACTATATTCAATATTCTGTAAGAAACCATAATGGAAAAGAATATAAAAAAACTATATCTAGATAGATAGATAGATAGATATACATATATACAAAATATGAAAAACTATATATATATATATATATATATATATATATGAATCACTTTGCTGTAAACCAGAAACTAACACAACATTGCAAATCAACTATACTTCAATAAAATAAATAAATAAATAACAAAACACTTGGAGACAAACTGTCATTCTCCAGACATCTGCCTACAGCCTCAAAGAGCAGCCAGACCTTGCTTTACTGTGTCCTCCCAGCCATGAAAGCCCTCAATCCTTTAGCGATCTAAGCGGTTCTTTTCTTGTGGAATAAGTACCTGCTTCTGACCTTGTTTATTCCTCTACCTCAGCACGTTGCATAACGTCCTGGTCCTAATGTACCAAGAACAGAGTTCAGTGACCTGGGCACCATTCCCTAAGAAACTACAGGTGGGTCTCACAATGTTCCTGCTTCTCAGAATTCAGAATGAATGCTTCCTCCTTACATAATTCCATATAAGAGCCTTTCCAATAGTAACTCCCTTGTCACTTGCACCTAAAACGTCAAGGAGAATTCTGTACCAACCACTTCCCCAAATGTACTTTCTGGTAGGAATAAGCTGATTTAGCTGTTAAATTTCTAGGCCTACCTAGGTTTTAATTTCCCATACATGTGAACTTGGACAAGAACTAGGAGAATGTTATTAGAATAAACAGGCAGGCTAATGGGTCAAGATACCTGCTACACCCCAACATACACACACACACACACACACACACACACACACACACACACACACACTGTTCTCCACCCTTAACCCATTCCCAAACACAATTTTTTTTTGCCACAATTATACGGAAAAATGTATCCATGCTTTGCTTTTGCTTTTCTGACAATCTAAAAATATTATGCCTAAGTTTCCACAGAGTATATATTATTCTACCATTTATTTTAAAAAATAAATATATATGGATATGTTGTATATTAACAGAATATCTCTGGGATGATTCTTAAGAAACTGATAAGTGAGAAGGGGTCTTGCTTACCCTGTATACCTTTTCATGCTTTTGAATTTTGGATAATATGCCTGGGTTATTTATTCAAAATATTTAAATTGAGTTAAAATGTTACACCCAGAACAAAATCCTGCTTGTGAAATACATGGGTGCGGACATCTGCTGTCCCCACAGTGGCTGGCTGTCCACAGAGCATTTTCCAGGCAGCCCAGCAACACCCAGCATGGAGCAGCCACTCAACCAGCAACAGAGCCCCCCTCCCACTCCCTGCCTTTCATGTGCTTTGCAAGATTCTCAGAAAAGGACCCCAAGGAAATCATCAGCACTGAAAACCAACAAACTCGTATTTGAATTTCCCAGAAAGGGCTTTTTCTGCCAGAGGCTGAAGGGAAGAGCTGGGGCTAGAATGTGAGGACAGAGACTGTTTTAGCATTTTTCTTGCCAAAGCTGCTCAGGAACCATGGCATGGGGTCCGGGGTCTCAAGATAAACAAACCATGGATGATAGCATATATCAGGATTTTCTGATTTCTTGAGTGGAAGCCAGAATTTGCCTACAAACTCCATCCTAATGTGTAGCCTTTTTCTAACTTCGCCTAATCATTTGCAGCACCTCTCTCCCTCCCCCATAAATAAGTGGGCTTAAGCATGGCTTAACCCCACTTACCCAGCCCATTAAACCCTACTCCCTCTTATTTGTCAAGTTTCTTTCCCTAGTAAAGGAGGGTTTCACAACCACAGTCGGCTGAATTATAGAATTTGTTCAGTCCAGGAAGGCAAACCAACCTATAAGCTCGTTAATGCAGAATAATGACATGGAAACTCTTTGAATTGAAAACGCTTCAAGACTGGCAGAGGGGCGCCCACCCCATGCGTCAGGATGTGGTCTGGGCAGCACCACACAGCCCTGACCTGGGGCTCTGGCCCCCCAACCCTAATCCTGCCAGGCTCTTTCCCATCTTCTTGCTCAGCCGATTAATACCCCAGCTCACCCAGCCCCTCATGAATCTCGGGAATTAGAACCCCTGGACAGGCACTTCCAGCCGAGAGGGGCCAAGGCACGTCCAATCCGTGTTTCTGATGGCTCCATGGTCCCTCGTCTCCACAGGAGTGAGCAGTCCCTAGAGCTCTGCCTGCTCACCCAAGAGATATACAGGTTCAAGATCTTTATAGCAGCTGTAGAAAAGCCAGAAGAGCATCCCATGGCGGGGTAGTGGGGACATGTCTGTTATTTACTTCCGGGACTTGGGTCACACTACTTTCTGTGGGAGACCTCGTCAGCCGCCCCTTTTCATTCCATCTGTAAACATTTACAAAAGAAGTGTACAGAGAAACATTACAACTCATATTATTTACCTGGAACACCAGTTGACCTACGTAAGCAGGCCAAATGGTCAATTTGAAATGAGAATCAGAGTGGAAGTCCTGGAGTGTTTGTTTTTCCTCTTTGCTGCCCTGTGAGTAGCTTGTCATGGCCAGCAGAGCAAGAACAAGAAGGGACAAATATGTATTGACTCCAACTCAAACAATTTAACATGTTTGCAGGAAAGAGAGAATTTTTATAGATCAAAGGAGTACAGGCATATGGAGAAATTTGTAATCCAGCCCAGAATCTCACCAACTAAATTATAATCTCTTTGTGGACAGGGGCATAGTGGTTGCTAGGTACATACTAGGTGCTCAGAAAATACAAGTGAATGGAAATTCACCTAAACTCCCACATATAGTTAGCTCAATATTCACAATAACTCACCTATCACAGAATCCACAATGACAAATCAATGTGCAAACTGTTCTCACATCCCTAAAGGCATGAGCTTCAGAGAAACATTTCTAAAGGGAAACTTGCAGCTATTAAGCAAGTTCTGTGAAATAATACAGTGCCTACAATAATTTCATGTTCTCCAAACTTTTGTTTCCTTATTGTTTAATCAGTTAGTAGATTGGATGATATGGACATTGAGAATCCTTACTAAAATTCCCAGTTTGCATTTTTATTAAAATACTTCAGGTTTAACAAGTAAAACAAACCTGAGCAGTCAAAATGAGATCAAAGTTCTTCACACATCATATAACAGAGATTTCTAAAAGCAAAGCACAGTGCCATTCGGTGGGGTGAAAAGAGGACATGAGGAATAGAAGCCAGAACACTCACCCTCCTGCAAGCAGCACACAACCTCATTGTGGGCCACCCCCCTTCCGGCTCCCGAGCTGACTCAGAGGTGTAGCAGGTCAGGCCCCCCACGCCCATTCCCATGAGGTGCTCACTGAGCTCCCATCCCAATGTGGACGGATGGGACTGCCTCACCTGTCTCCCACCCCAGCCAGCCTGTGTGGACCTTGAAGTCCTTGGCCCCTTGACTTTACCAATCCTCAAACTAAGCTAAACTCAGGCACCCCATTTCTCTGTTCCTGCTCCCAGGTCACTAAATGATGCTGGGTGAGGGGATCCTAGCAAACCTTACAGATTCAAGGCATTACATCTCAGCAGGTCTTCCATGCAGAGTGATCTAGGCCCCTCACTACCCAGACGATCACTTTCTCGCTTTTCTAATGCTCAGTCTCACCCTTCCTGCCTCTCACTTAGATCATCAGACAGGCAGCCCCTAAACTCCTCCCACCTTGGAGTGTCCTTATGTCATCATGTGGACTTTCTTCTCTCTTATGCCTAAGAAAGGTCCAGAATATGATAATGAGGTCCACAAACCCCTGACTTAAAATGTATCCTCTGGCCTCTTGGATTACTTCATCTCAGGCTGCCCTGCCTGTGTCCTTTTCCATGCTCTATTTCCCAATATCCTGGTTTCCACTTTCTTCTGGATACTCCATCCATAGGAAATCTCACTCATTCTCATTAATTCATTCAGAAGACTCACTAAATCTGCAACTCCATCTCTAATCTCTCTCTTGAGCTCTAGACGTGTTATTTCCAGCTACTGATTCAGCTTTTTCAAATGCATGTTCCTGAGTACCTCAAATTCAGTTCTGCTCAAACAACACCCATGATCTCGTCTTCCTCTAGGACCCTCCTCTTCTCCCTGTTTGCTCTCTGTTAATGACATCTCCATCACCCTAAGACACTCAGCCTGGAAACTGACTGACAGTCCTACCTGCTGCCTCTCTGGACCGACCACCATGTTTGTACCACAACCATACTTCCCACAGGCTGCTCCCAGGCAATTATTGATACTAAGCCCAGCAGAAGAACTAATGCAGACCCATTCCTGTAAGATGTGGGACTCCTCTGATGGGTGACTTTGCTTCAAGGACTCTGCTCAGTCTGACCAAAACTTTTTAGATCTGTGCTGCAGTCTATGATTCTTCTTACCCAATTCTTCCATCCTTCTCCCCTCCACCAGGGTCAGACCTGCATCACAGTCTAAAGGCTCCCCTGCCTTCTCAATGCTCCCACTCTTACATATCTAATATCATCTTGGTGACTGCTTCCTGGTAGACACACTTAAAATCTCACCTCTAAAATCTCCAACAGGGCTTCCCTGGTGGCACAGTGGTTAAGAATCCGCCTGTCAATGCAGGGGACATGGGTTCGAGCCCTGGTCCGGAAAGATCCCACATGCCACAGAGCAACTAAGCCCGTGCGGAGCAACTAAGCCCGTGCGCCACAACTACTGAGCCTGCGCTCTAGAGCCTGTGAGGCACAACTACTGAGCCCACAAGCCACAACTACTGAAGCCCGCGTGCCTAGAGCCTGTGCTGTGCAACGAAGAGTAGCCTCCGCTTACTGCAACTAGAGAAAGCCTTCGCGCAGCAACGAAGACCCAAGGCAGCCCAAAATAAAAAAAATAAATAAAATCTCCAACAATCTCCCAGCTGGTCTCCTTGCCTCTATCTCAGTGGCACTCTGCAAAACACAGTTTGAATATGTCACTTCCCTCTGTAATAACTGCTAATGTCTCCCCATTAAGTAGAGGAAAACAAATCCTTTATCATGGCTTTGGGCCCTCCATACCTCCATACCTCTCTGCAGCTCAGTATTCTACACACATGGTCTACTCACCATCCTCAAATAACCATGCTAGGTTATTTGAGGCATGTCCACACTTCCAAGCCTCTGCTCATGCCATAACCTCAGCTAAACCATTCATCCTATTTGCAGACCTAAGGAGCTATTCAGTATCTATCTCCCTATCAGTTTTAACCTACAGTCAGGGACCATATCTTTATCACCCTTTACTTCCTGATTCTTGCACCCTCAGTGCCTAAAGCAGTATTGTATTTTCTACTGAAGTCTCTCAAGGAATGAAAGTAGATGGAGGAGGCTGTAGACATAGATTTGGTGATAGTGGCTTATAACCCAATGGTGACAAAGGGGAGTAGGTTGGGGCATTTAGTGTATGGGCAAATGGCCCTATGTACCTCAATAGTCCTCAAGAGCAATATCATATTTAAAGCATAGTATATTTTATTTTGATAGCATTGAATACTTTTAAAAGTTAGACAAAATTCATTATAATTTATGATAGCAAGTATATGCTAATTTAGATGAATGTGGTAGTTTTAAAAATATCTATGCACAAGATTTTTAGGGCAGTGAAAACACCCTGTATGCTACTATAATGGTGGATACATGTCATTATACACTTGTTCAAACCCACAGAATGTACAACACCAAGAGTGAACCCTAATGTACACTACGGACTCTGGGTGATGATGATGTATCAACGTAGGTTCATCAGTGGTAACAAATGTACCCCTCTGGTGGGGGGATGTTGATAATGAGGGAGGCTGTGCATAGGTGGAGGCAAGGGGTATAGGGGAATTCTCTGTACTTTCTGCTCAATGTTGCTGTGAACCTAAAACTGCTCTAAAAAGGAACGTCTATTAAAAAAAAAATTATATGTGCAATCTTGTTTACACTCCTCCCTTCAAAAGGTGTAAACTAATTCCCCTTCCCTTGAATTTGGGCCAGTCTTAGTGCCTCACTCTTATGAACAGCATATGATCTAAATGATACTATAGAACTTCCAAGACTAGGTCATAAAAAGAATAGTTTCTGCCTGGCTTTCCTTCTCTCCTGAATCACTGGCTCTGCAGGAATCCAGCTGCCATGCTGTGAGGACACTCAAGCAGTCTGTGGATAGGCACCGGGGCCTCCCGCTAACAGCCAGCACCAACTTGCCAGCCATGTTTATGAGCCACCTTGGAAGTGGCTCCTCCAGCCCTGGTTGAGCGTCCACCAATGTGCGACCACAACCTCATGAGTGACTCAGCCAGAACCACCTAGCTTAGTTGCTCCTGGATTCTTGACCCACGGAAACTGTGAGGATAATAAATGTTCATTGTTGTTTTAAGCCACAGTTTTGTAGTAATTTCTTATAAAGCAAGAGATAACTGATACAGTAACTTTGCCAAAAAAGTGCCAATTTTTAAAAATATTGTTAAAGAATTCCATTTACATAAAATCTTTGATGGTGCTGGATGAATTCCATGATCCTTTAACAAAATGAAGAGAAAAAAGTTGTTTTACATTTTACGTTATTTGTCTCAATCACATGACCTATTTGGCCCCTCATCACCATATGTCAGCATGTTTGTATCCTTGCATGTCAAAAAATAAGCAAGTCCTGTGAAAGGATTTCAATCCAAAATGGAACCCAAGGGGAGTTCCCTGGTGGCCACTGCTGTGGCCCAGGTTCAATCCCTGGTCAGGGAACTCAGATCCCACAAGCCACGCAGCCTGTACACACACACACACAAAAAAAAGGAACAATTTGAGATAGCAGAAACATAAAAGTTGAAGAGGAAAAGGATGGGACTCATTAAGCCAAATGAAGATAAGGTGCTATCAGCAGAAAAAGGACTATTAAAAAAAAAATGGAACCCAAGGATATGAAATGGAGAATCTCACACATGCTCCCTCAGAAGAACGGAACTTAAGAACTGAGAGACTGATTTCCTGTAAACGCCTGATTTACAGAAGACTGAGACTTATCTCCAGACCAATGAACATCCACCAAGAATCTCTCCATACTCAAGCCAATGAACTGGCTGGGTTCTGGCTGGATGTTCTTCTCTTTGTGCTCCCTGCCCACAAACACAACCTGCCCCAGACCCTCAATAACTTGTTTGCAGCTTCTACAGCACGTCTCCTAAATTGCAATTCCTCTGCTATTCCCAAATAAACTCAAATTTCTGGTAATTTGAGCTTGTTTCAGTTTATGTCCTTATTTAGATTGATAGTTCAAAACATGTTAATGCTTAAAAATGATACTTTACAAAGACAGAGATTTCTCGTTTGGTGTTCTAGTTTCAAAAGGAAGGGGAAAAAACTGATCACAATTTATTTTAGGATTCATCTCTTTTAAAATAAATATTTTCACCTCTCCACTTTTATCGGGATATACCACCACATATTTTTCTGAAATACCCCTGTAGTATAATAAGAAATATCTCTGGTCTTTGGTATTTCCTGAGTGACAAGAGTATCTTGTGTTATTCATATTCAAGTCCTTTTGAGCACACCTGAGTATCTGCTAATAAAGTGATAAGGGTGGGGTCCCTAAATAGCCTCAGGATGGGGCTGGTCAGCAAAAAACCAAGTGATTAGAGGGCTGGAACTTTCAGGCCCACCAACTGACCTCTGGGAAAAGGAAGGGGCGACGGGTTGCAGGATAAGCTCTATAAAAACAGCAGATTTGATGAGCTTCTGGGCTAATACATCCTTGTGCTAGGAAAGTGGTCCACCCCAGTTCCTTGGGGACTAAAGCTCCTGTGCTCGGGACACTTCCAGACCCTACCCTCTGTACCTCTTCATTTGGGTGTTCACCTGTATCTCTTATAATATCCTTTATAATAAACTAGTAAATGTAAGGAAATGTTAGTGTTCTGTGAGCTGCTCTAGAAAATTAATTGAACCAGAGGAGGGGGTCCAATTTATAGCTTGTTGGTCAGAAGCCCAGGTGACAACCCTAACTTGTAATTGGCATCTGAAGTGGGGGCAGTTTTGGGGGACTTAATCTGTGAGCTCTGATGCTATATGCAGGTAGACAGTATCAGAAGTGAGTTAAATTGTAGGACAACCAGTTGGCGTCCCCTGAGAACTGAAAATTGCTCGGTGGTGTTGGAAAACACTCCAGAATCCCCCAAATCATTGACAGCATAACTATTCTATTAAGATTCCATCCAGGATGAGACTATAACAATACTCAAAATAATTCCGTAATTATGCTTCACACATTGCATTTGCCATTTTCTTTTTCTCAATGAAGGAGCTGCCTTTTTGAGTTTTTCCCTTCTTATAATAACATATTTACACACAAAGAAAACATAGTCAATGTAAAGATTTTGTCTTTGTTTCTAACAGGAAAAGATATACTTCAACTTTTCACATTGTTTTCAGAAATCCCTGTTTTTCTATCCAATTTCACATCACTTCTGTACACTCACAGCATTTTATTCATGTTTCTTATGACATCTTGGACACTTTAACTTTCTGAATCAATTTATGTTAAGATGTAAGCTCCTTGAGGATAGTGACTGTTTTTTCATACATTTATCCTCACAGTTCCTTGCCTATAGTAAATAGCCATAGACACTTACAATTTAGGCAATAGGTTGACTGTCCAAGGTATCAGTCAGATCAGCAGGGGTCTGCCTAACAAGAATTTATGATAAAAATATAAGGACAACAGACTGCTGTGAGAGTCTAAACATATAAATAAGGAATAGCCAGACCACAGAACTTTCACCCACAACCTGCAGCAACCTACTCAGGAAACCAACCCCCTTATCTACAATAAACCACCTCTGAACTCAGCCTGCTACAGATCAGACTTGCAGAAAGCCATCTTTTGCTATCTCCAGTGACAATGGAGGAAAATGAATGATAACTTCTATAACAATTGGCCCAAAAGGGCCAGGACTTGATTAATAACTGACAGCTTCCCTACTCTTGGTCCTTGCTTCCAATTTAGGACCAACCAAAGCCAAACAAGCACCCCTAACCAATCACATAGGAAGCCCTGCTTTAATTGGCCCACGTACAGCTTGCCCAGGCCAACAGGGCACACCTGAAGCCTTTCCTTTATTTCACTATGAGGTCTTCCCACTCCTCTGCAAAACAAAAGGCTGACTCCTGGAGCAAGTTCAGAATAAACAGCCTTTGCTTTTCTCATTTGGCTGGTCTTTATTTATTTCCACAGTTGTATAATGAAAATCCATTGGAATTATCCTAAAGATGAAATAATATTTCATATGTGCTGGGAACTGAAGGAGCTAGGAATGGCCAAAGGAGAGATTTGTCACAGACTTAAGAGTTTACAGGTTGCACCTCACAATAGACTTAATCCAGCTGAAAGATAACTGACGTCCACAGCCAGGGGAACAACTGCTCTGTAGGTGTCCTTGGGGTCAGTTCAGAAGAGTGCCCATGGACTTCCCTGGTGGCGCAGTGGTTAAGAATCTGCCTGCCAATGCAGGGGACACGGGTTCAATACCTGGTCTGGGAAGATCCTATATGCTGCAGAGCAACTAACAGCATGTGCCACAACTACTGAGCCTGCACTCTAGAGCCCATGAGCCGCAACTACTGAGCCTGTGCACTGCAACCACTGAGCCCACACACCACAACTACTGAAGCCCATGAGATCTAGGGCCCATGTGCCCCAACTACTGAGCCCGTGTGCTGCAACTGCTGAAGCCCGCACACCTAAAGCCCGTGCTCTTCAACAAGAGAAGCCACCGCAATGAGAAGCTCGTGCACCACAACGAAGAGCAGCCTCTGCTCGCCGCAACTAGAGAAAGCCTGCATGCAGCAACGAAGACCCAACAGTCAAAAAAAAAAAAAAAAAGGAAGAGTGCCCAACCCCACCTGGGTGACAAGTCACCACCTGCAGCTGCGTTACACAACACCTCCTCCCTCTGCTCACTGCCCTCCATTAACCATTTATTAAAATCACTCTAAACACTATCTCTTAGAACATTAAGTTCTCACAAGACCATCAAAAGTCTCATTCTGACAGCTCAGCCGCTCAGTTCTGGTTGAATAACTTGAACATTAAAGGGTTTAGTGTCTCCTCTCTCTTCCTAAGCATGCTCACAATAAGCAATGTGCAATTTTGTGTAAACTTTAAACCCTGCTTCTGTGAAGTTACAGGCTAGTTCAGTCTGGTTCACTTGAGATGGCTTCACTGAAAATACTATACAGAGAGGCATATCATAGCCGAAAGTGATTGGCATGGTTCATAAAGTATTTAAATTTTGTATTAATAACAAAATAAATACATAGTTATTGTAGAAAATCTAGAAAAAGCAAAGGAATAAAAAGAAATCTAAAATCATCCATAATGGCACCATCCAGAGAAACAAATGTTCCCACTGACATTATATCCTTCTAGTTTTTTTGTTCTTTGTGTGTGTCAGTGAGGGATGGAGAATGCACTTGACTAGATGAATCTGATAGGGTTTTGAACTGAATATCTTTGCTTGTTTCTCTAAAGTATGGCTTACTGTGAAGCCAACTAATGATGAAGGTATTCTTTCAAGGCACTTCCTGAAGTGTCCAAGGGGAGGGGGAGCATCCTGCGGGACAGCTGAACTGTCTGTACCTCCCTGACTCTGTCAGGCCACTCTGTCCTATATAAGCTGGTCCCTTTAGCTCCAGCAGTTTCCCCCAGCCTTGTCCAGCAGAGCATAACTACTCACCCTTCGATACCCAGCCCTAGTCCTGAACTTTTGTCATCCCTTCCCTCGCCCTGGCAGCGGGCCTGAGTGTCCTCACACCTGTGCTCTCAGCCTGACGCTGCATTTCCACTAGGGCAGTTGGCAAACAGCAGAGTGATTCCAGTGTGATTGGCCTTGTGCATACCCATAAGCTGGATGCTTTGGAAGAGTCAGGACAGGAGTTTTCTACTTTATACACCCACCCCCCTTGCAGAGGACACAACGAAGACAATGTAGACTGATGGCTGGAGTGTGAACAGCAGCTGGTCTGTGTGGGATGAATTCTGCCTTCACCGCTTACCAGTGGTGACCTTGAGCAGGATTCTTACCCTCTGTATGCCATGGTTTCTTCATCTTTAAAACAGAGTTGTTAATGGTAGTTACCCCTCCGGGTTGTAATAAGGATTAAATTAATACATGAAATACACTTTTAAAAGTGCCCAGTACATGGTAAGCACTACATAAAGATTTGAGATTATACAGTTATGCGTAAGAACTAACCCAAGTATCTCCATGATGCTTACAGCTCTCACAATCTTCCTTTGCCTCAGCAGTGAGGGATTTAAGACTCATCTAACTAGCTCTTATTAGTTTTCTCTGTATGCCCTGAACAAATATTTGGTGTAGAATTCCTCTGACTACAGTAGAACACAGGCATTCAGCATTCACGTGAAACCAAGTTTGGATAATGCTGCTCCACTGTTAAATGAAAATGCCTCTGCTAGAGGTTACCTGTACCAATTTGCTCTCCTCATGTGGAACACATTCATTACCCATGACATGTGCACACCTCAGAGGAAAACACTGATGCCTTCTGTGCCACCCACCACCACCTCCCCCTCCCCCCCAGTTCCGCCCCTAGCTCACCTCCAAGTAGCTTTGCTGGTGAGCCAGCCCACTTCAGGGCAAGGGGGGACTCCTGACTGTGCAATATTTTCTGAGTCACCTCAGACTAACCAGATGGAACCAGCCCCAAGCCTCACAGAAGCTGGGTTTAAAGTTTACACTTAAATTGCAAATTACTTATCAGAAATCTGCTCCTAAAGAGGAGAGAAGGAGAAATGGAATCCCCCAAGGTTCAAATTAGTCAGCTGGAAACAAGCACCTGAACTAAAAAAGGCTAGATGGCTTTCACATGGCTCCTAGACGCTAATGTTCTTCAGGAACATTTTATTTTAGAGTATATGGTAAAAGGGCTGACCTAACATGTCCTGACTTTGAAAGTCTCAGGAGGGCATTTACTTGTTCAAATATTCACCGATGGCTTGCTTCAAAAATATATAACTCTTCACTCTAAACATTCAATTAATCAGGATTCTGATTTCCTAAAGCTGAAATAGATAAGGCTTCCAGCTATCCCCAAGTCTCAATCAGTTCAATTAGATGATAAGCACGCATTTTCTTCCATGAACAAGGTCCTTGCCGTCAGGGGAAATGGTTCAGATTTGAAACTAACAAAGGAGCAGCCCTCAGCACACCCTGAGTTACAGCATCAGCCAGCTGGAGCTGGACCTGCTTCATACCTCAAGTTGTATACTTTAAAACAAAATAAAGCTTGCCTTCCACATATCCTTTCTGTTCTAAAACCTAAAACAAACCAATTGTCTTCTCTTCACTTGACTCCAGAAGAGATAGCATTTTTATGATTCAAAACCATGAGAATTCTTTCCTGTTTATAAAAAAAAAAAAAGCTCTTCAGCTCTGCCTATTTGCCTTTAATTTTTTTGTGGATTCTTGCTCAGTCCATGGAAGTCAAATAATCTTCAGACCATTAAAAATATTTTAAATATAAAATAAAATCTCTTTGTTTGAATTTTTTAAATAAATAAATAATAAAAATAAATAAATAATAAAATTCTAAGAGAGTCTATGGGTAAACTAAGATTTCTTAATCAAGCATGAATCTTATTTCTGTTTCTCTATAAAAATCATTCAGGCTTTAAAAGTACTGCTGCCTTTCAGTCGGTATAAATAGTAAAATTTGGATGTGAGAGAGAACAATCTGAAGCTACTGTGGTATAAAGAACCTTGGGATAGGAGGCCAGATGTCTGGGTTTCCTATTTTTGTCACTTCCCTGTTTGCATGACTGTAGGCAATTCCTTTTCCCTTCTGAGTTCCTGATCTGCAGAGAAGTGATGACACCTCTCAAGCCAAAGGATGGGAGAACCATGGCCTGGGACAGGTGCCTGGAAAGTTGGGAGTCCTCTACACGTGTTTGTGCACTGCCTTCCCCTGGGAAGTTTGCTGTCTCCTCGCTGAGATAAAGAACTGAATTATTCCACCCTCTTCCATCCCCGTGTGGTACCCAACGCTGATTTATTTTCATAAACATTCTCCCTCCTGAGCAATCCTAACCCACAGCTGGACTTTCAAAGACCACAGAAGACAAATAGGGCAGAGCAAGCGGAGTCTCCCGGTCACTTACAGACTGGGTCATCCATTTTCAAGGGTCTTTTCAAGCGGATGCTAGCGGGGACGGTCTTCTCGATCAGTTCATCAATGCTCTAAAATTAAAACGCAAGTCCGTGAACACTAAAGGCAGAGAAAATTGCTTCTCAGTTAAAAGTCACCTCTGTATTTTGCATCTACAAAGGCTTGTGGGAAACTTCATTTAAATTGTCTAATTAGGGTTTCTTTTTAAAAAGAACAACTTTGAACAAACCAAACATCACTAGAGAAAAAAAATAATAAGTCGGGGTAGGGATTCGACCACTCCGGGTTGGATTTCAGTGGGCAGCCGGAGATAATCGGATAAATCAGGAGGTCCTTCTCTTGCAAAGTGAGAGCTCATCTGCAGGGCGACTTAGGTTGAAAAATATACGGTTTTGAGGCGCGAAGAGCGGGCGGAGGAGAAAGTAACCTGGTGGGAGCAGGCTGGGGCACGCGGACCGAGCACGCGTGCTCGCTCCCACACCAGGGGCCCCGGGCCAGGGTGCGGGTCCCCCGCGGAGCGAAGCAGAGCTCTGGTGGGGCCGGGAGGCCGTACGGGCAGAACCCGGGCGGCGCAGGGTGAGGCCTCTGAGGGCCGGGTTGGGGTCCTTACCGCCAGCCCCAGGGCCTGTAGCATCTCCCTCTGGTCTTTGTCCCCGGGGCCGATATGCCTCCTAGCAAAGTCGTCGTGTCTGGGCAGGAGACGCTCGAGGAGGCGCGAGGCCCCAGCCCCGCCGCTATCCCCGCCGCCGCTACTGCTGTCACGGCCCCGCGGCGCCCAACGAGGCCCCGCGCCTCCAGCCAGGCGGCGGCCGCCCCCGACTCTGCAACCCAGACGCAGCCCCCAGGCCCTGGCGCACGTCTGCATGGTGGTGGTCACCGTCCCCTGCCGGGCCGGCGAGGGTCAGCTACGCTTTCGGCTCCTCTTCTGGTCGCGGTCCCCTGGGTGGCGGCTGCCCCCGGGTGGCTGGAGCCCCTCCCCGCTGGATAACCGAAGGGACGGATGGATGGTCAGAGGCAATGAATGGGTGCCGCGCTGAGCCCGGACACGCTCGCAAAGTTGTTACTCCACTCGAGGCACCTGCTTCGCACACTTTAAGCGTCGTTCTGGGGGTGGGCAGTGGGATACGGCCAGGAAACGCTCGGCCAATGGGAGTGAACGGAAGGGCGGGGGCGGGGGTAGACCCCGCCCCCCGCCCCCTTTCCCTACCCCCTCCTCAGGCCCTCGGCCGACTACAGCTGCTCCTCGCCCGGAGCCTTCCATTCTCAATTACTCCTACTCCATCTCTGGTTGACGCGGGGCGGGGGCGCTCCATGCGCTCGGTGCCACAGGCCACAGGCGAAGTGCCTGGGGAATTCAGCTGAGCTGGAAGATGATTCCAACAGAGAGGCCAGACTCAAAGAGTTGGTTAGTCTCCATTAATTTTAGGGTATCTTTCCTGTCATACCTCATGGAAACCAATATGCACAGATGAGAGTTCTTATATAGTTGTAGGATCGTGAGCGAGTTACCCAACCTCTGAGCTTAGGTTTCCGCATCTCATAGAGCTGGATGGGATTTAAAAAGAGATTATGCATTGAAAGCACTGCCAAAACACTAGCCTTGAGCGCTCTCTCTCTCTCTCTCTCTCTCCTCCTTCCCCCCACCCACGCCCCCCCCGCAGGTTTGTGGTATAAAAATGCAAAAGATACAAAGGTATACATTTTGCCCTGTCATCTTAGTTGGCAAATTATTTATACCTGGATATTTTTGAAATCTAATCTCTAGTTATCTCTTGAGATTTTTATCGAGAATTAACTTTCAAAATTCCCACTGTCATTCTAATATGAGGAAGAGAGAATGGAAGAAATCAGCAGAACATTAGGTGTACTAACACTAGGAAAAACAGAACGTGTCCTCTTTCTCCTCCTCTAACCTTCCTCCTTCAATCATTTTCTGCACACTCTGGGTTCTGTAGCTGACAGGCACAGAGACTAGGCAGAGAGGCAGGAAAGTATAAAATAAAAAGCAGTAGGCAAAATGTTTGTATGGCAGACGGGGGTGAGTGGTGAGCTAGAAAGGCTGGGTGGAATGTCTCTGAACAGCTTTTCATCCATTTGGAATTGAAATTACAGCCTTCATAAAAGTTGGGTGATATCCTCAGTGCTAGAGGCCGTGGGGGGAGGGGGAGAAATGTGCATTTATTCCCCATTCCTGACTATTTTTTTTCTGTGTATCACAGGAACTGGATGCAAGAGAACTATAATTCCAAGATTGGCTCCAGAGTTCTGAATATTATTAGTCTTCTGTCAACAAGACACTCTTGTGTGAGAACTGGAAAATGGAGTAAAAGTGGAAACCATTTTCTTATTTCTCTGACAGCAGCAGACAGATGCATCGGTGGCAGCAGACATGAAGCGCTTCTTTACCAGCCATCCATGTTGGTACGGCAAGGCAGCTGTGTCCGTCAGTGGAAATGTCCTGTGGTTTTCCAACCTAGGAGGCAGCAGGAATTTCTCACTGTCCTGGACTAGAGTTTCAGTGGTTGACCTGAAGATGGTGGTATTCTATCTACCCTGTCTCTTGCTCTTCCAGTCCTTCCACTGGTTTTAGATGCACCTATTCCTGACACTTTAATCCAGCTATGCTTGAAATATTTTGAGTGTTTTGTTTGTTTTCCTAAATAAACCTTAACAAAAACTGTAACTGAGGCCAAAAGTAGCTTTAAGATAGTAACCTTAAAGCTTAAACGGATTAGCTATCTGACCCAATTCTGTTTGAAGGCAATGATAACATTATCACTAGTGGAGAATGAGATCATGATAGTCTTAGGTATGAAATAGAAAGCGTTACTTAAATTATCAGTGGGGAATAAATTGCCTATTGAAGAAAGGTCTTTGCTAGACCAAATAGTTGCTAGGTTAGACCCTTCTGATGGGAATGATGCCTACAAGGACTATAGAGAGGGCTAGTGGCTTTTGAATATCCTGGAGAGTTTACCGAATAAAATGACAGCTCAAAGAACTAGAGAGCTTCAATGCTTTATAACTTCTGTAGCTGCAGGGAGGAGGTATTTACAAGTCAGACCCAATTTTTGATCCCGCTGATTGTCAAATTATCATATAAGTTGAATCCACAGCTTTATTAGGACTCATATGTGAAAGCTTGGGATTAATTTAAAACCCTAAGATTTGGAATGGGGACATCTTCATAGTTTAGGTTGAATTTAATTATCTTTTTATTTATTTATTTATTTATTTATTTATTTATTTACTTTTGGCTGCATTGAGTCTTTGTTGCTGTGCACAGGCTTTCTCTAGTTGCAGCGAGCAGGGGCTACTCTTCGTTGCGGTGCATGGGCTTCTCATTGTGGTGGCTTCTCTTGTTGCGGAGCATGGGCTCTAGGCACACGGGCTTCAGTAGTTGTGGCTCGCAGGCTCTGGAGCGCAGGCTCAGTAGTTGTGGCGCACGGGCTTAGTTGCTCTGCGGCATGTGGGATCTTCCCGGACCAGGGCTGGAACCCATGTCCCCTGCATTGGCAGGCGGACTCGTAACCACTGCGCCACCAGGGAAGCCCTTATATCTTGAATCCTCAAATCCCACTGAGTTCCCCTTGCCACTTGAAGCAGTCCCTTCTCCCCTTTCTGAGATGCTGGCTATCCCTTGCTTGAAGATCCTATAATGGCTTCACTGAAAAATTAACCTTTCAGGGACTTCCCTGGCGGTCCAGTGGTTAAGACTCCACACTCCCAAATGCAGGGGGCATGGGTTCGATCCCTGGTCGGGGAACTAAGATCCTGCATGCCACATGGCGCAGCCAAAAAAAAAGAATTAATCTTGCAAAGGTATGCCAACGCTTCTTTACCTCTAGATCCACAGCCAGAGTCAGATTGCAGCATACCCTAGGAAGGGGAATAAGATGTCTGACACCAGAGGAGAAGCTTACACAGGGAAATAATTGCAAGACATTGCTAATGTACATTGGCACTGGAGGATTCCTGTGTAGGAGTGGGTTCTAACCAAGGAAGAAGGAATATAATATTGAAGTGATTGGTGTGTTTGCAGCACTAGAGATTCTGGATTTAGTGTATTAACTCAGTAAGTCAGCAGTGGCTCTAAGGGTCTGCTGAGTTGGTTGACTGAAATCAGACTCAATAATGGCCTTCATTAAATTAGGTTAAGATATTAGAACTTTCTTGGTTTAATAGAGAAGAAAGGATCCAAAGACTTGGTGAGAGGGAATTCCCTGGTAGTCCAGTGGTTAGGACTCCGTGCTTTCACTGCTGAGTTCCCAGGTTCAATCCCTGGTCGGGGAACTAAGAGCCCACAAGCCATGTGACCAAAAAAGAAAAAAAAATCAAAGACTTGGTGAGATAAGAGTGTTGGATTCATCATGTGCAACATACTCTTCAACCCTTTCAGTGTATTCCTCAGTAAGACACAGAGGACAATATCTTCACCAAAAGAAATCCATTGGTTCAAGAGGATCAGCATTATTCTTGAAAAGCTCTGTACTTTATGTCTGCATGTGTGAGATGATGGTGGAAGATGCCACTGTTGAAATGGGCTCCCTGATTTCAATGGTAATGATGGAGTTCCAAAGTGGTAGAGGCCAGTGGCAACACTAGAAAACAGAGAACAGTGAGTAAGGTTGCTATAATGCACAGCAGTTAGAGAGGTAATCAGGCTTGATCCACAGGGATCTTTGGTGTTCACTAATTAATGAACAGCCTATGAAAATCTTACTTAATCTGGTGAACCAAAATTTGATATGTCACCCAAATGGAGAGACCCAGTTGCTCAACTAGTTCTCTTACTTTAGCTGGTTTCATAGACCCAGAACATCTTAGATGATGGGGGTCTTAAGAAAGAATCCTTGAGAAAAGATCTTATGGCCCTGCTATAAGTATATACTGTAAATCTTCCTCCTAAACTCTCCCAAAGATACCTGTGGTCATTTACCAAGTGTGATGGTTAATCTTATATATCAATTTTGCCTGGGCCACAGTGCCCAGATATGAAGTCAAACATTATTCTGGATGTTTCTGTGAGAATGCTTTTGGATTAGAGATTTAAATCAGTTGACTTTGAATAAGGCAGATTGCCCACCATAAAGTGGGTGGGCCTAAACTAATCAGTTGAATACCTGACTAGAACACAAGACGGATCTCCTCTGAACAAGGGGGAATTATGCAGTAGACAGCCTTTGGACTTGAACTGCAACATTAGTTGTACCCTGATAGCCTTTGGACTTGAACTGCAGCACTGGCTCTTCTCTAAGTCTCCAGCCTGCAAGCCTGCTAGTGCAGATTTTGGACTCACCAGCCTCTGTAGTCTCGAACTAATTCCAGAGAGAGAGACAGAGACTATATATATATATATATATATATATATAGTGTGTGTGTGTGTGTATACATAGAGAGAGGGAGAGAGAAAGAGAGTGTACGTATACTATTGATTCTGTTCCTCTAGAGAACCCTAATATATCAACGAAAGAAAATATCCAGACTTTGGGTGGATTATTAGAACCTTGTTCTAAGATAATGCTAAACTCTGCAGATCCAAACCAAATAACTCTAGTCCACAAATCACAGTGGGGTGTTATGAAGATTAGAATATAAATGGAGATTTGGGATTTCTGGTTTCAGTTCCACTATGTAAAGAGCAAGGAAGTCATCACTCCTGTCCTTACAACAAGAAAAAGGTAAACAAATGAAAAATCAATAACTTTTGCACACATCTGAAAACTGACATTGCAGGGCAAAATGCCACCCTGAAATCTGATGAGACAGGCTCATACAAAGAATCACAGCCAAGATCTGATTACCTGGAGCAGAAGCCACTGGAGCCCTAAACAGGTAGGAACACATAATGGTAATTACGATGAATTGCTGGATGCTAAGTGTGGACTAATTTAAAAGAGACTAATTTAAAACTCCTGGGAACTACAGCCTTAGTGAGGCTCTCACACTTTCTTGGGTTTTACCGCCAGAAGCCCCACCATAGTTACGGTGAAGATCCAAGAAATATCTCCTCATAGCACTGGTAGGGGAAGAGAATGAGTAATCCCTGTGAAATATGCCCAGAGTCTTCTTTATGACAAAGACCTACTCTGCAAAGGAAAGGACTTTACCAGAGCTTTATCCCAGCTGCAGAAGGGAATTCCTTCCACTCTATCCCCCTCCAGTCTTCTGGTCTCACATAATGGGAAAAAAAAAAAGTCAAAAGGGTTTAGTGCTTCAAAGAAATAGACTGAGAACTCTGCAACCAGGGAAAGAAGTATGGGGCAGGGGTGGGAGTGAGGGAGCTTTATCACTGGAGAAACACTTAGAAGTTCACAGTCCGAGACGTAGGCCCACAAAAACACTAATATTTAATTAGAACATTAGGAAACACTTCCTCTCCTCCACAACATACCACCACATAAACAGGGCTACAATAAAAAACTAAACAGGCAATATTAAACACAGCCCAACTCTAGCCAAATTAACATAAATCTCATATTAAAGCCCTATTTATCTCAGTTCCTAATACCCAATACAGCACACTGGGCTTTCAACAAAAATTACAAGGCATGCAAAAAGTCAAGAAAAAAACAGTTTGAAGAGACAAAAATCATCAGAACCAAACATGCATATGATACAGGTGTTGGAATGATTCTACAAGGAATTTAAAGTAACTATGTTAAAATAACATGTTAAAAGTTCTGATAGAGGGACTTCCCTGGTGGCACAGTGATTAAGAATCTGCCTGCCAATGCAGGGGACACGGGTTCGAGCCCTGGTCTGGGAAGATCTCACATGCCACAGAGCAACTAAGCCCATGCACCACAACTACTGAGCCTGCACTCTAGAGCCCGCAAGCTACAACTACTGAGCCTACAAGCCACAGCTACTGAAGCCTGCATGCCTAGAGCCCGTGCTCCGCAACAAGAGAAGCCACCGCAATGAGAAGCCTGTGCACCGCAATGAAGAGTAGCCCCCACTCACCGCAACTACAGAAAGGCCACGCGCAGCAAAAAAGACCCAATGTAGCCAATAAATAAAATTTAAAATTAAAAAAAAAGAAAAAGTAGACAGCATGTAAGAACAGATGGCCAGTGTGAGCAGAGAGATGGAAACTCCAAGAAATAATTAAAAGAAAATGATAGAAATCAAAACCCGTAAGAGAAATGAAGAATACCTTCTAAGTGATCATGAGTAGATTTGACACAGCTGAGGAAAGAAATTAGTGAGCGTGGATAGGTCAATAGACCTTTTTCCAAATTGAAATGCAAAAGAAGAAAACTGAATGAAAAACAAAAAAACAAAACCAAAAAGCCAGACCCAAACATCCAGAAACTGTAGGACAATTTCAAAAGGTACAATATATGCATAATTGGAATACCAAAAGGAGAAAGGAGCAGAAGAAATCTCTGAAGTAGTGTTAAGTGAAAACTTTCAAAAATTAAAACAGGGGATATCCTGGAGGTCCAATGGTTAGGATTCTGCACTTCCACTGCAGGGGGCATGGGTTTGATCCCTGGTCAGGGAACTAAGATCCTGCAAGCTGCATGACAAGGCCAAAAAATTAATAAAAAAAAAAAATTAAAACAAACATCAAACCATAGGTCCAGGAAGATCACAGAACACTAAGCAAGAGAAATATAACAACACTTAGGCATATCATACTTAAATTGCAGAAAACCAAAGACAAAGAGGAAAATCTTTTAAAAAGCTAGAGGAAAAAAACACCTTACCTACAGAGGAACAAAGGTAAGAATTTCAGCAGATTTCTTGTTTAAAAAAAAAGTATGCAAATAAGAAGAGAATGGAGTGAAATATTTAAACTATTAAAAGAAACAACCACCAGCCTAAATTTCTATACAGGAAAATTATCCTTCAAAAGTGAAGGACAGGGCTTCCCTGGTGGCGCAGTGGTTGAGAGTCCGCCTGCCGATGCAGGGGACACGGGTTCGTGCCCCGGTCCGGGACGATCCCACGTGCTGTGAAGCGTCTGGGCCCGTGAGTCATGGCCGCTGAGCCTGCACGTCCAGAGCCTGTGCTCTGCAACGGGAGAGGCCATGACAGTGAGAGGCCCGTGTACCGCAAAAAAAAAAGGTGAAGGATAGGGGCTTCCCTGGTGGCACAGTGGTTGAGACTCCACCTGCCAATGCAGGGGACACCGGTTCGAGCCCTGGTCTGAGAGGATCCCACATGCCGCAGAGCAACTGGGCCCGTGAGCCATAACTACTGAGCCTGTGCATCTGGAGCCTGTGCTCCGCAACAAGAGAGGTCGTGATGAGAGGCCCACGCACCGCGATGAAGAGTAGCCCCCGCTCGCCACAACTAGAGAAAGCCCTTGCACAGAAACGAAGACCCAACACAGGCAAAAATAAATAAATAAATAAATAAATAAATAAATAAATTTTTTTAAAAAAAGTGAAGGATAGGGACTTCCCTGGAGGTGCAGTGGTTAAGAATCCACCTGCCAAAATGGTACAGATGAACCGGTTTGCAGGGCAGAAATAGAGACACAGATGTAGAGAACAAACATAAGGACACCAAGGGGGGAAAGTGGTGGGGGGTGGTGGGGGTGGTGGGATGAACTGGGAGATTGGGATTGACATGTATACATTAATATGTATAAAATGGATAACTAATAAGAACGTGCTGTATAAAAATAAATAAAATAAATTTCAAAAAAGAAAAGCCAATGCAGGGGACACAGGTTCAATCCCTGGTCAGGGAACTTAGGTCCCACATGCCACGGAGCAACTAAGCCCATGTACCACAGCTACTGAAGCCCACACACCTAGAGCCTGTGCTCTGCAACAAGAGAAGCCACCACAATGAGAAGCCCACGCACCACAACGAAGAGTAGCCCCTGCTCGATGCCAACTAGGGAAAGCCTGCATGCAGCAACAAAGATCCAATGCAGCCAAAAATAAATAAACAAAATAAATAAATAACTTTTTTTAAAAAGTGAAGGATAGGACTTCCCTGGTGGTGCAGTGAGTGGTTAAGTATCTGCCTGCCAATGCAGGGGACATGGCTTCAAGCCCTGGTCCGGGAAGATCCCACATGCCACGGAGCAACTAAGCCCATGTGTCACAACTACTGAGCCCACGTGCTGCAACTACTGAAGCCCACACACCTAGAGCCCATGCTCTGCACAAGAGAAGGCATCACAATGAGAAGCCCGCACACCACAATGAAGAGTAGCCCCCACTCTCCACAACTAGAGAAAGCCTGCACTCAGCAACACAGCCAAAAAAAAAAAAGTGAAGGATAAATACTTTCTCAGACAAAAATTGAGGGAATTCATAGCAAGAAGACATTATCTATATTTTTGCTCTTTCCATTGTTTCTTCTTCCCTTCTAATGCTCCAAGAATGCTTCTTTTATCGTTTTCTTTTTGTTTAGGGAACTTCCTTCAGTCTTTTTTTTTTTTAAAGGCTGGAATCTAATTCTCAGTTTTCTTTCATCTGAGAATGATTTGATTTCTCCTTCATTCCTGAAAGATATTTTCACAAGATATAATATTCTGGGTCAACAATTCTTTTCTTTCAGCACTTGAAAAATGTGTGCCACTTCCTTCTGGCCTCCATGGTTTCTGATGAGAAATCATATCATTAAAATATTTTTCCCCCTATAGTTAAAATGTCATTTTTCTTTTGCTTCTTTCAGCACTTTTCTTTGTCTTTAGTATTCAGAAGTTTGACTATGATGTGTCTTGGCATGGATTTCTTCGGGTTTATCTTATTTGAGGTTTTCTCAGTGTCTTAGTCAGCTTGAGCTGCCACACTGAAATTCCATGAATGAGGGAGACACAACAGAAATTTATTTCTGGAGGCTGGAAAATCCAAGATCAAAGTGCCAGCCAATTCAGTTCTGGTGAAGGCTCTCTTTCTGGATTGCAGATGGATCCCTTCCTGCTATGTCCTTACCTGGACTTTCTTTGGTGTGTGCATAAGGAGAACGAGAAAGAGGAAGAGAGAGAAGGAGAGAAAGCTCTTCCTCTTCTTATAAGGCCACCAATCCTAATGGATTAGGAACCCACCCTTATGACTTCATTTAACTTTAATTACCTCCTAGAAGCCCTCTCCCCAAATATAATCACATTGGGGTTAGGGCTTCAACATATGAATTTGGGGATGGGGAGCACAATTCAGTCCATAGTACTAAGCTTCTTAAATATGTAGGCTTGTATTTTTTGCCAAATTTGGGGAATTTTCTGACATTATTTCTTTCTGTGGCCCTTCCCTCTTTTTCTCTTCTCCTTCTGGGACTTCAATGACATGAATGTTAGATCTTTCGTTAGAGTCTCCTATGTCCCTGAGGCTCTGCTCATTTTTTTTTTTTCCCCTGTTTTCTGTCTGTTGTTCAGACTGGGTAACTGTTATTGCTCTACCTTCAACTCCACTGATTCTTTCTTCTGTCTTTTCCATTCTGCTGTCAAGCCCAGCCATTGATTTATTATTTATTTATTCATTGGTATTTTTCAGTTCTAAAATTTCCATTTAGTTCCTCTTTATAGCTCTCATTCAGGTTGAGGATTTTCCTTGTTCTTGATATGATGAGTAATTTTGCATTGTATCCAGGACATTTTGAATATTATGAGTCTCTGGTTCCTATTTAGATCTTCCATTTTAGAAGGCAGTCAAACTATTTAGGTTCAAAATGCATGTCCTGGCCCAGTTCTGTGGGCTATGTTTCAAGTGTCAATTCATTTTCAAAGCCTTTGCATTGCTATTCTGGTCTGCCCTACTTGGGTGTGATCCAGAAGCCAAACTGAAACCTGGGCACTAGTCCACACATAGTTCAGTTTGCTGTGTTGATTACGGTCAACCTTGTGGATGGTCTGCTCAAAGGTATGCCCAGGACTTCATACACAGATTTAAAGAATCTTGCTTTCCAGTTCTCTCGTCTAATTCTCACCCAGTCACTAGTTGGGAAGGAGCAGCACGTTGCTTTTTTGCAGCTGTTCACTTAGTGTAGGGCAGCGACAGTCAAGAATGCACCCCCCCCACAGTCTCTGTAGCACCAGGTTAGAGGATAGCTGCGTCTGCTTGTGTTGGTGCAGGCCAGGCAATGTTGACAGGGCTCCATCCCACAGGCTTGGCCAGAAATAGTGAAAATGGGGATGCATGTGGCTTTTTTCATGGTGTTTACCTGGAGTACTATGGGTTTTGTCCTGAAGAGTCACTGTTTTCCCATTCCTTTGGCTAGTGAGAGCAGGATTCCCTTGCACTGAGGCCTGGATATACAGGAGGCAAAATAAAAATCTCACGAAGCTCACTGCTGGGCCAGTTCTCAAGTCCCAAAGGGCCTGGTCAGGCCACCTTCTTTTCCCCAACCTTTCAGAGTCTTATGATAGGTGCTTTAAGTATTTCAACCAAGGATTTTAGTTATAATTAGCAGGAGAAATAAGTAAAAGTACATCTAACTCCATTTTTTTCCAGGAGCATAAGTCTGATTCATATCTCTTTCAACTCTTCTGCTTGATCTGTGCAGGACATGATTTTAGAGCTTGATAATGGATTATGAAAATTTATTCAGGTAGGGATTCCAATTGGGTCTGCTTTTACTGATTACTGGAGTAGATTAACATAGCCCCTTGCAACTGGTATACTGCTATTAATCTGGGAAGACTATTTTTTCTCTATACCAATTAGTAAAGACCACCAGAAGCACTTTACTTCATCTGTCAGCAGAAGTAATACACCTGCCTGTCTTCCCACAGGGCTGTGTCAGCTCCTCAACTTTGTGTCATGTTCTAATCTGCTAGGGCTTTTTTTTTTTTAAATAAATTTTATTTATTTATTTATTTATTTTTTGGCTGCATTGGGTCTTGGTTGCTCTGCGCAGGCTTTTTTCTAGTTGAGGCGAGTGGGGGCTACTCTTCATTGCGGTGCACGGGCTTCTCATTGCAATGGCTTCTCTTGTTGCAGAGCACGGGCTCTAGGCACGTGGGCTTCCATAATTGTGCCTCGAAGGCTCTAGAGCGCAGGCTCAGTAGTTGTGGTGCACGGACTTAGTTGCTCCGTTACATGTGGGATCTTCCCGGACCAGGGCTCAAACCCATGTCCCCTGCGTTGGCAGGCGGATTCTTAACCACTGCATCACCAGGGAAGTCCCTCCACTAGGACTGTGATTGTCTTGCTCTTCCACAGGACACAGTGCTTGAAGGACCTGGTGAGCAGCATGTAGCAAGTTTGCTTGATGCCTTGGAAGACACATGCCACAAAGTGGGAGATAAAGCTCATGAAAATTCAGGAATCCACTACCTTAGTTAAGTTTCTAGGGCTCCAGTGGTCTTAGTCCTCTTGGGCTACCCACTTCAAAGTGAAAGAATTTTGTGCATGTTAAACTCCCTATCACTAAGAAAGAGGCACAATGATAAGTGGGCCTTTTTGGATTTTGGAGGCAGCGTGTGCCACATTTCTTATACTGCTCCAACTCGTTTACCCATAAAGTTGATGGTTTTGAGTGGAGCCAAAGAAAAAGGAAAAACAAGCTGGTCTAACACTTAGGACTCATGACCCAGTAAATCCAGTGGTGGTCTGTCTGTGGTACATAACGATGTTATATGGAGACTCTGGTAAGCACTAATGGGAGAATCATAGAGTAGACCCATAGGCTTTGAAGCAAAGCCATGCTCGATCATTGGTGGTATGATCTATTATGCCCACCATGAACTGGATGTTATCTGACACACCAGTATTTAAAGCTGGGAATGCCCAGCAGCACTCCTTCATCAAGTGGAATGGTATCCATTCCATCATCCAGGGGAAGATGGGCTAAAGCATGATATTTCGTGATATCTTCATGATATTTGACACAAGCCAAAAGAAATTACTATAGAACTATGATATAATCCCACTTAAGGATTGCCCTGAAAGACCACAGGGAAGAGAAATCCTCCAAATGGGCAGAACTTGAAACAGTTCATTTGGAAAGAGAGATGTCTAGAAATACAGATATCACTGACTTTGGGATAAGGGCTAATGGTTTGTGGATAATGGTTTTTGTTGCACAAGACCAGAGGATCAGTGATAAGGAGAGATGCATGTGGTTCTACCTCTCAGAATAGCACAGAATGAGAAGATGTTAGCATTCCATGTAAACATTCACCAAAGAGCACCAACTGCAGACAAGGCCTCCAATAATCAAGTGGACAAGACAACAGATTCTGTATATGAGCCAGGATCATTCCCCAACCACTCCAGTGCTTGCTCAATGAGCTCATGTTGAAAATGGCCACAGAATTAAATATGGGTTTAACAATATGGGATTAACAATATGGGATTATCCTCATTCCAGAGTTATTGGCTCTGTTGGTTTAGATAACTTAGTTCTAAAGAAAGGAATGTTTTTCCAAGAAATAAAAACAATGATCCCACTGAACAGGAAGTTAAGACTGCCACCTGGACATCTGGGGCTCTTCATGCCACTGAATCCACAAGCAAAGAAGGGGCAACTGATGCTAATTATAAATGGAAAACATGTTTATTGCTTCACATTGGGAATAAGGAATATATCTAGAATTCTGGGTATTTTCCTTTTTTTAAATTTATTTATTTATTTATTATTTGTTTGTTTTTGGCTGTGCTGGGTCCTCGTTGCTGCGCGAGGGTTTTCTCTAGTCGTGGTGAGCGGGGGCTACTCTTCATTGTGGTGCATGGGCTTCTCATTGCGGTGGCTTCTCTGGTTGCAGAGCACAGGCTCTAGGTGTGCAGGCTTCAGTAGCTGTGGCTCACAGGCTCAGTAGTTGTAGCTTGCAGGCTCTAGAGCACAAGCTCAGTAGTTGTGGTGCATGGGCTTAGTTGCTCCATGGCATGTGAGATCTTCCCGGACCAGGGCTCGAACCCGTGTCCCCTGCCTTGGCAGGCAGATTCTTAACCACTGTGCCACGAGGGAAATACCAGAATTCTGGGTATTTTCTAAAGCACCTCTTAGTATTTCCATGTCCAGTGGCTAAAATGTAATAAAAAACTATAACAACCCAACAGAAACAGAGCCAGTAAGAGCTCAGACCCTTCAGAAATGGAGATGTGGGTCATCTCACTACTGGTAGAGAACTGTGACCAGCTAAGGTCACAGAAATAGAGAACAGGATATAGGTAGTGGATGAAGGAGGTTATAAATATGTTGTAGTCTGATGACCAGTTGCAGAAACAAGGATGAAGT
The DNA here is from genome assembly GCF_964341445.2 of Mesoplodon mirus. Lineage (NCBI taxonomy): Eukaryota > Metazoa > Chordata > Mammalia > Artiodactyla > Ziphiidae > Mesoplodon > Mesoplodon mirus. The sequence continues at coordinate 70,165,441 of NC_138976.1, read as the reverse complement.
TCCTATGTATGCTTTTCCATGTTTTGTTATGTATATACTTTATTTACCAACCTATTTTTTTCCTTTCCCCTTTCCGTATTATTTTACATAGAGAATTTGGTGGCAGTTAATGTTATAAATTAATCCAGTATGTACAGATTATCAAAGGAGGATTATGACTAAATAAGAAATATCATTCAGAAATAGTATAGTGGCTGATGAGACTTTTGTTGTTCCCTTCTGGAGAAAAGGTGGGCATGCTTTTCTTTGTATAAGGGATAGTTGCATAAAATTAGAAGGAATTTTTGCTGTTGTTGTTGTTTGCTTAACTATAGATAGAAAGCACTGTATGGCTGCTGAGAAGCCAAAGAGATAGACTGCTTTTTTTCTTTTCTTTTTTTTTTTTTTTTTTGCGGTACGCGGGCTTCTCACTGCTGTGGCCTCTCCCGTTGCAGAGCACAGGCTCCGGACACACAGGCCCAGCGGCCATGGCCCATGGGCCCAGCCACTCTGCGGCATGTGGGCTCCTCCCAGACCGGGGCACGAACCCGCGTCCCCTGCATCGGCAGGCGGACTCTCAACCACTGCGCCACCAGGGAAGCCCTTCTTTTCTTTTTTAATCCAAGATGCATTCTCACTCCCTTCTAAGCTCTCCTCTATATCACAAATGCTGGAATCTTGGAACTGTATTTCTCAGACCCTGTTGTCTACAGGATCCTGGATGCCATTTACAGTCAGCACAAGATACACTCATGCAATATTTGTAAGGCAGAAGAGAGGTAGAAGCCATGTCTTTCTTCCTCTGGTGGAGTGGGCAGGTGTGTGGGATGAGGCAGATGGGGATTGCTGTAATGAGCACAGGCATCCCACTGTTAGTCACTCACCTCTCTGCAACAAAGCCAAGATGTCAGCTGGTGGCTAGTTCCTGTGATTTCCTGACCTGTGTGGCAGCCACAACTTACTGATTTGTAGGACCAGAGCAATAGTGCAAACCTGAAAGCCAGTGGCAGGTTCCCCTGACTTCCTCTTCTTTTTTTTAACATTTAGTCAATTCATTATTTTTTTAGTATTAGTCAATTCATTATTTTTTTTAGTATTAGTCAATTCATTTTTTTATAAAGTTTATTTATTTTTGGCTGCATTGGGTCTTCGTTGCTGTGTGCGGGCTTTCTCTAGTTGTGGAGAGCGGGTGCTACTCTTCATTGCAGTGCACGGTCTTCTCACTGTGGTGGTATCTCTTTGCAGAGCGCCGGCTCTAGGTGTGCGGGCTTCAGTAGTCGCAGCACGTGGGCCCTAGAGCAAGGGGGCTTCAGTAGTTGAGCTGCGTGGACTCAGCAGTTGTAGAGCACAGGCTGTAGGGTGCGCAGGCTTCAGGAGTTGTGGCACACAGGCTTAGTTGCTCCACGGCACGTGGGATCTTCCCAGACCAGGGATTGAACCCGTGTCCCCTGCATTGGCAGGCAGATTCTTAACCACTGTGCCACCAGGGAAGTCTCCTTCTTCTTCTTCAGTGTTATAAACACTTGATTCTTTTAATTCTTATTTTATTTTATTTTATTTATTTATTTTGGCTGTGTTGGGTCTTTGTTGCTGCATGTAGGCTTTCTCTAGTTGTGGCGAGCAGGGGCTACTCTTCGTTGCGGTGCGCAGGCTTCTCACTGCGGTGGCTTCTCTTGTTGCAGAGCATGGGCTCTAGGTATGCAGGCTGCAACAGTTGTGGCACTTGGGCTCAGTAGTTGTGGCTTGTGGGCTCTAGAGCGCAGGCTCAATAGTTGCGGCACACGGGCTTAGTTGCTCTGCAGCATGTGGGATCTTACCGGACCAGGGCTGGAACCCGTGTCCCCTGCATTGGCAGGCGGACTCTTAACCACTGCGCCACCAGGGAAGCCCAATGTAAACACTTGATTCTTTGCTTGAAAGGCCCAGAGTGATTTGTTTTCCTGCTTGAACCTTGATGGATACGCCCTTGCAGGTTAAACCAGCATACCTAAACTTCATTACAACCATGATTTGGGGAAGTAATTCCTTGTGGCCGATAGTTTCTGCACAGGTTCCAATTCCTGTCTGCATGGTTGATTTGAACTGCCTGATGTCAAACAGCTCCTGACTGAGAGACTTTATGTTGAGATCTTACATATTTAGAAATCTAGAAGAAGGAAAGTAGCCGAACTTTACCATAGAGTTAAGTGACACGAGTGCCTCAGGAACATACAGTTTTCATTTGTCGCTATCCCAACTCAATAAAGACTGCCACATTCTTATGCCTAGAAGAAAACATCTAATGTTGATTCAAGTTAGTCCTCTTTTGTGTAGCTGCTGCCTTGAACTGAGCTTTAGATGATATGTAAATATGATATATATGGAGCATTCCTATTAAACATATAAGTTCAGTCAAAAGGGTCAACACCACAAATGATTATCAAACAAATCTAGAAATAAGCAAGGATGCCCACAATCAACATGTTTATTTAATATTATTTTGGAAACCACAGCCCTTGTATTAAAGTTTGAAACTTCATTAAGTAAAGTTTTGGATAGGAGGAGTCAAATTTCATTACTTGTAAACTACTACAGTACTTATAAAAATAAAAATAATCAGTTGAAAGTAATTTGAACTAATAAGTGACATCTAATAAGAGTTTCAATACCTTTTCCTTTACATTAGCAGTGATCACTTAGAAAATACAATGAGAAAAAAATGGCATTCATAATAGCAAATGATAAAATACTAGGGATAATCTTAACACTAAATATTCAAGATTTAAATTATAAAAACATAAAACTTTACTAAGACATTGACTAATATTTCAATAAATAATGAGACATACAACTATACTCCAATAAAAATTTTTAAAATTGAAAAAAAAAGTAACGAGACATAAGACAATCCTGTATGGAAAACCTAAATATAGTAAAAATGATCACCTCTACACAAAATAACGTATAGGTTTAACTGAAGTCTAATGAAAATCCAATAGTAATTTTTGGCACTTTACCAATAGGCCTAAATTTTATCTGCAATAATAAATAAGAATTGTTAGGGAGCAGGCCGCTGCCCTCATAGCAGTAAACGCGGCCACTCTGGTTGGCCTTGGGGGCGGGGCTGTAGAGGAACTTGTCAAAGCCTCAGAGTGAAGTGAGAAATCTACCAGAGAGGAAATGGCTGCCTCTTCATCATCCTCCTCAGCCGGTGGGGTCAGTGGAAGTTCTGTCACTGGATCTGGTTTCAGTGGCTCAGACCTTGCCCCACCACGGAAAGCCCTTTTCACCTACCCCAAAGAGGCTGGAGAGATGTTAGAAGATGGCTCTGAGAGATTCCTCTGTGAATCCGTTTTCAGCTATCAAGTGGCATCTACGCTTAAACAGGTGAAATATGATCAGCAAGTTGCTCGGATGGAAAAACTAGCTGGTGTGGTAGAAGAACTGGAGGCAGATAGTGGTGATTTAAACCCATCCAGCAGCTGCTGGGGTTCACCCCCTCTTCAGGTTGACCTTGCCTGGATGGTCACCTCTGGGGCACAGCAAGTGCAGGTCCAGTGAGGAACTTTTCTTACAGCTTACATAGCCATCCAGAGATTCACAGCTCCATCACTGAATTGTTAATTCACATCCGTATTTGGTTTCTCTGTATCTATCCACAAGCAACAAATACTTAAATGTGTGATCTTACAGGGAAATTTTTTGTTTATTTGTTTAAAAAAGTATTGAGAATCAGATTTAGGCAATTGGCATCACAGAACCAGGAGGTTCGGGTTTAAGAGAGATTTATAAAACTTCACAAGCCAGGACACATGCCAGAATTGGCCAACGGAATGGCATCCCTCCTGTCAATTCATGCAGTTCCTAGAATCCTCACCAGTCAAGTCCAAGGTCAAGATCTGGAGTTATAAAATACAGCATTTCTGACCTAAAACCGTTCTTTTTGCAGATGAATGTGATTTCAACTCAGGACCTGTCCAAATTAGGAATTTTTTAATGTTTGGGATTTTTTTTCTATTTTTAGACATCTAATTCTATAGATTCTACCTTTTTCTAACCTCCACTAGGCATGCCAAATTCTGGCAAAAAGAATTGCCTTTTGAATGTTGAAGTTCTGGTAAAAATAAAGCAGTGAGCAAAATCCTTTTAAACACAGAAATCCTGAGTTCATCTTGTTGGTGGGCTCAGGCAATTCTGTAGCAAATAAATCCTTTGAAAGAGCTCCAAACTGGTTTCTTTATCCTTTCAAAGCCTCAGGGATTTGGGATAGGGGAAAGAGGGCAAATTACTTTTTATATGAAGGGAATCTAAAAACCATTTCTCCTAAGAAAATGGTAGATTTGCTTTCTCTCAGGGATATTTGTCTTTTTAGAAGTATATGAATTTATCATCAATATCTGAGTAGGTTTTTTACCATGAAAAGGAAAAACCTGGAAAGCTAAGAGGTGTCTTTTGTTTTTCCTCATGGGACCACAGGGTCCACAATGCACAGTTAGGAGAATCATTTATTAAATTGTATGCAAATTTTGCCTCAGATAAAAAAAAAAAAAGAAGAATTGTTAGGACTTTTTTTTTTACCATAAAGAATAATGAGGATAGGGCTTCCCTGGTGGTGCAGTGGTTGAGAGTCCGCCTGCCGATGCAGGGGACACGGGTTCGTGCCCCGGTTCGGGAAGATCCCACATGCCGTGGAGCAGCTGGGCCCGTGGGCCATGGCCGCTGAGCCTGCGCGTCTGGAGCCCATGCTCCGCAACGGGAGAGGCCACAACAGTGAGAAGCCCACGTACCGCAAAAAAAAAAAAAAAAAAAAAAGAATAATGAGGATAGAACTTTAAAAATTATAACAATGTGATATACACAAGAATTCTGATTCAGTACTGGCTCAAAACACTAGCTATAAAAAAGCAAGACTAGATATTACATGGCATTAAGGAATTTTTGTTAATTATCTTAGGTGTGATAATGGTTGTGTAGGAAGTGTTTTTAGGAGGTGTGTATGAAGTATTTAGGAAGAGAGATTATGATGTCTGCAACTTATTTTGAAGTGGTAAAGAAATTTAAAAGATAGTCATATAAAGAAAATACGGCAATGATTGTTGAATCAAGGCAATGATGTATATAATTCATATATATATAATTCTTTTCTTTTTCTTTTTCTTTTTGTTTTGGAAACTTGTAATAATAAAGTAGAAAAAAAAAAGCAGTGAAACACTAACCTAAGACACAACAGTCAGAGGAATGGACCAAAATCTCAAGGTATATCCTAGTATATATAAAAACTTAATACATAAAAAAAGAAGAATTTGGAAAAATGCTCAAGGTAGAGTTTCACTTCACATCAAACTAAATTCCAGATTAAAAAGAAAAAAATACAGCTACACACACACAAAAAAGAATAGAGATGCATACTCTGGTCAGGAAAAGGCCTTGTATATGTTAAAATAATGAACAAAGGTAAATAGATACGTAATATTAGTGACTAATAGCTACATGAGATTCTAATATATAATTCATTTAGCCATTTTCCTATCTGTAGATACACATCTCTCCCCCAGATCCTTCAGCTCCAGCTTTCTCGCTCTGCACTCGTTGTTCTCTCTGCCTGGAATATTCTTCCCCTGAGTTTATTCAGCTTAAATATAACATCATTGAAGAAACCTGTCCTTGCCACATAATCTGAAATGGCCCTAAAATAAGTCACACTATATTCTTCTTGCTTTACTGTTCTTCATCACATTTATATGTTTACTTGCCATGATCTTATATGTTTATTTGTCTTCCAACTTTCTCCCTTACTAGACCGTAAGTTCCATGAGGTCAGGAATAATTGCCTTTTCACTGTTGTATCCCTAGTACTTAGAATTAGCCTAGTGCCTGGCTCCTAGTATGTGCTCAAAATAATTATTATATTATATTATATTATACAAATTCTGGTAATCAATCTAAAGAGAAAAAACAGGTGCTCTAAGAGATAACAAGCGCAACTTAATTTAGATAGAGAATTCATGGAAGGCTTTGCTGAGGAAGTGATATTTAAAGTGATATCTTAGTATCAAATCAGATGACAAGTAGAGGGAAAGTCATTTTCCAGGCAGAGAGAACAACATGGGCAAAGGTTTAAAAACAGGAAAGAACAGCCATAAATAAGCAGCTAAAAGACTGACATGCCTGGAGCATAGTGAGGGTGGGGGGAAAGAGGAGGCAAAGTCACTTAAAATGGTATAGAACTTTAAAAGTTGATATATACACAAATGATTTATTCAAGTCCTGTGATTTATAGAAGTTACTGAGGTCAAGGAATGGACTGTTAGATAGTTTGTTTCAGTAGAAACAGGGCTAGAATATAAGTCTTCCGGTCCTAACTCCAAGATCCTCTCTATTGGAGGAGGCTGCTTCATCATTAAACTAGCATGTCAAGTCTTGTAAATAGAAAAGATCCTTTAATTACTGCAGTGAGTAGCTGAAGTTCCTTCCTGACCCACTCTCCCTGCTTCTGGTAAGAACACAATGGTTTTCTTTGGGAAAGCGTTTCCCCCACATTGTCAGGCCATGTATTTGGATGGGCTGACTCCACTCCAGGGCCACAGGTATGGGCATGGGAGACAGGCCTTGCAAAGAAGAGTAGTAAATCCCCCTGGCCACATTCATTAGTTTCCATTATCATGTTAGCTTATCAAGCTAAGCTAAGTGAATCCGCCCAGAGCTCTGAGAATTGGGGTTGCACATCAGATAGGATTAGATTCAATGTATATAACAACCTCCCCAAAAGTGGTTTAATCACACAGAAATGGACAAATAAAAAGAAATATCCAGTTCAAATCACATCATTTGAGAACCTGGACCCAGCCATATCTGAAAGCAAGGTCCCTTTAAACTGTGTGCCAAAAACCTCTCTCACTAAAAATGCTTCTCACAAAAAAACTCAGTATTTCATGATCCTTTAGTATCTTCCAAACTAAATTCCATGGTAATGCTTAGACTTGAAGGGTCTATATTAACAGGAATTCAGCACTTACATTAGGGAGACAATATAGTTTAGTAGTCAAATACATAAGCTTTGAAGTCTTGTTGCCCAAATTCAAATCCTGCCTTCACTGCTCACTAGTTTGGTGACCTTGGATGAATTTAAACCCCAGCCACTTCAGGATATAAAGCAGAAATGCAAATAGTACCAGCTCACACAGTTACTGTGAGAAGTGAATGAGATATTTCATGTAGAGCAGTTGATGAAACAAATTCTATAATATGAGTGATATATTCTAAGAAATGCAGAAGTGATTTTATTCAGCAGTGCTTTGTATGACTGGGCTATGGGAAAGGGCTGGGGAGAAAGAAATTTGTCCCTTTTGAGCACTTCTGTGTCCACAGCCACTTTGTGACTAGGAGAAGGAAACTTTCTCGAAAGACGTGTAATCCCCACAAAAATGGGCCCTTGTCAGTCTGGGCAGGGAGAGACAGAAACAGGAGCCCAGATCATGGTCACCTGGTAGATAAATCTGAGAGCATCCACGGAGAAACAGAAAAGGAGTACACTGCTTGGGTTTGAGGGGCTTAGAGAGAAGCATCTGGGGAAATGCTTTAAAATGTTTCTTTCCCTCCTCTCATCCACTGCATTATACTTTTTCTCTCAAATCCATAGAAATCATAAAGCAGAATAAACTCAGAGCAACATCTTAAACATGCCTGGCACAGAGCTTGGCACATGATCAGCATTCAGGAAACATCCTTCAAGCCCTAAGGATGCTTACATCTACAAATATCATGTGTTTGGATCATGTTCAGGATTCGCTCTGCAACCAGAACTAAATGACACCTGGGTTTAGCATCTAATATCTTGTTTCAAAGGAAACTGGCAGGGATTAGTTGCATTACTTCAAGGATTCACTACCCCAAAATCTCTGCCTTTTGCAATACAGAGACCTTATTATTTAGGATTAGATTAGGGCATAAGTGACAGAAAAGTTGAAATAATAGTGGCATATTTCTTCTCATCTAAACAAGGTCTAGATATTGGCACTGTAAATGCTGGCGTTGTGGTAACAGGCTTAATGCTATGCTGTGAAACCACAGGCTCTTTTACTTAAGACAGGATTAAGACATATATTCAATATATTCTAGATTCCCAGTAAAAGAGCCAAGAAGGCCTGGCTCCCAGGTGATGCTTTGTGGGACACACACACACACACACACACACACACACACCGGTGATGCTTTGTTTTCCAAGAGAAGCAGAATTGTCAAAGGATTTAGATGCAAGGTAAGTACCTGAATTTTGTTTCCTGGCTGACTAAGGGTGGGGTGGGGAAGCAGAGAACAGAGGAACACCAGTGGCCCTTGTCCAAAAATATCTCTTCCCACTATACACCAACTAGAGATACATCTCTGTAAACCAGTTTCTCCTTTAAAAGCAATTACTGCCATGCCAAGCCTCATTAACAACTCAGTGTGAATTCCTTTAAACAGAAAATCCACTCAGCTCTCACCTGAAGTCCTGCAAGTGTCCATCGGTGATTTTTCTGGATGAATTGCTGAATCCCTCTTTCTCATTATTACACAAGCCAGAACATTATTTGGGAACTTTATTTTTAATAATAAAAAATAGCTATATAACAATGAACTTTTATGTTTGTATCAAGTAACTAACTTTATTCATTGTATTTTATGTCTGCCTTTATAATAATGGAAATCTTTCTATGACATGCTTTTCCTAAGTTACAACGAACTTCTCTCCTTTTCCCTTGGGTCTGATGTGAGGCCAGTCTATTTCACAGTCAATACCCCTAAGTAAACCATGGGAGAGGAGCAACAAAGAGGGTGGAGAATTCTTGGTTCTCATCAGATTGTGACTCATGTACCTACACACCGCTGCTACACCATTCCCCATCCCTCCTCTTCCTGGGAAGAACAAGTAGGGCAGGATGATGTTTCTGCTAGTGGGACTCTTATTATTATTATTTTTTTAATTGAGATAAAGTTCACATAACATAAAATTAACCATTTTAAAGTGAACAATTCAGTGCATTTAGTACATTCACAATGTTTACAAACCCCACTACCACCTAGACCCAAAACATTTTTATCACTCCAAAAGGAGAATCCATACCCATGAAGCAGTTACTTCTCCTTCCCACCTCCCCCCAGACCTTGGTAACCACCAACGTGCTTTCTGTGCCTGTGGGACTCTGCTTGATCACTTCCTCCCTACAGAATCCATGGGGATGTGCAGGTGGTGAGGTCGTCTCTATGGCCTTAGAGAGAGACGAGGATGTAAAACACCCTGAGAACATGGCTGAAGTGTAGAACTCCCTGGGGGAAATTACTCTGTTTCTTCAATAAGAAAATATAGGTGAGGGCTTCCCTGGTGGCACAGTGGTTAAGAATCCGCCTGCCAATTCAGGGGACATGGGTTCGAGCCCTGGTCCAGGAAGATCCCACATCCCGCAGAGCAACTAAGCCCGTGCGCCACAACTACCGAGCCTGAGCTCTAGGGCCCATGAGCCACAGCTACTGAGCCCACGAGCCACAACTACTGAAGCCCGCGTACCTAGAGCCTATGCTCTGCAACAAGAGAAGCCACCGCAGTGACAAGCCTGCACACCCTAACAAAGAGTAGCCCCTGCTTGCGGCAACTAGAGAAAGCCCGCACGCAGCAACGAAGACCCAATGCAGCCAAAAATAAATAAATAAAATAAATAAATTTATTTTAAAAAAAGAAAAGAAAATATAGGTGAAACAACCTAAGTGTCCATCACAGATGAATGGATAAAGAAAATGTGGTGTACATATACAATAGAATATTATTCAGCCATAAAAAAAGAAGCAAATCCTTCCATTGCAGCAACACGGATAGACCCTGAGGGCATTATGCTAAGTGAAATAAGTCAAACAGAGAAAGACAAATACCATATGATCTCACTGATAAGGAGAATCTTAAAAAAACTGGACTCATAGATACAGAGAATAGATTGGTGGTTGCCAGAGGTGGGGGTAGGGGAGTGGGAGAAATGGGTAAAGGTGGTCAAAAGATACAAACTTCCAGTTATAAGACAAATAAGTCTTGGGGATGTAATGTAAGGCATTGTGATGATTGTCAACAATATTGTGTCATATATTTGAAAATTTCTAAGAAAGTAGATCTTAAAAGTTCTCATCGTAAGAAAAAAATGTGTAATTATGTGTGGTGATGGATGTTAACTAAATTTATTGTGGTGATCATTTCACAGTATACACATATACCAAATCATTATGTTGTACACCTAAATTCATATGTTATATGTCAATTATATCTCATTTTTTTTAAAAAAAGAAAATATAGGAATTGGATTAAGAAATTGAGTCATCAAATATTTAAAGCCTTACCTAATAGATGAGTCAGCAGACTTCCCCTTGAATCTTATTAGTCAGACCCAGTCTCATGGCCACTCCTGTATACTGGGAAGGCTCAGCTTTTCCAGCCTCTGTGTTTGTAGAAAAGCCAGGAGAAGTGAGTTGGGACACCCTTACAGCCAAAGAAGTACCTATGGTTATATTTAAATACTAATAATCCAGTAATTTAAAAAGGAGACATTGACCCCATAATAAATTAAATATATATAATTAAGCCTAATATTAATGTAGGGGAATTATGATGGAAAAATGCACTCCTGAAAATATTTTAAAATGTTAAAACAAAAATAGTACTTGATATTATTAAGATATAATGAAGACCCTTCCTATGAATAGGTAAGGGACAAGAGAAAAAGAATAAAAGGTCACTCCCAAGTTTTGAGTCTAGGAAATGAGAGGATGTTGGCAGACATAATGGAAATGGGGCTGTGCAGGAGGAAAGCGAGTTCAGGGTGTAGGAAGTTGACTTTGCCTCCAAAAAGGTGAGTTTGATGTTGGGGGGAAGGGGTACTCAGGAAAAGGACACAGAAGGTCAGTAATAATGTAAGATCAGAGGTCAGGTCTAGGGATCTGGGCCTGAGAACAAGCTACTTCCAGGGGGAGGTCGGGTGGGGGGGATATATGTCATGTCCAAGTAAGTTCTCTGGGGAGGGGTTTGACCAAACTGATCAGAACAAACCTTGAGGGTCACCCATATTTGAGGAGAGAAAGCAAAGACCCTGCAGGAAGCAAGGAAAAGTGTTGAGAAAGAGGGAGGAGACACGGGTTGGTCTAGAGTCTTGGAGACCAGAGAGGAGAAAATGTCAGACAAGGTGGGGGCACTGTGCCCAGATGGCCCAGGGAGGTCAGGGGAAAGAGAAACAGGAAAAGATTCACTGGAGCTTGCACAGAGGAAACCCCTGCGACCTCTGAGAGGCAATTACCCCAGGTCTAGAGCCTGTCTATGCAGGGCTGAAGTTGAGAGTGATGTGGGAAGGGATGCAGCAGATTCCAATCATCTGCTTGAGATGTCTGGTGATAAAAGGGAGGAAAATCCCATGGTGGCTTGAGGAAACAGTGAACAGAGAAAGTTTTAAAAGTAGGCTGACCTTGACCCTTGTGGCACTGGATGACACATTTACATGGGTTTTCCTGGCCAGTGCTGGCCTCATGGTGTAATCCAGCACTCTCTGGTCAGAGTTTTACACCAACAGGTATCACAGAGTCAATTCCAAAGTTCACTTGGTGGCCAGCTTGTGAAAAGGGCAAATAAACCATAGGTCGTTTTTTTTTTCCCCCCTCAAATCCTATTCTCTCTACAAAAATGACCTCTGAAATAGCACATAGAACCTCCTCTACCCATTTTGGAAAGGAAATGCAATGGATATACAGACACTGTATCAGAAGATGAACAGCTCATCCATACATCTGGAGAAGTTGGAGCACATACAAATACAGTCCTCAAAAAAAAAAAAAAAAGAAAAAAGAAAAAGTAGAGTGGAGATGACAACACCTGATTAATTTGTCAGACTGGGATTGGCTGGTGGTGGTGGTGGTAATGCTTCCCGAGGAGGGACTTGGAGAGCCTGTTAGATGGGAAGGGTCATGGGTCAGTTCACAGTTCAGGGGGAAGCATAAGAATGCGAGTGTGGAGCCTTCAGGAGATTGGAATATGAGAGGTTCAGCTGTTTAGCAATAGCCACTGTGGGGTGGGAAGAGGATCTTTCACCACCAGCAGCCAGAGCTTGGCCTCAAGAAACTTTTTTTTTTTTTTTAAGGCTATTAGTAGGCAGAAGTTCTAGCAAGCAGTAACTCCAAAGAAAGGTCCAGTCGCTTAAATTTGAGGATAAATTCCAATACTGTAAGAAATCGGTGAGGCCCTAGAGACGCTGGGGGAATAGAAAATCTACTTAGAACTTAAGATAATTTGGGTGACACGTCATTGAATGATATAGAGTGCTGGTTACTAAAATCCAGCTAAAATCCCAGTTATTGGAACCAGGAGATAAGGTCCAGGTGGATCACCACCCATCCCCACCCCAGGCTAAGCAGAAAACTAACCTCCTATGTATTTCCCCAGTTTAGAGACCAGATTAGTGGATTACTCTAGAGTTTGGGGTAGGTCAAGGCCTACAGCAGGGAATGAAGTGAGAGGGACTTGGGGCCAAAACCAGGTCAATCATTGCCAAAGCTCTGTGACCAGCTCAGCCTTGGGCTGGAGTGTTTCCCAATACCATCAAGCAGCTCTCCAGTTCTCAGGGGACACCAACTGAATGTCCTACAATTTAACTGAAGTCTGACACTATCTACCTGAAGATAGCATCATATCCCACAGGTTAAGGGCTCAGTTCCACAAGATTGCCCCCACTTCAGCTGCCATTTACAAGTCCAGGTTGTCACCTGTGCTTCTGAATGACCAGCTGTAAGTTGAAGGTTCCCATGACCACCTCGTCGAGTTCCATTAATTTGCTAGAGAGGCTCACAGAACTCAAGAGAAACACTTCCTATGTTTACCAGTTTATTATAAAGGATATTATAAAAGATACAGATGAACACCCAGATGAGAAGGTACATAGGGCGGGGTGCAGAAGTGTCCTGAGCACAGGAGCTTCTGTCCCTGTGGAACTGCGGTGCACCATCCTCCCTGCACATGAGTGCATTCACCAACACAGAAGCTCATCAAATATTGTAGTTCAAGAATTTTCATACAGCTTAATCTATAGTGTCCCTCCGCCTTCCCTTCCTGGAGGTCAGCAGGTGGGGTTGACATTTTCAGCCCTCTAATCACTTGGTCTAGATTCTGGTGACTAGCCCTATCCTGAGGCTATCTAGGGACTCCACCTTAAGTCAGCATCAACTCTGGTATGAATAACGTTTAAAAGACACTCCTGTCACTCTGGAACTTCCAAGGGCTTTAGGAGCTTTGTGCCAGGAACTGAGGACAAAGACCAAATATATTTATATCTCTTTCTATACCACAACTCCTCACATGGCTTCGGAGTGGGCCATGCCACAGTGGCATTCTGACTCCTCAACATCTCGCTGAGAATCCTTGGAGATCCCTGGTCTCTGACTCTGTCCTCACCCCAGGGTTAGGATTCTACTCCAGTTATACGAAATGGGGCCCAAGGGCAGATGACGGGTTGGGGGAGAACGGGGCCTGGCCTGCCTTCTCTCTCCCTCAGCTCTGAAGAGCAATAAGCAGATCCTAAGAGGTACTAACTCATGTCGCTTCCCCCAAGGTCTTCCCTCTGCAGAAACACCATGAGTGTTAGCCTCTGACCTGAGGACAAGGATGAGACCAGGAGCCTGCACACTACAGATCATATCTTCCCTTTTTAATTAACATTTCCACTTCAGTGCAGCCTGATTTCATTCACTCCTCAGCAGGGTCCTGCTCCTGTAACATTTTCACTGCCAATTACTTCATGACTCCCTTATTCAGGGCATACAGGCTTCCTTTTAACCACCCACTCTCCTCTCTGTGTTAATCAACTCAGCATGAAAGCAGACTGTTCAAGGGTCAGGGAAGCCCAAGGTCAGGAGGAGTTAGGCATTAGTCAAAGGCTGAAGACCTTCCAGACAAGTCAGAGGCAGAGACCAGGTGCCTTTAGGGGCTTCAGCAGCCTGAGGGTGGGCTCCCATATTTCCTGAAGCACACAGAGACCGAGAAAGTCCTCAGCACAGTGTTGCTGACAACCTGAGCACTTCCTTCTTCAGAATCCGAGCTCTAATGCTGGGATTCTCACTTTTCTCCTACCATATTTCATCAAAGGTGGGTGTGTCTGACTGAAGTCTCCGCTTTAACCACTCTAAATGTGCAAGAAAATATAAAGGGAGTGGCCCACATGTCCCCTACTATGCTCTAGGATCTGCCAATTTAACAGGGGTTTGGAAGGGGAGGACCTGAGGCAGGGACCCAATATAAGTGGCATCTGCGCATTCATCTTACAGGCCAGTGCTTAGCATGAAGGTGGCTTTAGAATGAAAAAGTGAGTGTTGAAGTGAAAAAATCAAAACTATTCAGGTGTGGGGGACCAGAACTTGATGTCCCTCACCAATCTGAGCTCTGTGGATAAGATCAAAATGTGGAAGGCAACAGGGAAAATACAACAGGGGCTGAACTAGAGCAGAGATGCTGGGTCAAATGAAGGACTCTCCTAAATGACTTACTTCACAGGTGACTTCCATCCCGGGGCAGATTTCTAAACTCGATTCTTTTCCCCTTTAAAAGAGGCACTGTTGGGGCTTCCCTGGAGGTGCAGTGGTTAAGAATCCGCCTGCCAATGCAGGGGACATGGGTTCGAGCCCTGGTCCCAGAGGATCCCACATGCCGCGGAGCAACTAAGCCCATGCACCACAGCTGCTGAGCCTGACCTCTAGAGCCTGCAAGCCACAACTACTGAGCCCACGAGCCACAGCTACTGAAGCCTGTGTGCCTAGAGCCCGTGCTCCGCAACAAGAGAAGCCACCACAATGAGAAACCCGTGCAGCACAACGAAAAGTAGCCCTCGCTTGCCGTAACTAGAGAAAGCCTGCGCGCAGCACCGAAGACCCAATGCAGGCAACAAACGAACAAACAAACAAACAAACTTATTAAAAAAAGAGGCACTGTTGGGACTTCCCTGGTGGCGCAGTGGTTAAGAATCCGCCTGCCAGTGCAGGGGACACGGGTTCGGGTTTGAGCCTTGGTCTGGGAAGATCCCACATGCCGCAGAGCAACTAAGCCCGTGCACCACAACTATTGAGCCCGCGTTCTGCAACAACTAGAGAAAGCCCGCATGCAGCAACGAAGACCCAACACAACCGAAAATAAATAAATAAATTTATAATAAAATAAAATAAGCACTGTTTACACACATTCTTATCAGACTGAATATCTGCTATTCCAGCCCCAAATCCTCTGGCTCCTGTGTCTTTGTCCATTCTGTGCCTAGAGCTTCTTTTACCTCCACTTGGCCGGTCAAAACTCTATCATCCTGTAATGTACATCTATTACTTTATATCCTGAAAAATACATCTGTATTCTCTTTTTAAATTGAAACAAAGAGCAGCAACTGTTATTCATCCAAGATGCCTTATTTTACCCCTTCCTCTGTGCCCTGGGGGCAGGTTACTTACCCTGCTTAAGACTCATGTCCCCAGCCAGAAAAGGAAATATTAACAACCACTTACATAAATGAAAATAAATGTTCATAATTGAAACACTGTATATAAAGTGCCTAGCAGGGTCCTGGATTGTAGTATGCTGTCAATAAATATTAATCTCTTTCTCACTCTATGCTCATCCCCATATAAAATGACTCACAGCTCCTTTGCTGCACACTCCACCTTGTTCTACAGTATCAGTGCTCTTTCCTCTTCAGTTTG
Organism: Mesoplodon mirus; assembly: GCF_964341445.2. Lineage (NCBI taxonomy): Eukaryota > Metazoa > Chordata > Mammalia > Artiodactyla > Ziphiidae > Mesoplodon > Mesoplodon mirus. The sequence continues at coordinate 70,149,748 of NC_138976.1, read as the reverse complement.
CAGTGCCCTTAAAGGCTAGAGGCTTAATCTTATGTGAATTATTTTACCTTCCTATCTCTGCCACAAACTGACACACTTAGTACCTTAAATATAGTATATACTTAAGAAATACTTGTTTTGAGATTTTTTTTGAATTTTATTTTTTTAAGCTATAGTTTTTTTTAATTGAAGTACAGCTGATTTACAACATTGTGAGAAATACTTATTTTGTTGAAAGCATGAATGAAAGTGATGATAAAGAAGGAAGAGATTGAAAAAAACCTACCTGCCCATCCACTATGAGAAAGAGGAAATCACTTCATGTTTATTTTTTCTAAGAAGTTTAATGGGGGGGAGGGGCTTGTAGGCTAGAGTTTTGTTTGTTAATTTATTTACTCTTTGTTTTATCATAAGTAAAAGTGCTTAGAACAGCACCTGGCACAAGTAAATACTATAATAACCTTTTACTATTATTCCCCTCTCCCAAGTGTACTTCTTATAGTTTAGCTACTGGCAAACCGCATTCTCAAATACTGTCCCTAACTAAGGCAAGCAGGAAGATCACTGGGCTTGTGGGGGTTTTTTGTTTGTTTTTTTCTTTTTTTTTGGCTGGGGGCGGAGTAGGGGGAAAGTAGCCCATTTGGTCTGATGCATAAAATCCCACCTGAATGCTGCCATCTAGTGTTCACTTCAAAAGTTAGGTGAGGTCCTAGCTAAGTAACCCTGTCCTCCCTCTCAGCAAAGACCATTTTAACACTGTTTTGTTATTGGATCCCAGGTTTTGGGAAATTTTGGTTACCAAAAGTACAACAGAGCTTTTGGCAGTAATGAGGGGGTAACTGAGAAACCGGAAATTTTCCTAAAATTCTAACAGAAATGATCCCATAGCAAAGTGATATGATTACAACCAAAATCAAAGAAATGAGAGATTTAGGTTATCCTGTGAATAGTCGTTGCGGTACATGTAGTTTCTGTTGTAGAGGGGAGTGAGGAGAACACGACTGTTTATTTGAGTACCTTTCATGCATCAGTCTCTTTACATAGGGTTACTCTAATTCAGATCTCCCCGTAACCCTCTGAGTTCATACTGCGGGATAGCCCATTTTAAAGGTAAGAAAATAGAGGCCCTGACAGTTTCACTTGTTTTCTTTTCCAAAGCTAGTTGAGAAAATAATTAGGTTTTGTACCCACGTCTATCAATTTTCAACTCTATGCCCTTTCATCTGTACCCCAGTGCCTGCTAAACTTTTGGAAATCCCAGCAACAGGCCACCAACTCTGGTTACTATTCTCATAGATTTCTACAGTGTCCTCGCTTGAGAACCACTGCACTAAAGAAATACAAAACCCTCTTCATGTTAATGTCCTAGAAATAAACTGTACCATTTAATACCTGAACCAAGACTTTCAGATATCTAAGTTAGAAACAGTAAGTACTAAGAACAAATCAACTTGCTTCACAGTGATATAAAGGGAAAATGATCAATAAATAATAAAATTCTAATCTTCCTCAAAGTACTCTATATCTTTATGAGAACTGAAACCAAATAACAGAATCATAGAAATCTGCATTGTAGAAATCATGGAAGAATCATGTAGAAATCATTTTTAACAAGCTTCTATCTTTAATAAGCTTGTGCTCAATGTTGAAAAGTTTTTTATAAAGGGGAAGAGGAAACAAAATTAAAAGGTAACAATAATCTCTGAAGTCCAATCACTTAACCTCCCAATATTTTTATGTATAGCATAACTTTTAAATGCATATTTGAAACAAATGTGTATGTATATATATAATTTTTAAAGTAGCAACATGCTAAACGTGCAGTTTAGTTAGCTTTTTTAAAAAAACTAAGGTACATTGGTAATAGTTTTCCATGACAGAATTATTATTCTATAATTTTTTAATGGCTGCATTGAGTTCCATTTAATGGATAATTATATTATATTTAACCAGATTAAATACATTTAGTTTGTTTCAGATTTTTACCAATACAAGATAATGCAGGGGTAAATAACTGCATTCCTAAACCTAACATATATCTCTGTGTTAACATTCAAAGGAAGATACGCAGTACAAACAGAAAGTGGACTTAAGAGACTCTTAAAGAAAGCAAGGGGTGCAGCCAAAAAATTAATAGGAAAATTACAAATAATCAATTAGCTAAGCAGCAAAGCTGCCCAAGAATTAATCCTCTTATCCTCAGTGTTCCAAATAAAGTAAGTTGACAGAAATTGCTTTCTCATAGGCAGGGCTCTGGCTCTTCCTGTGTGCCATTACTGCAAAGTTAGAAGGAATCAGAATGCAGTCGAGGGTTAAGAATGATAAGCCAAATGCTTACACAAAGAAAACCATCAGAAACCAAGTAGTATTTCTAGACTGGGCTTGCAAACACAGGCAGAGGTTAAGAACCTGAGGTAAAGCTGAGAGACTAAACCAGAGTCATAGCACCCCATGAAGTCAGGGTTCTGGCGTGGGTGGACCAGCGTTAGAACCACAGATCTGCCAATCACAGGAATGGTGAACTTGGGCTAGTCCCTTAAACTCCTTGACCCTCAGTTTCCACATTTTCCTCATCTTTTTTTTTTAATAGTTTTTTAAAAATTTATTTATTTATTTATTTATTTATTTTTGGCTGTGTTGGGTCCACATTTCTGTGCGAGGGTTCTCTCTAGTTGCGGCAAGCGGGGGCCACTCTTCATCGCGGTGCGCGGGCCTCTCACTATTGCGGCCTCTCTTGTTGCGGAGCACAGGCTCCAGGCGCGCAGGCTTAGTAGTTGTGGCTCATGGGCCCAGTTGCTCCGCAGCATGTGGGATCTTCCCAGACCAGGGCTCGAACCCGTGTCCCCTGCATTGGCAGGCAGATTCTCAACTACTGTGCCACCAGGGAAGCCCCCTCATCTTTAACATGGAAAGAACAATAATGCTTCTCCCTCAAAGTTGTCAGGATTAAATGACATAATGTAGCTTCCATGTAGAGTAAAGAGAATGCTATAGAGTGGATATTCAGTAACTGGTAGCTATAAACCAGGAAACCAAGTTTTGTCTAACTAGGGTAGAGGGTCACTGTGCTTTAGCCTCAGAGGCTGGAACTAGATAGGGCCCAATCCAAAGGGTGGAAAGTATCTGAGCCACACAGGGGACACTGGTGAGAGCCAGAGCATGGAGGCTAGATCCCAGAAACCAGGATGACACTTGGGGCCCATAAGGGGTAAGGGAAGGCATGTGGGAGTGCAGGCAGGGACTGAGTCCAAAAAGCAGGTCCCCAACTGGAACTCCTTTAACTCCTCTGATTTCCCTAAGAGCCCCCAAAGCTGTACAGCTTTTACTCAGCTCCTTTTACAGGAATTTCCTTCTCTTTCCTCCTGTGACTCTTTGTGTTTGCCTCTATTAAGTTTCATATTGACCTAACTTTCAATGTTTACCACTTTCTGAAGAGTAAAGCCTTATTCCAGAAGGAGAATATAAATCTTTGCTTTCCTGGGAGAAATGAGAGGAATTCCTTCAGAAAAGCTTGGCGGCACTTTTGATCATCTCATTACATCTAATACATCTCCATACCCCAAGGATCCTTCTTCTAAATATTTTGTGAATACACTTCCTTAGATCTTTATTATCACCACAATAGTTCAAAATGTCTTCGTCTTTTCTTGGACTCCTACAGTCATCTGCTAACTGGAGCCTTCATTTCTACTTGTGTCCACGCCCATTCTCCATTTGCAGCTAGAATAATTCTGTATTATAAAAACAAAAATATGACCAAATCTTTTTCTAGCTTAAAAAACTTCTAATAATTCTCTTTACTATCAGGATGAAGTCACAATTCCTTAACGTTGTCCACAAAGCCTCTATGACCTGGGCTTTGACTTTCTACACTCATTGGCAATTCTCCTCTTTACTCATAATGCTGCTGTAGTGGTAACTTTTCTTCAGTTTCCAGAAGTCATCAAGCTTTGTTCAACTTCGGGCCCTTTACACATAATCCCCTCTGCCCACAGGCTCACTGCACAACTTTTCACTTGACCAATTCCTCCTTATCCTTCAGGTCTCTAATTAATTTGTGACTTATTCACTGAAACTTACCCAAATCTTGTAAACTAGGTTAGGTCTTTGTTTTATGCTTTCATAACACCCTGTACTTTGTCCTAGCTGCACTTATCACAACTCTAAATAATAGTTGTTTGGTTATTCTTGAATATCTAGCTCTTTGAATTGAATATGATCAAGGATGTATGTCTTATGTTCAAAGCTATAAATCAAGCACATAGCACAATTACTAGCACATAGTAGGCTTCCAATAAAAATAATGTATGTCCACAATTATCCATATTTGCATCTTCAGTCATATATCTACGTGTGTGAAATACATAAAACTAGAACAAAAGAAATTTAGCTGATTTCCTGCATGCTCTTTGGAAGTTGGAGGTTATTCTTTGCCTACTTATCTTGCAGTAGGACGTACTCAATAGCTAAGAGACTCACTATAGTAAATTTTCTCCAAGTCTGACCCTGAAAAAGTGGTTTACACATAGAAAAGGAGCATGTCAGCTATAAAGGATAGAGAAAATCAGGCTGGCTTTAGCAATCTCCATATCAAAATTCAATGCTAGAAGAAAATGGAGCAATGGCCTACAAAGCACACAGTTAAGGAAAAAAAAATAGTGTGATGCAAGAATGTAACATTTAGCAAGGTGTCTTGAGATATAAAAGCAAGAGGGACTTCTCTGGTGGTCCAGTCGTTAAGACTCCACACTTCCACTACAGAGGATGCGGGTTCGATCCCCGGTTGGGGAACTAAGATCCTGCATGATGCGTGGTATGGCCAAAGATTTTAAAAAGAGAGAGAGAAAGAGAGAGAGAGAGAGAGAGAGAGAGAGAGATAAAAGCAAGAAACTAAAGAAAATAATGAAATCTCAAATTTCTATTTCCAGTTATGATGGGTTAGGTTATTCAAACTAATAGGCCCACTGATAATGACTAAAGATGCTGGATAAATTATAAAAAAAAAACCCTCAAAAGCATCAAATTACTGAAAGAAGGTAAGGAACTATTAGGCCAAAAGCTAAGAGAAGGCAGAAACCGAAAGAAGCAAATGGGGCACCAGAGCACAAAAGCTATTCTTGCCCTGAGGACATTTTCTAGTCAGAGAACATGTAGCTTTTTTTTTTCAGTTGCTTCATTGGGCATGGAATGAGCAGACAAGGTCCAGGGCTACCCAAGGTGAAAATGGTATAATGTGATTCTCCCCATTTTAAGCTGCAATTTCACAGGCTATACTCTAAGGGGAAGTATGAAGCAGTACCCTAGGATTTTAGGAAAGTTTGCTTTTACATTGACAAAAAAACAAAGTTTGCTTTTACATAGGAGAAAGAAAAGATAGTTTAAAAAAAACTCCCATCTTTGAATAGATGGGCAGCCATTGGGCAGCTCTTGCTCAGATTTGTAGCCTGGGTTAGCAATGGCCCAAGGAAACTCCACCCATGAAAACTGGTCTCTGATTGAGAAGGCCTCAAGGCACCCAGCAGAAACAAACAAAAATCCTCTTTGAAAGCAGCCACAAATACTTTTTCCTCACAAATCGTTTTTCAATGTTAAAAAGTGAAGACATAAAGAAACTGGACACCACGGACCATACACAGCACATATATCAGGCAGCAGAAAGGAACCTGAAAATAATTCAGACCTTAGAACTATCATGATACAGATTACAAAACAACTGATACAGATTACAAAACAACTATGACTATTATGTTTCAAGAAATAAAATAATCCAGCTCCAATTAGCAGGACAGGGATAGAGAGGACAGAGAAACATGCTGAAATGCTCCATGTATATGGAATCAACAAAATCCAGGCTGAGCGGAGACACTATTGAGTCTAAGGTCCCAGGTTCATCAACAGAACACTGTAAGGAATATAAAGCTTTAAATGTTTTGCCATTAAGTAGGATGTTTTGTATATGGTTCATTGCAGATACCCTTTATTAGATTAATTTCCCTTCCATCACTGGTTTTCCATGAGCATTTATCAAGAATAAGTATTTGATTTAATCATTTATTCTACAATTATTGAGATAATCATATTCTTTCCATTAATCAATTAATACTTTGAATTCTGGTGTTAAAACAACAATATGCTCAAATCGTCTTATTCTCCTTATATAAAACTAAATTTGGTTAATATTTTGCTTACCAGTTTTTGCACCTATATTCATGAGTAAAACTGTAAATACCATTTTCCTTCAATTTGCTCTCCTTGTCAGGTTTTCCTATCAGGGTTATACTAACCCTCATAAAAAGTTGAAGTATTCCCTGTTTTTGCCTTCCCTTCCCCATTTTTCTAGAAGTATTGTATTTGATTAATATGGGAATTAAGGTTATAACAAACTTATGGTTACCAAAGGGGATGGGGGAGGGGATAAATTAGTTTGGGATTAACATATACACACTACTGTACATAAAATAGATAAACAAGGACCTACTGTATAGCACTGGGAACTACATTCAATATCTTATAATAACCTATAATGGAAAAGAATCTGAAAAAGGATAGATATATGTGTATGTATAACTGATTCACTTTGCTGTACACCCGAAACTAACACAACATTATGAATTAACTATACTTCAATTTTTTAAAAATGGTTTTAAAAAAGAGAGAGAAAGCAGAAAAAAAAACGGGAATTATGTTTTCCTCATAATGTTTGGTTTAACTTGCCAAGAAAGCCTCGGTGGTCTGGAGTCTTCTTTGTGGGAAGGCTTTGGACTACTCTTTCAATTTGTTTTTAAACTGTTTTCCTGCACATGGACAAAGAGGTTCCTCCCCAGGACTTTTCCATTCCGGGAAGCAGACTGTGCAGTGCTCGGGCCACAGAACTGAAGCAAACGCGCACAAGGTGCAGTCACTACGGGCCAAGGAAGAAACCGGGAAACCACTCGGGCCGCAGCCGGGCCGCTACCACCCTTGCCCCGGAAGTTGCGTTCTGACGTCACCACGCGGCAGCGTCCCCGCAGGACCGCAACGGAGCCTACTGTATCACGGGATACGCATGGCTACTCTCTGGTCTTAGAGCGTCGGTGCGGACTTTCGCTCGGTGCTCTATGCACCTGTTCCTCCCGCCTGCTCAAACTTCTTTCCTATTTATGAAGAGGGGGGCGTCCCCATCTCCCGGAAGCAAGGAGATGCGAGAGGACGGCGCCAGTTTAGGTGCAGCTAAAGGTAATGGAAGCTGATCCGGAGCCTGAGACCCATCAGAGGCTCACGTGACGGTCTAAGGGCTACTACTGCCTACTAACGTTCCCCGCCACCGAGGGATCACGTGACAGATGGCTGGCTCAGCTGTGTGTCTTTGCCTCCGCGGCGGCTTTGGTCCCCTTCCTTTGCCGCACGCGCAACACACGACTGCCTGCTGCGTTGTCCCCCGAGCCACACTTCCACCATTTCTTCCTCCCGGGTCCAGAGATGTGTGTCCGCTTGTCTGCCCCTCTTGGGCTCTGGGGGAGAAGGTGATCGGGGAACCGGAGGTCAGGGGAGTCGGGACAAGAGGTCTTCGCCCGCATCTGCTGAGACTGTCGTGATCGCCATCCCGAGGGTTGGGGAAGAGTGCCACAGGCCAGCGGCGCTCCCGGGGCTTCTGTCTTGTGTAACATGCTCTCGAGAGCGCTGGAGTGAGGAGCGTGCGTCCTAGTGACTCATGATACGGCCATGTCACCGTCCCCTTCTCTCTCCCTTGGGACTTCCTGCGAGTGAGCCGGTGTCCTAGGAGCTTATTCTCATCCTTAGGAGAATCATCGTCTCCTTCTCCTCCGCTAAGGGGTTTCGGGCCTTTCTGACTATTAGCCTCTGCATCCCCCGAGGCTTAACTCTAAGCTGACCTCCCACCGGTACTGGACCTGTGCCATGGCCCTTATGCGTATATAAAGTATAAATATAAATTGACCTGGGTTTTTAAGATTTTCAGCTCCCCAGTTCAAAACATACCTTCCTTGTCCTTGATTTCCATCCCTGCACCATGGTAGTAGGACTAATCCGCCATTGCAGATCACTACTACCGTCTGTAGACACTTATACTGCTGGACCTGGCATCTCCCATCCGCTCCTCTTATGATATTTGACATAATATTATCTGGCTACTGTATCGAAACAAATGCTTCCAAAATCTCAAAAGTATTTTCCTCTGGTTATTAGGTGTGCTGTTTTATTAAAACTTTTTTTTTTCTTTGTACTACCTTGGTATTACCAAACAATTCAAACCGGATCCTTACAAGAACAGTATTTTTTATTAGTAGTAAGAAGACTATTTTAAAGTGAAGTTGTCTCTGCACCAGACATGCAACAGTGAAATTCCTGTTTTAGCGAATAAAGATGAGGCTGTCTGATCATTTCAAATGTCATGAAAAAGTAATACTTTTAAATGCTTAAAAATAAAACAAATAGCTGCCTGTTTGTCTTTTAAGTTTAGCTTGTTGAAAACACTTTTATGATCCAGTCTAGCACATTGTGAAATATGTTTTTATTGAATGAATGAATGACTCCTCTATGTCAGGTTCAAAGATAAAGTATATGATTTATCTGCCCAGTGCACATGTTGGTAGCCCTGTGTTAATGCTCTTGGTAGGTCTGCAGTTCAAAACAATGTTCTTTCACTCTGAACCATGGAATAAAGCATTCAGTGCACTTATCACATTATCGGGAGTTGTTATAAGTGGATCTCCTGCTTTTTCTTCATAGTTAAGCAAACTTAATTCAAAACTTCTGTTACTAAAGGTAAGAGTTTCAGTGATTTTTAAAAATTCAGTCTATTTTTAACCTGTTTGGTAAAATGTTTTATAGTCATGTGATTCAAATATTGAAATGTAAAAAAGTATATAGTGAAAAATCTCTTTCACGTCTTTGCAACCTATTTGCTCTGTTCCAAATGCACCCTATCCCAAAGACAACTAGTTGGGAGGAAATACAAATACACTTATTTTCTTTCTTTTTTTTACACAAACAGTAAACTATTTTATACAATGTTCTGTATCCTGGTTTGTTTTTGTTTATTTTTTGTTTTGGCTGCTTTGGGTCTTCGTTGCTGTGTGTGTGCTTTCTCTAGTTGCGGTGAGTGGGGGCTGCTCTTCGTTACAGTGTGTGGGCTTCTCGTTGAGGTGGCTTCTCTTGTTGTGGAGCATGGGCCCTAGGCGTGTGGGCTTCAGTAGTTGTGGCATGTGGGTTCAGTAGTTGTGGTGCATGGGCTTAGTTGCTCCATGGCATGTGGAATCTTCCCAGACCAGGACTCGAACCCATGTCCCCTGCATTGGCAGGCGGATCCTTAACCACTGCACCACCAGGGAAGTCCCTGTATCCTGCTTTTTTCATGTAAAAACATTTTTGTTATCCATATGAGTATATAGTATTATCCTTTTTTTTGTAGAGTTGTATAGTATTCCATGGTACATATATCCTATAATATTTTTTTTACCAGTTTCCCATTGATGGGCATTTGGGATCTTTCCAGTCTTCTGCCTATTATGAATAATGCTGTAATGAAAAATAAACTGTTTTGTAATTGTGCAAGTGTATGATGATATAAATTTCTAGAAGTTAGTTTCTGTGTCAAAAGTTATATGCATTTGAGATGTTGATAGACAAGTGTCAAACTGCCTTCTGTAAGGATTGTACTAATTTAACTTCTGTAAGCATTGTACTAATTTAACTTCCACGAGCAATGAATATATATTCCCCATAAACTCATCAACAAAATATTAGCATACTTATTTTTTTAAATTTATTTATGTATTTATTTATGGCTGCATTGGGTCTTTGTTGTTGGGTCTTTGTTGCTGCACACGGGCTTTCTCTAGTTGCGGTGAGTGGGGGCTACTCTTGGTTGCAGTGTGCAGGCTTCTCATTGTGGTGGCTTCTCTTGTTGCAGAGCTCGGGCTCTAGGCGCGCAGGCTTCAGAAGTTGTGGCATGTGGGCTCAGTAGTTGTGGCGCATGGGCTTAGTTGCTCCACGGCATGTGGGATCTTCCCAAACCAGGGCTTGAACCTGTGTCCTCTGCATTGGCAGGCAGATTCTCAACCACTGCACCACCAGGGAAGTCCCTAGCATATTTTTTTGTCTTTGACGATTTGATAAGATTGTCATTGTATCACATAATAGCTTTAATTTTCATTTCTGTGTTAGGAGATGAGCATCTTATATTTAGGAACCATTTATATTTTCTTTTCTGGGAACATATTGCAAATCCTTGCTCGCTTTCCTATTGGTTTGTTTTATTCATTAGTTTTTAATATACATTTTACGTCGTATTAAAAGGACTTGCAGCAGGGATAAATGTCAATATGGTTAGGAAAATTTGAAAGGAAAATTTTCTGCCAAGGTTAATTCATTTGCTGTGATGGAGCATATTTCATTCTGGGCTTCTGTCAGACATGGAAAACAAAGGGGGCGGGGAGGTATTTGGCAAAAGGAAACAAACAAATGAGAGAGAAAGAAACCTTAGTGGGTTCTAAAAATTCTAGAAGAACTGTAAAGCTTAGGGAAAAAAGATATCATTATCCTGATTTTATTTGTTTTGTTTCCCCTAGAACAAGAGAAATTGGTAGGGAAATGGAAAGACAAAAGTTGTGATGATTTGCCCTTAATTTCACCAAGTTAAGTCAACTTCAAGAGTCCTCTTGCCAGAAAGGTAAGAACTGTATCCCCCAAATCAACACAATATATCTAAAAGGTTCATTCTTGCTTAGACTGCTGAAAAGCATCTCTAACAAGTCAGCTAAAGTACAAATGCTTACCTATCTGGTATTTAATTCTACTGAAAATGGACACCAGAAATCCTTTCTTTTTAATAAATTAAATTAATAAGATAAATAAAACAATACAAATTGAGTACCTTTGGAAGCATTGTTAATATAAAAGGTCCAAAAATAAAGCTAAATTTCTCCAGTAACAAGCAAGTGGTTAATTATAGCTTGATACATCATCAGTTAGAAACCTCAAGAAGAAAAAAATACTTAGAAATTTACATGATGGTGTAGGGACATATTCAGAACCCGAGAATTAGTATGAACATCATTTTAAGTTGAAGACTTTTAACAATCAATGGGTGCAGAAAGAAGCCTTCTTAGAGCTTCCCTTATTTGACTAAAAGCAGAAACTTCTGGGAAATAAGGCTGCCAAAAATTCCCTCTTCATCGTGGGTCTACTCCCAGGAGAGAGACCAAGAGTAAACCACTATAAATCCCTCTCCCAGGGGTTTCATGGCCATAAAGAAGAAGGAAAGACCACTCACACCAGCATAAACAAACATTATCACAAACTTTCTTCCCCATTTGTTCTTCTAAAAACCCATTTGTCATCCCTAAAGAAACCTATTTGTTCTTCCCATAGAAGCCGTTCTCCCCAGTCCCTTTTCCCTACTAAGTTAGGTATATAAGCCCTATTAAGTTAGGTATATAATTTCTCCCCAGTCCCTTTTCCCTACTAAGTTAGGTATATAAGCTACCTCCTTAGTTAACTCCATATACATATGAATAAACCTTTTACTCTTGGTAATGGTCTTTTGTCAGTTTAATTATCAGGTCCCCCTTCTGAATTTAAGAGGTTGGAGGAAAAGTTCTTCCTCCCCAGCCGTGGTCAAAGGGACAGCAGTTTTTTTCCGTGAGAAAAAGACAAATAAAATGGGTGGTGAGGGGAACCTCAAACATTTTCCAAAAAGAAGAAATCCAAATGGATTTCTTTGGATAAAATAAATTTTAAAAAACCATTCAATCTCAAAAATATCCAGAAAAATGCTAGTTTAAATCACCCCTCTGGTTGACAAATATTAAGAATCTGACAATAACCAACACTGGCATGTATGATGAGCAACAGAAACACTCAAACACTGCTGGAGAAAGTGTAAATAGATGCAACAACTTTCCAGACAGTTTCATGTTGTCTAGAAAATTGAAGATCCAGATACCCTATGACCTAGCACATTCAATCCCAGCTAAACATTGAGCATCTCTCAACAATTTGTTAGAAATATAAATTTATGGGCCCCACTGCAGACCTTCCGAACCAGACTCTGCATCTTAACAAAATCCACAAGTGATACATAAGCACCTGTACTCTAGGATATATGGACGAGAATGTCCCTGAGAGCCCCAAATAGAAACAGTCCCGTTATCTGTGAACATGAGAAGAGTGTGCTATATTCATACAATAGAAAGCCGTTTATCAATGAATAGGAACAGATTACAGGTAAATGCAACATGGATAAATATCACAATGCTGAGGGAAAGAGGCAAAGCACAAATAAAATATGTAGAGTATAAATCTACGTTCGTAACCCTCTATAACGGTCAAAACCAAAGTGCACTGCTAGGCATGCATACTGAGGTAATGATACTAAAAAGGGGGAGGGGGGAAAGTAAAGCAAGAAAGTGATTCCTAAGGAAATCAGAGTGGAATTTCTCTCTGGAGGAGAGAGGGTTGTGATCTTAGAGGGAGGATGGCAGTTGTGGGGTTATTACAAAACTAGTATAGTTGTGGATAGTGTTTAAGGCGTTTTGTTTTATGATTATTTTTTTTTGTTTTATGATTATTTAAATAGTATAATGTTCTATGTAGTTTTCAGTATGTGTGTTATATTTCACATTAGATAAGCAAATGCTATAGACTCATCTCCAAATGGGAAGAAATCAGCTATGTTAACACACGCAAAACTACAGATTGAACTTCTTCCAACCAACACATAGATAGATGAGAAAAGCAAGAAGCAGGAAATAACTGCAAAGTAAATTGGTTCTGGATAGAGAAAAAACAAGGTCTCCCAGTTTCTATACTACTAAAAATAAGGTCTTTTTCCCCCCAGTAAAGCTATCTCTATCTCTGTTGTCCATGAGGGAAGTTTAGGCACACAGCCCCAGGCCCGAGGAGTGGGTGTGCTTGGGCGGTAGAGGTGGAGGGAAGCAGGGCAGTTGCAGGAACTTGGGAGGAAGCTGTAGGCCATTCGAGGTGGAGGAGAGGTGGAGGCAAGGGAGGGAGGGTATGGCACTCAGAGATCAAAGAAGTGGGCTGTACCCCACAGAGCTAGCCTGCCCCTCTTCTTCCTGCCTACCTCTTCGCCTTTGACCCTCACAAGAATAGCAGTTCTGGAACTCTTTTTCTGGGTCAGACAGTGTGTGGAGGGAAAGGGCGTTCCATGTTAGAACTCACTGTCAAAGGAACATACCCCAGATTGAGCGTTAAGGAGGATTTAGCCACTAGGGCACCTACCCAGGAAGTTAGGTCAAGTGAAAAATCCCCAAGAAGAAAACAGTCAACTCAGGCTGAGCTTCCTGTAGCACTTAACAGTGAGGCCTGACATTCACAGAGTGGCCTTGAAGACTGTCATTATTATGGCCTTGTTGTGGGTTGGTGCATGTAATATTTTAGTCTAGAGAAAGTTCCTTTCTATAAAAAAGTAGAATATACAAGATAATGAAGTCTCAAGTTGTTGAAAATAAGCCTCACTTGGAAGAAAAGAAAAAAAAAGAACAGAAATTCCTAAGGATGTGTCCAAACATTAACAGAAGATAACAGGAGCTGAGGAATCTTTTGATTCATGGTCACTTCAGAATACAATTCACTGTTAAGAAGGCTGGGTTTAAAATTACGATCAGGGCTCTAAAAAAGTAGGCAAAAGGCAGAGGGAAATGAATTTAAGATGGACTTTGAGAAAGAACTAGTGAAGAAATCTGAAAAGTGTTACAAGTTTCTGAGAAGATAAAACATAAGAAATCAGTACAATTTGCAGAAACAGAAAGGGTCATTAATTGTCTTAGTCCATTCGGGCTGCCATAACAAAATGCCACAGACTGGCTAGCTTATAAACAACAGAACTTTATTTCTCACTGTTCTGGAGACTGGGAAGTCCAAGATCAAGGCGCCAGCATGGTTGCCTGGTTCATAGCTGTGCCTTCTTGCTATGTCCTCACATAGTTGAAGTGGTAGGCAAACCCTCTGGGGTCTCGTTTATAAGAGCATTAATCTTCCACCCTTCATGAGGGCTTTACCCTCATGACCTAAGCACCTCCCAAAGGCTCCCCATCCTAATACCATCACATTAGGCAATGGGATTTCAAAATATGAATTTTGGGGAGGGGGACATAAACATTCAGACCATAGTATTTTTTTTTAATAAATTTATTTTATTTTATTTACCTCTGGCTGCAGTGGGTCTTCATTGCTGCACTGGACTTTGTCTAGTTGCGGCGAGCGGGGGCTACTCTTTGTTGCGGTGCACGGTCTTATCATTGCAGTGGCTTCTCTTGTTGTGGATCGGGCTCTAGGCGCGTGGGCTTCAGTAGTTTTGGCACACGGACTTAGTTGCTCCATGGCATGTGGGATCTTCCTGGACCAGGGATCGAACCCGTGTCCCCTGTATTGGTAGGCAGATTCTTAACCACTGCACCAACAGGGAAGTCCAGACCACAGTATTAATGAAGCAGAAATCATTAAAGAGACCATCAGTGTGAAATCATTAAAGAGACCCAGTGTCAAGTGCTGGGGAAAAAAATTTAGACTTTGGAAAATAGAGCAGTTGCTATAGAAAGTAGAGAACCAGGATGAGCTAGCCACATTGAGCTGAGTAGAACTTCTGAATGTACATAAGAGGTCTCCAAAAGAGAAGGACAAATCTGTTGATTACAAAGAGAATGCCACTTGATATGACTTTATTTGTACTGTGGTACCAAAAGTGTGCCTGCCAGAAATTGTACCTTACTCTGACATTTATGTCGCTGTCTTATTTCCCCTATGACTGCAGTGGTCTGAAGGGTAGAGGGTTGACCTTATCCAAATATACTTTCTCATCTCCCACGCTCAGCACCAAGCTTATGTAAGTACCAAGTGGTACACTGTAAATAACTTAATAAATACTTTAAGGCATGAATGAAAGAAAAATAGGCAGAGAGTAGAGAGGGTTTTTTTTTTAAAAAAGAAAAAGAACAAGCTAAAAAAAACTTACTTGCTGTTATAAAGAACAACATAATGAGTTCTTGAGAATTGATTCAAGAAGATTTCCTACCCCCCCCCGCGCCACCCTCTCAATCACCACAAAGATGAAATCACTTTGTGTTTATTCTTTTAAAAGGAAAATAAAATATAATAGAGGGAAAGGCTTGCAGGTTAGTTTTTTGTTGGATTTCTCTCTTTAAAATTTAATCTTCTCTCTCTAGCAGCCTCTACAGATGCTTTCTTTTCTAGGTTAGTAACTATTGTCCTGATGGAGGCAAGTGGGAGGGTCCCTGGGGAAGCGGGATCCACTGGGTAAGAAAGACACTGGGAAAAGACTTGGCTTGGGTTTTGTCAGGAGGGGAAAACAAAAGTGGGCCATTGACCCAGACAATCTTGTCTGGAAGCTGCCATCTAGTGTTCATTTCTGAGAATATGCCCTGACATACCAATCCTGTGGTTCTCTATCTGAAGGACAGTTTTTATTGATGTTTTATCATTATGCACCAGATTTTAAAATAATTTGGTTACCAAAAGAAACACAATACGAAAAGAATTGTGTTTCTCATCTGTTTAACTGCATACATATAATACTGCCAAAACAAAACTTTGGATAAATATTTCTAAAAGAAACGATCCCATACTGAACTGATGTAATAGCAATTAAAAAATAAAAATAGGGCTTCCCTGGTGGTGCAGTGGTTGAGAGTCCGCCTGCCGATGCAGGGGACATGGGTTCGTGCCCTGGTCCGGGAAGATCCCACATGCCGCGGAGCGGCTGGGCCCGTGGGCCATGGCCGCTGAGCCTGCGTGTCTGGAGCTGGGAGAGGCCACAACAGTGAGAGGCCCGCTTACTGCAAAAAATAAAAAATAAAAAAAATAAAAAAATAAAAATAAAAATAATATGCAGGCTATCTTCTCCATCCTATTGTTAGTAAATGTTACCAGTAGTTTTTATTGCAGAGAGGGCAAGGAGAGAAGAACCATTTATTGTATATCATCAGTGTGCCCAACTCTACAAACATTGTCTCATGTAAGTCCTAAAACAGTCCTCTGAGTATTTTTTCCCTCACCTTTGTCGAGGTATAATTACAATTAAAACGTGAGTTAAGGGGAATTCCCTGGCAGTCCAGTGGTTAGGACTCTGCACTTTCACTGCCAAGGGCCCGGATTTGATCCCTGGTCTGGGAACTAAGATCCCACAAGCCACACAGCACGGCCAAAACAAAAAACAAGACTTGAGTTAAGTTTTTCTAACACCATTTTACAGATGAGAAACTGAGGTGAAGTAACTGGGGTTTATATCAAAGAGCAAGCTGGATAAAGAACCCACATATGTCATACTCAGAGGCCATGCACTTTCATCTAAACCACAGTGCCTAGTAAGCTTTTTGAAATTCAGGGGAAGGCTTGCAACTCCACATTTACTGCTTTCATAAACTGTTAGGCCTAATCAACTTCGTTTGGAAATCACTGCATGAAAGGGAAACCCAACCCCCCACATCGGTCTGCAGGGCCACTTCCTTAAAACAAATTGTACTCTTGAGACCTGAACCAAAATACTCAAAATTCTAAGTTAAAAACACTAGGGTGGGGAATTCCCTGGTGGTCCAGTGGTTGAGACTCAGTGCTTTCACTGCTGAGGGCCCGCGTTTGATCCCTGGTCAGGGAACAAAGATCTCACAAGCTGTGCGGTGTGGCCAAATAAATAACTAAATAAATAACAGTGCAGAGTAATGATTAAAAAAAAAAAAAAAAACAGGGACTTCCCTGGCGGTCCAGTGGTTAAGACTTCATCTTCCCATGCAGGGGGTGCAGGCTCAATCCCTGGTCAGGGAGCTAAGATCCCACATGCCTCGTGAAAAAAACCCAAAACATAAAACAGAAGCAATATTGTAACAACTTCAATAAAAACTTTAAAAATGGTCCACATCAAAAACAAAAACAAAAAACCTTGGGACTTAACCTGGTTGCTCAGTGGTTAAGAATCCACCTGCCGATGAAGGGGACACGGGTTCGTGCCCCGGTCAGGGAAGATTCCACATGCCGCGGAGCGGCTGGGCCCGTGAGCCATGGCCGCTGAGCCTGCATGTCCGGAGCCTGTTCTCCACAACGGGAGAGGACACAACAGTGAGAGGCCCGCGTATTACAAAAAAAAAAACAAAACAGCTTTTGCAAAGCAAAAGAAACTGCAATCAAGGCAAAAAGACAACCCTCAGAATGGGAGAAAATATTTGCAAACAAATCAATGGACAAAGGGTTAATCTCCAAAGTATATAAACAGCTTATGCAGCTCAATATTAAAAAACAAACAACCCAATCAAAAAATGGGCAGAAGACCTAAATAGAATTTTCTCCAAAGAAGACATACAGATGGCCAAGAAGCACATGAAAAGCTGCTCAACATCACTAATTATTAGAGAAATGCAAATGAAAACTACAATGAGGTATCACCTCACACCAGTTAGAATGGGCATCATCAGAAAATTCTACAAACAACAAATGCTGGAGAGGGTGTGGAGAAGAGGAAACCCTTTTGCACTGTTGGTGGGAATGTAAATTGATAGAACCACTATGGAGAACAGTGTGGAAGTTCCTTAAAAAACTAAAAATAGAATTACCATATGACCCAGCAATCCCACTACTGGGCATATACCCAGAGAAAACCATAATTCAAAAAGACACATGCACAGTGCTTCCCTGGTGGTGGAGTGGTTAAGAATCTGCCTGCCAATGCAGGGGACATGGGTTCGAGGCCTGGTCCAGGGGGATCCCACATGCCACGGAGCAGCTGAGCCCGTGTGCCACAACTACTGAGCCTGCGCTCTAGAGCCCATGAGCCACAACTACTGATCCTACATGCCACAACTACTGAAGCTCATGTGCCTAGAGCCTGTGCCCCGCAACAAGAGAAGCCACCCCAGTGAGAAGCCTGCGCACCGCAACGAAGAGTAGCCCCTGCTCGCCACAACTAGAGAAAGCCCACACGTGGCAACGAAGACTCAATGCAGCCAAAAATAAATAAATTTTTAAAAATTAAAAAAAAAAAAGACACATGCACCCCAATGTTCATTGCAGCGCTATTTACAATAGCCAGGTCATGGAAGCAACCTAAATGCCTATTGACGGACAAATGGATAAAGAAGATGTGGTACATATATACAATGGAATGTTACTCAGCCATATAAAGGAACGAAATTGGGTCATTTGTAGAGACGTGGATGGATCTAGAGCCTGTCATTCAGAGTGAAGTAAGTCAGAAAGAGAAAAACAAATATCGTATATTAACGCATATATGTGGAACCTAGAAAAATGGTACAGGTGAACTGGTTTGCTGGGCGGAAATAGAGACACAGATGTAGAGAACAAACGTATGGACACCAAGGGGGGAAAGCGGTGGGGTGGTGGGGGTGGGTGGGTGGGATGAATTGGGCGATTGGGATTGACATGTATACACTAATGTGTATAAAATGGATGACTAATAAGAACCTGCTGTATAAAAAATAAATAAAATTCAAAAATAAAAAAAACCTTTTTGATATTTTTAACAAATTTCCTAAATATAAAAATCTGAATAAAGCTTTTTAGTCTCCACCTGACTCTGAGATACTTTGAAAGAACATCTCTGAGACATCTCAGAGAGAGATGTCAAACTAATTTTATTTGGTATGTTAAATTACTTCAAAAACATTGTCAAGTGATTGGAGATGAACCTTAGGTTATGGTGTATGGATAAATGTCATTTATATAGATATTCCAAAATTTATATGGAATCCCTAATATCTGATATGTCCTGATATATTATCAATCATAACACTAGTTATTCTAAAATGTTATATCCAAGTTTCCTGCTAATTACATTGTACTCAAATCTTTAACCATGCTATTTTAAGTTTTGTCCTGATGCTTTTACAAAATGAAGATTTTCAAGAAGACTGATAAAAAGGAACTTTCTAAGAAATCTAAGTTTCTGATAGTCTTTAGATAATATCACTGGACTGGGTAACGTATGACAAAACTATTAGGAAACCTGATTATTTCATCCAGATCAATGGGAATTAATTACATGAGACTGAATAAAGTGCTAAATATGATTTATAACTTTATGACTTTGGGAAATATACTGGCTTTAATCTTTGTTTTTTAGAAAATCCTTCTCTTTTATGCGATGACCTACAACAAGCTGATAAAGTATGCCTTTGTAAACAAAGACGAAACATTTATCTTTTTCTCTCTACCTGATCCTGCCAGAATTTGTTGTCTCCAGCTGGCTCTCCTGTGGACTTGATATTTATGTCTATCATTGTTTTAATTTTTTCTTTATTTCCAAATTATTTGTGCTTTGTGTCTCCCTGCTGCACTATGTCTTTGTCAACGTTACTAGCTGCATTACTTATATCCTATTTTATAAAATTGTTGTCTCTTGCAGTACCCAGTGCGTAACCAGGCCTCCAACAAAACTCCTGTGGCTAAACATCTTAAGGAAATAGATCACTTTTATAACATAAAATAATTGTAATAATATGATCTAGGTATGGGAAGAAGCAGCAAGGGAAAATGTCTCCTGGATCATAATTAGAGGATCCAGAGAATCTTTAATTATCAATAGGGCCTAATCCAAAAAATAGCACCTGAAGTGGCATATCAAGAATCTTTGCCTGACCTGGGATGAGCCTTCCAACACCGTGGGACAAAATTTGATCGTGAAATGTCTCCCAAATATTGGTCAGATTCCTGACCAAGAGGAGAGGATCAGTCATCTGCGATTGCAGCCCTCCAAGCTGAGCTAATAAACCCTGAGGAAACTTGGAAAGGTGAAGAATAGCTGCCATCTGGCAGCCGTCAGACTGCAGCCACTCCCTATGGTGAGCCCTGAGGACACTCAGGATGTGAAAACACAGGATACAGGCTCCAGATAGCTGAGGTGCATATCAAAGAAATGATTTCAGTGAGTCCAGACTCTTGCATCTTCCCATACAAAGAAAAACGCTAAATTCCTTAACTTGAGATGCTGCCTCCTGGGCTTGAAGCCCTCAAAATTCCTGATAACTCTCAACTTTTAGGTTGTGAATATTTTAAAGTCTACAGGTGTAAAGTAGACACTTCCAAAGTGGAACAAAAGACAAATCTCAACATTTGGAACACTGACGCCAATGGCGGACACTCTGAGAAAGATCCATCTGATGGAGCAGTTAGAACATTGTCACCCCTTTTTCCACAAGATTGTGGAATGGACATTGACAGTGGGGAATTGTAACAGGGAAGAGCTAAATCGGACTCCACACTGGATCTGTTTCTTTGAGTTTAACCTTTGCTTTTCGTTGCTTTTGTTATAATCATACATAATGGCCTGCCTCAGGAAACCCTGCCCACCTGTGAATGGCTGCAAGAAAAAAGAAACTAACACATCCTCTCACTGAGGCTGGTCATTCCAGGAGATGTTTTTTGCAAGACTGATGGCCCTTTTACTTTACTTCCTCACCTCCTCTCCCTCTCTGATTCTATAAAAGAAACTGGCATCTAGACCCAGATAAGATGGCTTATCGGAGACACTAGTCTGCCTTCTTTTGGTCTGCCGGCTTTCCGAATAAACTCTTATTCCTCGCCTCAAAAAAACCCGAAAACCAAAAAACAGAAAAACAGGTAGGTCCTTCAAATCAGATGGAGAAGCTGAGTTCAAAATTATATTTGAAATATTTCCAGTGGAGTAAAAAATATTTCAGCAATGCAGACAATTTGTGTTGTGAGTGACGGTGTTGTTGATAAGATGTGTCTTGATATGCTATACAACAATAAGTTAATGTCTGAATACGTTCCATGGTTTCTGACAACTATGCAGTCAGTAACTGGTGAGAGCCATACACTTATGGACTTTTTGATCTTGCAGGACAAGAAAGATTTGACAGAACAACCCCTCAGCTATCCAAAAACATATATTTCTAGTCTTTTTCGGTGGTCTTCGGCCCTTATGTGGAAATGTGAAAGAAAAGTGGGTACCTGAGATAATTCACCATTGTTTGAAGACTCCTTATTTGTTGGAGCCAAAACTGATCTCAGAAATGTGATACCCTCTATTATCGAGAAACTTGCCAAGAACACAGAAACCTCTTACTCCGCAGACTGCTGAAATGCTGTTCTGTGACCTGAAGGCTGTCGAATACATGCAGTGTTCTGCATTCTCACAGAAAAACCTAAAGTATGCATTTGACAAAACACTACTGACTGCCGCGGAGACTCTGGAACCGAAGAAAAGCCGCAGGTGAGTGCTGCTTTGAACGTATCTCCAGAACTCTGCACCATTGGTGTTGTCATCAGACTAAAAGCAATGTTTAAATCAAATTAAAAATTGAGGCTCTGAGCCAATTTAACGTACCATTGTAAAAATGTATAATTTAAATGATATGTTACTTTTTTGTGCTATGAATGCTTATAAAGTGTTAGAGAAAAGCTTTTTGATGTCCAAAGTGTTTCCTGTGTAAATAGTGTCTGTTGGTTGACAAATCTAAAGTTTCTGCCTTGATGGCATTATTGCAATGTTAGCAGATGCTTGCCAGCAGGTGTGACTAGTAAACGCTGACAATATAGAGGCTTCTTGCCAAAAAAAAAAAAGTTTGGGGACAGTGAAGGTGAATTTACCACACTGAAGTCCTCCAGCAGTCATAGAAAAAACCGTGTCCTGTCCGACATGTAATTCCTGCCAAAAGTTGACCTTATCTATGGTAAAAGAGGCCATACCATTGTGGCCCTTGAAACTTGTCTGTATTGTCTTTCATTCAGTGAAAAGTTCACACAGCCAAGTGGTTGTAACTGATACCTCTGAATGTATTGTGGAAACAGATGTGTTGCATATGTATAATACCTCTCTTGCTTATTAGGAATGTTCCCAGTGGGGAAATGCCACAAATTAAACAGTGCTAGTGGGATGAGTATACAACTAGGAGCCCACCTGGATCTTTCAGCCCAGTTATGGGATACCAGTAGAGCAGGACAGGGTGCCAGGCGAAGGGAGGAGAGGGGATGAGCAGATAACTATACTGACTAAGGAAGTGGTAGAAAGAAGATACATAAGGAAACTATCTAGCAGGCTCTACAGACTGCCCTCCTATTTCGACAGGCTAGTTCTAATGAGCCTTATGAGCTTCAAATATCAGTGCTTGACAGTGCTTGCAGTAGATTGCATCTGTGGCACTAGGCAGTGGTGCCCACTAGGGTTTTGGACATAGCATTTTCCTAACACCACTGCCTGGTATACTCCATTTGAGGGGTAATTATTGTCCTGTTGTTTAGTGCTGGTGGACCCTGAGAAGCTAACTCAGCAATAGCACATGATGTTATTCTCTGACCTGCCCATTCTGGAATGGGTCAAAAATAAAAATGTCAACAGAGTGGGTATTGCCCAGCAAGCATGCATTATGAAATGGAAATGGTATATCCGGGAAAGAAGTAAGACTTGGTATATTACTTTTCTACTTTCTTTCTTTGTTGCTGCTGTAACAAACTACCACAAACTTAGTGGCTTAAAACAACACAAAATTATCTTACAGTTCTGAAAGCCAGAAGTCTAAAATGGGTTTCAGTAGACTGAAATAAAGGTGTTGGCACGGCTGCCCTCCTTCTAGAGGTTCTAAGGGAGAATCAATTTCCTTGCGTTTTCCAGTTTCTGGAGGGTCTTGGCTCATGACCCCTTCCTTACATCATTTCAGCCTCTTGCTTCCATCATTACATCTCCTACTTCCTCTTCTATAGTCAAACCTCCCTCTGGCCTCTGTCTGTTAAGGACACTTGTGATTACATTTAGGGCCCAAATGGCTAATCCCCATCTCAAGATCCCTAACTTGATCACACCTGCAAAATCCCTTTTACCACATAAATTAACACTCATAGGTTACAGGGATTAGAACCTGGAAATCTCTGGGGGCTGTTATTCAACCTACCACACTGGGCATTAATGGAATCTCACAGCTACATAATTACTAGGAAGATGTGGCTATCTCAGATGCAGGATCTATGCTATCACCTTAGGCTTCTTGGGGGCCTGGGTACACTACAGCTCCTAAGGATGCCTAAGCCTCATGGATATGCCAGCTAAGTTAAAGGTCAATGGGGTTGTGTAGGAAAGAATTAACATAGCAGATCTGAGCCTGCTTATCCTTAGGAAGTTCTGCTTACAAGGTTGGCCTTTTGCTGGTGTCTGAGATGTGATTTGGGGAGGGTTCCCACCATCCACAGAACTGATAAGAGTGGCTCATTGTACCTAAGATGCTTGTACAACCAGTGTGGACTATGCTGGACACCTGCTTTCCTCCTGGGAGTCTGGAATTTTGGTATGTGTTAGGCAAAAGGTGCCTACGTGACCAGTCCCCCAATAAAGCCTTGGGCTCTAATGTGCTTGCTCCATGTGCCTTTTCTATCTGCTGTCTTGTTTTGCATCATTTCACAGTAATAAATCTTAGCTGTGAGTACAGCTATATGCCGAGCATTGTCGGTTCTCCTAGTAAATCATCAGACCTTGGGGGAGGGTGGTCTTGAGGACCCCTAACTCAGTTGGTGTCAGAAATGGGATTTGCTAGCCCAACTCTGACTCACTGAAATATGGCAAAAGCAACTTGAGAAAAGTAAAGGTGAAGGAGTGAGGGATAACACATCTTTAGTACTAACTATGCTGGCTATTGAGTCATTCATGGGATGAAACAGCAGTATTTTCTGAGAGGTAGAAGTTACCTGTGGAATTTGAAAATGATAGATCCAGCTCCAGGAGAGTTGGCTTGCTGGATCTCCTGGCTGTTTCTGGCTGTGCTGGCTGAAGCGAGGGGCAAAAGTGCAGCCTGTGCTAAAATGTGCTAAAGTGAGGGGGAAAAGGTGATGCCTTTTTGTATTTTGTTCTCTCCTTCATATGGGAGGAGAAGGGCCCCAAAATTCCCAAAGGTGAGTTTGGATGACCCAGAAATATTAAAAGTTTGTATCGCTCTTTTTTCCAAGTGGAAGGGAAAAAATGTTAGGTCAGTTCCCACGGCTAGAGCAAAGCAAACCAGAGGGGGAAAAGGGAAAAAAACACTGCAGCCATTTCTTCAGCCTAGTTACCATCACTGGTACAGTAGCCCTGTCGTCCCTCTCCTGCCCCCAATTCTAGCTGAGAGTCTTCCTTGGTAGCTCTAATGTTAATCCTGTAAATGTTAAATTTACTGGTAGAGGGTTGAGTAAATTTCCATTTAAAGGTTGAGGGGGGTGCGCTGTGTTGAAATAGCTTTGTGCTTTGTGGCTTTTGCATCTGGATGTAGGATAAAAATTGATGGAAAATATTATATGCTTATAATTTCATAAATGCTACAGGGATCATCCCAGTCAGGGAAAGCTGCAAAGCAAAAGTGTTAGTGGGACACACAAATAAATACTTGCTTTTTGCCATTGGTGGGTGGATTGAAATTTTTTTTTCTTTTTTGAGTATTGAAAACAAAGTCAGTCTCTGTAACTGATGATATTTGTTATACTTTTTGCCTATTGTAACTTCTGGAAAAAAATGAAACAACATGGAAAGAGAGGCACTCTCCAGATAGAAATACACTTTTGGAATTTTACAAAGCAGATTTGAGTTGCTAATGAGCTTTTGTAAAATCAGATGTCTGATCCATAAAGCCTGATGATTTTCCAGCCTGATGTTCATATTTTTGGGTGGGTCTTTTGGGACTCTAAGGCTGACAAGATAAAAAGGGTGTTATAAAGCCTCACTTGTCAGTTGGACTTGGAACATGGCTCTCTGGCTTTGTAGTATCTGGGCTTTGAATATGCGGCTAAAGAAAAGCTGCTGGCTTTTTTTGGAATCCTGACGCTTAATTGCCTAGACCTGACTCTAAGCTGAAACCTGGTCTGGGCTATTTCAGCCTCAGCGCTAGCTGTGCCAAACTAAAAGCTGACGAAGTTCTGCTCAAAAAATAAAACTCAGATTCTGGAATAGTTACACATTTAGGACACTTCTCTGTGAGCTAAATTGTGGAAACAGCATGGATGCCGGCTGGACCATCTGGGTCACAAATGCCCACAGAAAAGAGCTTATTTCTGATGAGGCCGTGTGAAATTGAGCTGCTGATCAGCTCTATATTTCTGATACAGAGACTGAATGCATTCCTAACAGGATTCCTGCAAAAGCTAGGGAGTGTGACACCTCCACCCACTACTAACAAGTCAGACTCTGGACCCTGTTTCAGGGTCGTCTCACTGCTGTTGACCTGTATTCAGCTTTCTAAATTAGTTGCAGTTTGCAATGGCGGTCTGATAGCCTGACTCTACGTCCCTCACCTTTTTCCTGGTATACACACCTTAGTAAGGCAGTTTGATTATTAAATGCAGCTGTCCCCAGAAAGGGACTGATCTTTTCTAGGCTGCTCCCTGGTTAAATGATTAGGACAAAAGGGATGGCAAGTTATTAAGCCCAATACAATTATCTTTTAAAAATTTAAGATTTCGTTCTGACCCATTTCGAATATGATGGGTCTTTCTGGTTAAATTATACAAAAATGTTTTTCTGTGAAAATGCTTTTATGCCTTTCGCATACAACTTTTCCAGGTGAATGGTCTAGATGAGAGTAGGGGATAATTGAAAAAATGTTGTTACCATTGCTGAACAGGACACAACTGATTTTGTAATGATGCAGGAAAAAGTAAAACCCCAGCACCTGGGGATGGGGAGGCAGGGGGGAAGGGCATTAATAATCTTTGTTTTTCAGAACTGTTCCTGGAAGCCTTGCCCTCTTCCTAAAGGAAAAACTATATGCCTTTTCAAGCTGCGAGTTCTCTGAATTAAACTGGTTGCTGAGCCTAGGTTCACACCTTACCAGCACTGAGATGGCAGGGGGTGACCCCAGTGCCAGCACTTTCCTGCAGAACACCTATAGATGTTGTCCACACTAGTGAAGCTGTTGAACTGATGTTATAGACAAGTAAAACTGTTTGGAACTGACTAGCCTCAGGCAGTCCCTCTGAAATCAAGGACTGAACTGCATAATTAGGACTGGACTGAGAACCCAGAGTGGGAGGTCTGACAGTACAAGGCCACATGGGGCCCTGATAACCTGTGCTGCCTGACTAATGTATGTCCTGCTTGGCATGCCCCCACATTTGTGAACTCTTTGTTTCTATGGTTACCACTTGCGATCTCTGGGACTGTACTTGTCTGTGTGCCCCAACTATCATACTACCTCAGCCCAGGAAAGCTTTCAGGTCAGCTTCAACTTACTGGCTGTGCCTGAATTGATGCCTTGGGCTAGGTTAAAAAAAAAAAAAAAGTTAATCAGAAGCTTAAGGATGAAGTCATCTGGCTTTTTCAGATAGATCTGTATAGTTAGTGGTACTTGTTTTAATTGGCTAAGTAAAGGACCCCGAAAGGGCATAACTGAGATCAGTACTGCAGGCTGCTCTCACCCTGCTGCAGGAGGTCCTACTGATAATACTTTTGCTGTAAAGATGCCTTGGCCAAGGGCCAAGAGCCTGCTTATCCGTGGAAAGTCCTGCTTACAGGTTGGCCTGGTGTCTAGGATGTGTTTTGGGGAGGGTTCCCACCATTCACAGAACTGATAAGAGTGGTTCATTGTACTTAAACTGTTTGTACAACCAGTGTGGTTTATGCTAAATACTGCTTTCCTCCTGGGAGTCTGGAATTTTGGTATGTGTTAGGCAGAAGGTGCCTATATGACCAGCTCCCAATAAAAGCCTTGGGCACTGTCTCTAATGAGCTTCCCCAGGATGTAACATTTCACATGTGTTGGCACAACTTGTTGATGGGGGAATTAAGCTGTCCTGTGTGACTCTACTGGGAGAGGACTCTTGGAAGCTTGTGCCTGGTTTTCTCTAGGCTTTGCACCATATACCTTTTTCGTTTGCTGACTTTGTTTTGTATCCTTTCACTGTAATAAATCTTAGCTGTGCGTACAACTATGTGCTGAATTTTGTCAGTCCTCCTAGCGAATCTTTGAACCTGGGGTGTGGTCTTGGGGCCCCCTATACAGGAATGTACTGGAATGGTACAGCTCTGCAGCTTTCAAGAAAACTGTAAAACTATGCATGGAAAAGGGAACTCTGCTCATTGAGCATAGTTTAAGTTGTGATGTTTGCTCTAAAAGTGCCTCCCGAAATATGCCTTGTTGCATTTTCACTGACTCAAGGCATTGGGCAATGGGCTAGCAGTGTAGTCTGGTACTTGGCACCAGGAAAGTCAAGTCTCAGCTCAGAGGGGCCAAACGGGGCATAAGATTGCACAAGACCCATGCCCTCTGTTTGTGACCCATGTGAATGCCTATGGAAAAGGACTCTTGGAGGATGAACATCAATGGAAGCAAGCTGATTTGACCTGAGCTTCCCAGGTAAGGACCATAGCCACCTGAATATACTATTGCACAGGGCAGCAATCCATCTACAAGTCAGAACCGGGCCTAAAAATAAGCTCCAGTGATTCCAGCACCTGAGACAAAGGAAGCCTGGCACACATACCCAAACTGCCAACTACGCAGTCAAGTAGCAAAGGGAGTTTGGGGACACAGAGTCTGGGGCACTGGACCTGGCTCGTCTTGGCACGTGGACTGTGTAATTAACTCATTCACTCTTTTCCTCTCAAGTCTACCTCCTGGGATACTGGGATACTGGAATTTGTGTGTATCAAAGAAGAGCCAGGAGGTGGGAGATTCTAACTCGATGTCCTTTTGCTGCCCAGCTAAGCTTGCTAGATTTGGGCGGTTATGGATAATGATGATAATGATCATGGATGTGAGATGACAACTCTAAAGTGCTTCTAGTGTTGCCCACATATCAGAGGACTGTAGATGTTCTAGGTGGTACAAGGAAGAAACTACTGAGCCACCTAGGAACAAGTCTGGGCATATGGTGTGAATAAGACATGGGGACAACTGGCAAAAAGGTGACATAATTGCTGTGGGGACTGATGCCAAGCACTTGGGTGTGGTAGCTAGCACAGGACAACCTTAACTGCTGGGGAGGGATGGGACTGGGGAGGGTCCATTCATCTCTTTCAGCTCTGATCTGCAGAGCATCTGGCTAGTTTTTGTTTTTATGTAATGACTGTAGCAATCAGTTTATTACACAGATTAATCATTCTTGAATGTACAAGCTCCAGAGGAGCAATTGGGTCTTTAAATATACACAAGTATTTCCACTGAATGAATTTTCACCCTTACATCCAGATAGACCTAAGCAGTTAAAAACATAAGAAAAATAGGAGCTATTAGCTATGTATTAACTGAGAAACCCCATACAAACCAAAGAATATGGAAGAGAGAAAGAGGGGCTGAAGGACGAAGGTTGAAGGGTGGGGAGATATAAAAGAGTTGGAAACAAAGCCCATCACACTTCACTTACTAATAGCTCCAATCCATTTAAATGTTGACCCGTTAAACTTAGACCTTAAAATACAGGATGTAGGTAGAGTTTAATCTGATTGGTCATAACTTTCACCTAAGACGTTAAGTCCTTTGGAATAAAATGAATACAGAAACAGCTTCATGTTCTTCGCCTTGCTTTTCATAACTGTTTTGAGTTTAATGGGATTTCACTTAAAAAACCACCTCCTACAGGTCAGTGGAGCTTTCCTTCCCCATCCAAGCACACACCATACCCACCACCCCTCACTCTGCCGTTATCCAAATTTAAGTCAATAAGGAAAGCTTTTAGTCTCACACCTAGGTTATGCCTGGAGAACTGGCTTGTCACACACACACTTCTGTGCTAGGAGGCAATGTTGGTACAGAAATACAGTATTTCTAGCTTGTTGTTCCAAGTATGTACAACATGCAGCCCTGCTGTATCAGGTAAACGTGCACAGGGGGAGATGAGGCCTGGGCTCATAGAAAGCAGTCAAATGGAAATCAAAAGGACTTTCTTTCAGAGTTCCCCTATCTTTATTTGTAGAGGTTATCCAATAATTTCTTTAATTACATCGCATACTTCTGAGTCCATTCCCGAGCTATTCTGTTGCACTTTTCTCTATCTGTTTTGTAGATCCGAGCAATCTCAGGCACTAAAGGATCATCTGGATTGGGATCACACAACAGAGAACAGATGGACAAAAGTACTCTTGAAATAGTGCCGGAGACCACTGTGACCGTAGAATATCAAGACAAATGCTGCCATTACTGTTAATATTTGGATGATAAAGTGTTGTTGTAAATGCAACCTTAGGTGGTTTGAAGGGGTAATCTGTTGGGAAATGAATTGTCAAGAAAAATACTCCACCCTGATAGGGACTGTCATTTGGCCTCATTATTGTAGCTTGCCAATGGAACATATCATCTCCAACGGGACCTGCTGAACACGGTACTGGGGGATCCCGCGCCAGGTCGTTCAATTCCTTGTGGATTCTCTTCAGAGCCATCGCGAGAGGCGGGTGGAGGCGGCCCCCCGGGCGGGAACAAGGGCAGGGGAGGGACGCGGAAGGGGCGAGGGGGCGTGAGGCCGCCTCGGTGATCGCGGGTCGGCCGGAGAAGATGGGGAGTTCCGCAGCGCGGCTCCGGCGGGACGAACTTGGGGCCGTGGCCCACTCGGCTCCTGAGCCTGCCGCAGGGGTTGCCGCATCACCCGGCGGCGGCCCCGTTATGCGCTGGCGGCGGCCCCTTTATGCGCTGGCGGCGGCCCCTTTATGCGCTGCCGCCGCCACCGCGGTAGCTGCTGCTTCCGTCTAGGCTCAGCGCCGCCTCCTCAGCCGCCGCGGATCCCTCCGCCAGGGAGCAAGAGCCGAGGCCTCGGGCTCGGCCGGCGTTTCTGGGTCGGACGGTCGAAGGGACTGCTTGCTGCAGGGTGACCGAGGGACGCGCGGGCGGGCGGCCTGGTTAGTTTTTAAGGCAGACTGTCACCTCCAACTTGACCGTTGGCCGATAGGGAATCTTAATCTAAGACCTCTCAGAAACTTCCCAGCAGCTGCTGACTAACGGCTACCACGCCAGACAGTAGAACAAGATAAACTTTCTTGAACCCGATCCGATTTCCTTTTACCTATTCACAGCCCTATTCACAGACTATAGCCACTGCTGTAAGTTTAATCGATTGTTGTACCTCTGTTGCCTAGGACAAGTTAAAAGGATTTGTATAACTAGGATATCTAATGGGGTGGCCTATGTTTCTAAAGAGAGTTCTTGACTGGTGATATGAAAGGTTAGGGGGTGAAGTTGTAGGGAAACTGCTCTGTGCAGGTGTCCTTGCAAATATCCATATAGGCCACATGGACAAGGCTTCACCTCAGGAGACCTAAGTCTTGGTAAAATGCCCCATAATCCTCTCAGAACATGAGAGAATGGGAGGCTTGGGAGGAGCTGCTACAAGGCCATTTCTCACCTTCCTTTTTATCTTTCCTCGAGGCTGTTATGAGACAATTTCTTACTGCCTCCCAGGTTCTGGTAAGATATAAGGGCTTCTGCCTTGAAATTCCTCTCTCCCCCACACTTTAGGGTACAGCTGCATGCTATAAAGTTGCTTAGCAGGAAATACTCAAACTGCTTAGTATAAAACTGGTTCCTGGGACTTCCCTGGTGGTCCAGTGGCTAAGACTCCATGCTCCCAATGCAGGGGGCCCGGGTTTGATCCCTGGTCAGGGAACTAGATCCCACATGCCACAACTAAGAGTTTGCTTGTCGCAACTCAAAAGATCCCGCGGGCTGCAACTAAGACCCAGCGCGGCCAAATAAATAAATAAATGTTAATAAATAAATAAATAAAACTGGTTCCTCAGAACCAGAGCCCATTATCACCCATGTTGCCTTGTTATCTGACCCCTTTTGCTTTAGTGCTGTCTTGTGGGGCAAAGGACACAGGGAGCTGGCACCTTTGCGGATCTTGCTATTGCTGTCTATGGAAATAATAAACTGTCTGACTACAAAGGACTAGTTATTTCTTTAGCAGCTGAATGTCTCTGCCTTTCATGAGGGCAAGGACAAATGCTCTGCACCCACCCTTGGCCCGTAAGTATGGATTTCTTTCTTCTCCGACTCAGTTTAAATACTAGTTAAATTTGAGTATGTTAGAAAAGTGACCAGGACTAGTTTTTGGTTTTATTGTTACAAAAATTTTTGTGTTTGGAAGTAAGGCATGTTCATGATGCCTTTGTAACAGATGAATTCTAGGCTTGAACTGTTGAGCCTAGAACCACTGGTTCCTGTCTGGAGAGTAATCTGGGACCTCTTAGTGTTTTATTTTTCTGTTTTGGTGGTATGTGTGAAATTGTTGTTGTTGTTGTTTAATCTTTTTTGTTGTTTGTTTGTTTTTAAATTTATTAATAAGTACACAGATTTGGAGGGGAGGAGGACAGATTGAGTCCATATTGTACTTCCTAGATCTAGTTTAGAAGACATACTCCCCACCTGGTACTCTTAAGAATTGCAAATACCTCATTTAATAACATACTTCTTTAAAAACTTTGCCTTTTCTCTTCCACCCATGAATAGGTCTGGTATTTGAAGAAACTCATGAAAGTGGGTGAACCTAACTTGCCCCTCTTCTCTAGGATGCAGTGAATGCATATGTGACTGTGACTTTTCAGGTAATTTGTCATTTCCTTATTTCTTTGAAGTTAACTTCTAACTCCTTTTATTGATAATGAAGAAAAATATTGCACTTTTTGAAATACACCAATTGAATTGAGTGCATAATTTAAATAGTTTTTCCTTGTCAAAAAAAAGTAGATGTAGCAACCAATCTATGCTTCCCATGTATACTTATATTATCATTATCTCCAATTTATAGAGAAGGAAACTGAGGCTTACAGAAGCTCTGTGTGATCACATTTCCACAATTCACAGTGAGTAGAACTGGGACTTGAACTCAGGTCTGTCTGACGTCAAGTCATTCCCTTAACCACTTTGCTCTACTACAGGAACTTACAAATGAACCTCAAAGGGGCTCATCATTTGACAGGGCATTTGAGGGAGGCTCAAGTAAGACATAATTATGAGGCAGGGCCTCCATTTGATTTATGTTGGCAGTTATGACCTAGGGCAGGCTTATAGTAGGGGCTCAAAAACTATGTGTTGAAAATAAATGATAGGCATTAGTACCAGTATTCTGAGGAGCTGGTACATTCACCTCTGAGTGGACATGTCATAATGTAGAGGCAACAGGGAAACCCAGAACAGAAGCTCAGTAGAAGCAGGACACCAAGGTCAAATGGAGAAATCCTAGAAATAATCTCCTGCAGATGTGTTGACACAGGTATTAAATCTCCCTGTGCAGATTTAAATGCCTTTCTTTCCTCTCTTTTAAAAGCATTTTTTAGGTCTGAGAACTTAAGGTCAGCCTACAGGCAGCCCATTCCAGTCAGCTTGAGTGCCCACCAGTTCTCTCCCTCCAGCCTCTGCGTCTGTGTTGATGCTGTACTGAATGTCTGTTTCCTGCCTTTCAATCTCTTACAATTCTTCTATCCTACAATACACATACATAAAGTTTCTATTTCTTAAAACTGCAATAAATCACTTTCAAAAATAAAAATAGTAAAAGATACTACCTCTCCCGCCTGCTATCTTTAGAGGCAAACAGACCAGAGTTCAACCCTAGATTTTGCTGCTTCCTAACTGGAAACTTGCCTTGGTTACGTATTCTCCTCGAGACTCAGTTACCTCTCCTGAGAAATGGGATTTTTTTTTTAACGTCTAACAGGGTAAAAAGTGATATGAAATTAAATCATGCATGTCGGGACTTCCCTGGAGGTCAAGTGGTTAAGACTACGCACTTCCACTGCAGGGGGCATGGCACAAGCTCGATCCCTGGTCGGGGAACTAATATCCCACATGCCAGGGATGCTGCCAAAAAAAATTATGCATGTTAACCATCTAGCTCGGTACCTGCCATATAATTCGCCCTCAATATATGTCATTTTCATCCCTTTTCAGTACTTATCCCAGAATGAGATAATCCTTTCCTTTACATCTGGTAAAACTTCACTTCATGGGCATGTCTCACTTTCTACCTGTACTGTGGTTTTTTCTTTTTTTAAATTTATTTATTTTAAATTTATTTTTATTTTTGGCTGTGTTGGGTCTTTGTTGCTGCGTGTGGGCTTTCTCTAGTTGCGGCAAGCAGGGGTTACTCTTTGTTGCGGTACACAGGCTTCTCATTGTGGTGGCTTCTCTTGTTGTGGAACACGGGCTCTAGACACATGGGCTTCATTAGTTGCAGCACACGGGCTCAGTAGTTGTGGCTCACGGGCTCTAGAGCGCAGGCTCAGTAGTTGCTCTGCGGCATGTGGGATCTTCCTGGACCAGGGCTTGAACCCGTGTCCCCTGCATTGGCAGGCAGATTCTTAACCACTGTGCCACCAGGGAAGCCCCTGTACTGTGGTATTTTTGTAGTTGTCTTATTTTCCCTGTAAGACTACAGTGTCCTTAAGGGGAGAGGATTGCTTAGAATGCAAGATCCAGTCCCCGCTTCCCTACATCCAACTCCCTCAGGCCCCATTTACACAGAGTTCTTTGTACACAGTATGTTATTGTTAAAGACTTGTTAAAATATGATTAAAATAAAAGTAGAGAGGAAAGAAAAAATGAAGAGATAAAATAACAGACTGTTGCGTTAAAAAATTTATTGAAGTCATCAAAATGATTCAGAAGGATTTCCAGCTGATATTTACCTTTCATGTACGCTTCTCTCCCAAATTGTAGTACTAAAATATAGCATGTAACTTTTTTTCTTTAAAAAATAATAAATAGTGGGAATTCCCTGGTGGTCCAATGGTTAGGACTCTGCGCTTCCACTGCAGGGGGCATGGGTTCCATCCCTGGTCTGGGAACTAAGATCCCACAAGCCGTGGAGCGTGGCCAGAAAAACCCCAGAAGTAATAAATATTGTAAAAGTGGATCTAGCTGTTTGGGTTTTAGTGATTGGTATTTGTTCATTCCTTTTACTTGCCTCTTCTAATTTGACTATCTGGCAAAAAGGTTCCCAAATATCTCAACTACCAATATAACTGAACTGTCACTCACAAAAAGGAAATCAGAAGGAGGTATCAACTGGCTAAGCTCCAGGATTGTAGAAAAACCCTAATAATTAGTGACCCAAAAAATACTGTCTAAAATCTGCCATCTAGTGTGGACTTTGTAAAATTACATATTACTGGACACATTAATGCTGTGATTACTACTAGGGCTTCCCTCAGTGGACACTAGGTTTGAAAATTTTAATTATCAAACAAAATGATCAAAAGTAGCATTAAATTCGATTTCCCATTTAGTTTTAACCATAGATATATAGAGAGGTAGAGAGATAGATAAATGCTAAATAGATATAAATAGATTGATATGCAAAATAGAGCTTTTGCTCAGCATAGTAAGGTGGTATTTGAAACCTTTAAATATAAAAACTATCTAATAATGAATTTATATAATTAGTAATAAAAACCAAGAAACATATTCCCCTTGTTTATCCTTATTATTGGTAAATGTCATTCCTGACAGGAGAGGGTGAGTAGGAAAGTATCATTTGTTGGGCACAATCTCTGTGCCAGGCTCTTAACCTACTTTTTAAAAAAAAAATTTACTTATTTATATTTTTTGGCTGCATCAGGTCTTAGTTGCGGCATGTGGGCTTCTCTCTAGCTGCGTGGGTGGGCTTAGTTGCCTTGAGGCACGTGGGATCTTAGTTCCCCGACCAGGGATCGAACCTGTGTCCCCTGCATTGGAAGGCGGGTTCTTAACCACTGGACCGCCAGAGAAGTCCCTCTTAACCTACTTTAATCTAATTTAAATCTTACCTTTTGGTCTTTGAGTTAAAATATTACAAACCTCATTTTACGTATAAAAGAATTAAGACGTAAAAGGTGAAGAAGTTGGCTTTCTATCACAGCTGGTTAGTAAAAGCACCAGGATTTGTACCCATGTCTGGAAACTCCAAAGCTCATGCTCTTTCATCTCCATACTGCCTTTTATACTTTGTGAGATGCTGGAAATAGTGTACCAACTTACACTATGTAGCAATAATCCTCTCTTTCATTTCTCTCTTTTTTTTTTTGTTTTCAGTCTTGCTAGAGATTTATCAATGTTTTTTATCCTTTCAAAGAACCACCACCTTTTAGTTTCATTAATTTTCTGTATTGTTTTTTATTTTCAATTTTATCTCTGCTGTTATCATTTCTTCTGACTGCTTTGGGTTTATTTTGTTCTTTTCCTAGTTTCTTTAAGTTTCATAAGTCTTAGATTATTGATATGAAAGCTTTCTTCCTTTTTGATATAGGTATTTAATGCTATAAAATCGCCCCTAAACACCACTTTATCTACCAATTTTGTAATATATTTTCATTTTCATTCAGTTTAAAATATTTCCCAATTTCATTCAAATTTCATTTTCATTCAAATTAAAATCTTGTCTAATTCGAGATTTCCTCTTTGACCTCTGAATTATTTAAAAGTATATTGTTTAATATCCTTCTGATATTATTTCCCTCACATCTGAACTTCCTTTAGCAACTTTTTAGAGCAATTTCTTTTTTTTTGCAAAAACTTCTCTTAGTTTCCTTTTATCTGAGCATGTCTTTATTTCATCTCTATTTCTGAAGCGTATTTTCACTGGATATATGATTCTGAGCTGACATCTCTCTTTCTTTGGCACTTTAAAATGTTATCCTTCCTTCTGCCTCCACAGGCATTTGAATCTTTGTTTACCTATAAGCAATGCATTTTTTTGGGTAATAAATTTATTTATTTATTTATTTTTGGCTGCATTGGGTCTTTGTTGTCGGGTCTTCATTGCTGCGTGTGGGCTTTCTCTAGCTGCAGCGAGCGGGGTCTACTTTTCGTTGCAGTGCGCAGGCTTCTTATTGCGGTGGCTTCTCTTGTTGCACAGCTTGGGCTCCAGGAGTGTGGGCTTCAGTAGTTGTGGCTTGTGGGCTCTAGAGCGCAGGCTCAGTAGTTGTGGCACACGGGCTCTAGAGAGCATACTCAGTAGTTGCTGTGCATGGGCTTAGTTGCTCCGTGGCATATGGGATCTTCCTGGACCAGGGCTCGAACCCATGTCCCCTGCATTGGCAAGTGGTTTCTCAACCACTGCGCCACCAGGGAAGTCCCAAGCAATGCATTGTTATTCTCTGGCTGTTTTGAAGATTTTCTTTGTCTTTAGTTTTCAGCAGTTTGATTGTAATGGATTTTGATTCAAGTTCATTTGTGTTTTCCTGTTTAGGGTTTGCTGACCTTGAATCTCTAGGTTATTGTTTTTTTGCCAAATTTGGTAAATTTTTAGCCATTGTTTTTCATACACACACACACACACACAATAATGCACTCTTTCCTCTTCTTCTGAAACTCCAGTGACATGAATGTTAGCCCTTTTGGTATTGTTCACAGATCCATGAGGTTCTGTTCATTTTTGGCAGGGAGGAGATCTTTTTATCCCTCTGTTGTTCAATTTAGATAATATCTATTCATCTATTCTCAAGTTCATTGACTCTTCTGTTACATTCTTCTCTAAGATTTTTTTTTAGTTATTGTATTTTCAGTTCTAAAACTTTTAAAAAACTTTTTGCCTAATTTACTTAAAGACAGTACTACTTTTTAGCATTTTAAAATTTTGTATTAGTATCTGCGTTTGAAATGCTAATGTCTCTTTCTTCCAAGGTTCTGCAGCCTTCTCCACTACACAGTTAGGCTGATGGGCAGTTGTTTGCCAGCCACAGCTGGTTTTAGCTATGAAGTATACACATGTACTTAAGTGAAATATCAAATCTAGTAAAGAATCCATCCCAAGTTACCTCTACCTTCTTTAAATTTTCAGCTCTTCTGAGATGTCTACCTAGATATGTATCTTCTCAAAGTTTAAATCTCCCTTCTAATATGTTTAAATATATGTATCTCATAAGGGCAGTTTAAACTTTGGGGAAAAATGTTTCACTTTTACTTCGGATTTCATTATATATTTTCAGAAGCCTTAACCTTCACCCTTTTGATAACTTACAATTCTTCTTTCTTCGTTTGCTTGTTTTTGTTTTTTGTTTGTTTGGGTTTTTATTTTAGTTTTTATCTTTTTCTCCAGTTCAGTTATTTTTATTTGAATGTTTGGGCTGTTGCTCTCTGGGAAATGACTGCTCCCCAAGAGAACCCAATAAAAAGAGTTTCTAAAAGTGTCCTCTTCACCTTTTTCTTTCTTTCGTTTTTTCATTGAGCTATAATTGACATATAACATTGTGTAAGTTTACGGTGTAGATTTGATTACTTACATTCTGCAATATGATTACCACTATAGCATTAGCTAACACCTCCATTATGCCACATGATTATCATTTCTTTTTTGTGGTGAGGACATCTAAGATCTAGTCTCTTAGCAACTTTCAAGTATATAATACAGTATTGTTATATTAACTATAATCACAATGCTGTGTATTCGATCCCCAGAACTTAGATGTCTTCTAACTGCAAGCTTATATCCTTTGACCAACATCTCCCCAATTCACTCACCCTCTTCCTAATTCCCACACCCTAAAACTTCTATTTGGTTTCTCATTATATCTGCTACTTCTTTGCGAAGAGTTTCTGTCTTTCCATTCATTTCAAGAGTGTTTGCCCTTGTTGGAGGTTTTTAATAATAGCTGCTTTTTTTTTTTTTTTTTGGCTGCACCTCACAGCTTGTGGGATTTTACTTCCCCAACCAGGGGTTGAACCCGGGCCCCAGCAGTGAAAGCACTGAGTCCTAACTGCTGGACTGCCAGGGAATTCCAATAATAGCTGCTTTAGATTTTTTTTTTTCTTTTTTGGCTGTGTTGGGTCTTTGTTGACGCATGCGGGCTTTCTCTAGTTGCAGCAAGCGGGGGCTACTCCTCATTGCGGTGTGCAGGCTTCTCATTGTAGTGGCTTCTCTTGTTGCGGAGCGTGGGCTCTAGGTGCGTGGGCTTCAGTAGTTGTGGCACACGGGCTCAAGAGTTGTGGCTCTTGGGCTCTAGAGCACAGGCTCAGTAGTTGTGGCACACAGGCTTAGTTGCTTCACAGCATGTGGGATCTTCCTGGACCAGGGCTCGAACCCCTGTCCCCTGCATTGGCAGGCGGATTCTTAACCACTGCGCCACTAGGGTAGTCCTAGATTCTTTATCTGATAATTTTAACATCTGTGTGATCTCAGTTTTGGCATCTGTTCATTGTCTTTTCCCATGTACATTGAGATTTTCATAGCTCATCATATGTCAAGTACTTTTAGATTGTATCCTAGACATTTTGAATATAATGTTGTGAGACTCTGTGTCTTGTTTAAATCCTATGGAGTATTTTGATTTTTTTGCTTTAGTAGGAAATTAACCCAGTTTAGTCCAGACCACAGGTTCCATCTAGCCTTCTGTGGGTTGTGGTTTCTATGTTGGTTCCATTTTTAAAGTTTTTGCACTCTATTTGGATCTGTCCTGTATGTGGCCAGTGTGAAGCATGGGGAAAGGACTGTTACTTTAGTTGTCAAATATTTTAGTATGCTACTTAGGATCAGATCCATGCATGTGCAGCTCAGGGGTGAGCTCAGGAGTTCATAAACAGCTTTTTGAGGTCACTTTTCCAAAATCCTCTTCTGTAACCTCATCAGTACTGTTCAGTTGCTTAGGCTCCCTTTGTGGTCCTCTCACCAGAAAGCTGGGGCTTTATTTACCTTACTCTGCTGCACACTTTCCCTGACCCATCCAGAATCAATTGCTAGGAAGACAGAGAGAAGGAGAGAAAAAAAGCAAAGGTTGTTTTCCCCATTCTTTTGAGACCACAGATCATCCAGTTGGAGAGCGAGTTTCCCTTAGAGTTTTAGGTACCTGTTGCCACCACCACTGGTCACTATCAGGAGAATACTTTCCCTCTTCACCAGCCTGAACTAGAGGACTTCTAGAGCTATCTTTGTCCACATAGATATGTACTTCCTGGTTTGGAGCTGTGCCGTGACTAGGTTGGGGGATGCAAAAGGGGGAAGGAAGTGGTAAACTCAACTCCAGTTCTCTGGTACTGTGATTTCTGGTCTTCCCCAATTTACCTGCTTTTGTTTACTTTTCATAGTCCTTAGACTGTTCCCTGCATTCTGTCCAGGTTTTTTAGCTGGATGAGTGGAGGAGACAGAGCAAAGTGTGCTTACTCTTTTTTACCTTCAACTTGAACTCACGGTGTCTTTTTCTTTTTTTTTTGCTGTATTGGGTCTCCGTTGCTGCATGCAGGCTTTCTCTCGTTGCGGTGAGGCTACTCTTCGTTGCAGAGCACGGGCTCTAGGCATGTGGGCTTCGGTAGTTGTGGCACGCAGGTTTAGTAGTTGCAGCACGTGGGCTCAGCAGTTGCGGAACATGGGCCCTAGAGTGCAGGCTTAGCAGTTGTGGCGCATCTTAGTTGCTCCTCAGCATGTGGGATCTTCCCAGGCCAGGGACTGAACCCGTGTCCCCTGCATTGGCAGGTAGATTCTCAACCACTGCACCGCCAGGGAAGCCCTCCACGGTGTCTGTTTTTTTCTTTTTTTTTTTCAGTAGGCGGGCCTCTCACTGCTGTGGCCTCTCCCGCTGCGGAGCACAGGCTCTGGACGCGCAGGCTCAGCGGCCATGGCTCATGGGCCCAGCCGCTCCGTGGCACGCAGGATCCTCCCGGACCGGGGCACGAACCCGCATCCCCTGCATCGGCAGGCGGACTCCCAACCACTGCGCCACCAGGGAAGCCCCACGGTGTCTTTTTTATACAAAGAAATTTTATGCAAATTTGTTGAACATCTATTAGTACATGAAATAACAATAATGTTAATATTTTCCCCCTAAACCCAAGGCTATATCTTTAGTTGTGTGAAGCATGAAACTACCATACAAACTCCCATATTACAGGGTATCATGGAGATTTAATTTTTGTCTAATTACCAAAGTAATATGTGTGGAATTCAAAGAGTTTGAAAAATGTAGAAAAGCACAAATTTAATTTGAAACATAAATCTCTGTAATCCCAACACATAAAAAGAACCATTGTAGGGGCTTCCCTGGTGGCGCAGTGGTTGAGAGTCCGTCTGCCAATGCAGGGGACATGGGTTCGTGCCCCGGTCCGGGAAGATCCCACATGCCGCAGAGCGGCTGGGCCCGTGAGCCATGGCCGCTGAGCCTGCGCGTCCGGAGCCTGTGCTCCGCAACAGGAGAGGCCACAACAGTGAGAGGCCCACGTACCGCAAAAAAAAAAAAAAGAACCATTGTTAAAATTTGTATAGTTTCTAAGATTTTGTTCATTGTAAATATGTACACGTTTTAAATGTTTTAAATAAAGGTAAAAACATATTTTATTTTGGTTTTTTAACATAAGAATATATACTGTTATTTTTTCCTTTAACATAGTTATTTTTTTCTTTAACATAGTAATATATTGGCCAGTGTTTTCTATGACAATAAATACTATACACTACAGCAAGCTTTTTTAAAAACAAATTTTATTTATTTATTTATTTGTTTTTGGCTGCTTTGGTTCTTTGTTGCTATGCGCGGGGTTTCTCTAGTTGCAGCGAACGGGGGCTACTCTTTTTTGCAGTGTGTGGACTTCTCATTGCGGTGACTTCGCTTGTTTCGGAGCTCAGGCTCTAGGCACGTGGGCTTCAGTAGTTGTGGCACATGGGCTCAGTAGTTGTGCCTTGTGGGCTCTAGAGCACAGGCTCAGTAGTTATGGTGCATGGGCTTAGTTGCTCTACGGCATGTGGGATCTTCCCAGACCAGGGCTCGAACCTGTGTCCCCTGTACTGGCAGGCGGATTCTTAACTACTGTGCCACCAGGGAAGCCCAACAGCAAGCTTTTTAACAGCAGCATTGAATCCTATAATTTATTTAGTCAGAACAGCACTATGAGGATTTAATATTTCAAAATTTTAGCTATCAAAATAATGGTAGGATAAGGTCTCATACACATAAATGACTCTCACCTCCAATTGATTCCTTGCAAAAAATGCCTGAAGTAGACTTGCTGGCTTAAAGGCAATGCACATTTTTAAGGATTTTGATACATCTATTCAAATTTCCTTCTAGAAAAGATGTTGGAATGTGAATTGATACCTATTTCTTTTTTTAAAAGATACATTTATTTATGTATTTATTTTTGGCTGAGTGGGGTCTTTGTTGCTGTGCATGGGCTTTCTCTAGCTGCAGCGAGCGGGGGCTACTCTTCGTTGTGGGGCGCGGGCTTCTCATTGCGGTGGCTTGTCATGTTGCAGAGCACGGGCTCTAGGTGTGCAGGCTTCAGTAGTTGTGGCTCGCAGGCTCTAGAGCTCAGGCTCAGTAGTTGTGGCGCACGGGCTTAGTTGCTCTGCGGCATGTGGGATCTTCCTGGACCAGGGCTCGAACCTGCGTCCCCTGCATTGGCAGGCGGATTCTTAACCACTGCGCCACCAGGGAAGCCCCCTATTTCTTATTAGGTAGTTTTTTTCCTGTTTTTATATTGAATTAATTTTAAATTTACAGGAAATTTACAAGACTAGAACAAAGAATTCCTATATACCCTTTACTTAGATTTACTATTTTTGACATTTTGCCATATTTGCGTCCTCTCTCTCTCCACACACACATGCATGCATACGCATGCACACATTAATTATTTATACTTTTTGAAACATATGAGGCTGGGTTGCATACATCATGTCTCCTTTCCCCTGAAAACTTTAGTTTGTATTTCCTAAGAAAAAGAATACTCTTTTACATACCTACAGTGCAGCTATCAAATTTAGGAAATTTAACATCACTAAAATACTTCAATATGAAAATAACAAGGGATCAAGAGGACTAAACAATACATGTGCTAGATAATTAATCCTCTTAAGTACAGCTAATGAAATTAGGTCGACAGAAATGGTTTTTGTCAGCACTGGGAGCTCCTGCCTTCTCAGTGGCATCACCGAGGCGCTTCATATAGGCAAAGCCATACCTACCTTGTACGCAACTATCAGCAGCATCTCTGACAACTCAGGGCATGAGGCAGGCACTCAATGAATATCCATTTACTGAGTTAATGAGCAACAAGGATTACCCAGAGTTTGCACCTTTAGTCTCATGATTATTTTATTTTGTTCTTTTGTTTGCTGTTGTTAAATAACAGGAAGTTAGAACAAGGGAAAATACAAAATTTTCTGCCTGCTATATGGAACCTGTAGCTAATCTTTGTTAACCTGAATAGTGGAAGTGGAAGTAGCTAAGAGAGTCTCCAAGTCTGACCAAAAATGGGGCTTCACCAGACAACATTATGTCACCTCTAAGGGGTAGGGAGGGGCGGAGTGGGGAGACGGGCTGACTTCTGCAGTCTCATTACAGACAGTCTTTGGAAAAACTTATTTCCAAACCTAGGAGAACTCAGGATCTAGTTCACATGTGACCTCCTTAAAAAAGGAGTAGCAAGAGGTGAGAATGGAGAATCTTTGGCAAAAGATCTGGCAAACATGAAGGGGAGCATGTTAGTCTCTTCTTCTATACCTGTGGTGTTTCTTTAACAAGAATTAGCTCATAGGACATTGATAAATAAGCCTATGCCAGTATAACAGTGGAAATTATGGGTTCAAGTGGAATTTTCCTCTGCACATTAATGTCTGGGAGC
Source organism: Mesoplodon mirus (assembly GCF_964341445.2). Classification (NCBI taxonomy): domain Eukaryota; kingdom Metazoa; phylum Chordata; class Mammalia; order Artiodactyla; family Ziphiidae; genus Mesoplodon; species Mesoplodon mirus. Next base: position 70,107,296 of record NC_138976.1, on the reverse strand, counting down.
AATTTAAGGAAAAAAAGCAAAACAAAACAAAAAGTTACAATGCAGGAAGACCTTAGGAAAAAGATGAAAATACTACAGAAACCCCCTGTTCAGAGAAAAAAAATGTCTGGGTTAGTGATTGCAAAAACCTGGCTACACTTTCCCACGTTAAACTATTTTGGGAAGCTGTGTGTGCAGATGAAAAAGTGTAAAGATATTTATCTGGGTGTTACTAAAATTTGATCAAGAATGCTATATCCCAGATAAGATTTTAATTTTTAAAGAAATATTTACTTATTTATTTATTTTGGCTGCGCCAGGTCTTAGTTGCTGCAAGCAGGATCTAGTCCCCCGACCAGGGATCAAACCCGAGCCCCCTGCATTGGGAGCGCAGAGTCTTTCCCACTGGACCACCAGGGAAGTCCCAAGATTTTAATTTTTGAGGAAATTAGTCTAAGGCCCTCAAGAACCTATCTTGTCTAAGAAGGAAGCAGAAGTCCCTAGCGTCTAACGCGGCCAGAGGTCCCCTAAGGTTGGCAGCCAAACACTCCGGAGGAATTTTAACTGTGCCAGCAGTGGGATTGCTAGTGCTCTGGATAGGCTGCAAGTGGTCTACCCCATTCCTAATTAGCCCAAAAGTCCGCAACTGCACAGAACTTGAGGTTTTTTAGGACCGCGTATCTGGAGTTACTGCAGAAACGCCTGTTCCACAGCAACGCAATCTCCCGGTTTTATTTTACTAAAACTAAGTCCCCTGCCAAAGCTGTCTCTATTGTTCACGAAGGAGGCAAGGGCACACAGACCTGGAGCCCTGTGCTCGGCGCGGGGGAAGCGGTGGAGGGCAGCAGCAGAGTCCTTGGGACCCTGGGAGGAGACTGCAGGGTGGAGGAGGTGCCAGGGGCGGGCTGGAAACTCCGGGCACTCAGCCAGGCAGGCGGGAACCAGCACGCGGAAGAGCTTTGCCTGGGCGGTGGGTGCGGGAGGGCAGAGAGGTGGAGGCCCAAGGCCCGCTCCTCCTCCTGCTTCCGGGTCAGCACCTCGCTGCCCCTTCGCCTCTGACCCCACGGGTCTCCCCGACGCGGCAGCGGTACAGCACAGCGGTGGCTTCAGTCGGCAGCCCACGCTGGGGACGACGCCCCGCGGCAGCAGTTCCGGACCCCTCGTCTGGGTCAAATGCCCCAAGGAAGGAGAGGGCGCCTCAAGGAGGGACTTGCCCAAGGAGCATCCCAAGAATTGACAGCTAAGGAAAATTTAGCCTACGGTTCTCAAACTTATTTGTCGTAGGACCCCCTTAACACTCTTGAAAGTGGTCTCTGTGGGTCTATCCATCGACATTTATTATATCAGGTTTTAAAACAAAGAATTTAAACACAGTAATACAGGTGCCTTTCCATTAGCCTTCAGGGCAATGTTGAAATCACTCCTAGCTGTAGCTGCAGAAAACCCTACTGTGAATGAGAGCAGAAAAGGCCAATACAGTCGAAGTATTATAATGAAAATGGTTTTAACCTTGCCAATTCCTGGAACAAACTTTGACAACCACTGCTCCAAAAATACCCACAGCTTAGAAACAGGGCCTTTATTTCCTGGAACAATTTAGACAGGAGCCCTGGGGAACCTAGACCAGGGCCTGTGCTGCTGGAGTTAGCTAGACAGTTACCTGCAGAATTTACAGGGGTGCCCTGGGATGCTGTGAACGTTTCAAAAAGGAACAGAACATTCCAAATAACTAAACACGACATGCTGAGAAGGATACACTTCACTTGAAAGGAAAAAACCAGAAGCTCCTGACAAGATACCGGAATGTCAATAGCCTCACAAGCTAAGAAATCACTTGAAGAGAACAGCCAACAAAATGGGAATGCATCTCTCTGATGAAGGGGCTAGATAAAATCAGGAAACATTTAAAAAATAATCTAATTCCAGTGAAAAATATACTTGTTATGGTGTAAACTAAGAAGAAAATACAAAGAAATCTGTAGGAAAGTTTTAAGTTCATAGAAAAATGACGAGTAAGAATTTAGTATACCTTTTAGAGAAGATAAGATAGCTCTTTTTTTTTTAACATCTTTATTGGAGTATAATTGCTTTACAATGGTGTGTTAGTTTCTGCTTTATAACAAAGTGAATCAGTTATACATATACATATGTTCCCATAGCTCTTCCCTCTTGCGTTTCCCTCCCTCGCACCCTCCCTATCCCACCCCTCTAGGTGGTCACAAAGCACCGAGCTGATCTCCCTGTGCTATGCGGCTGCTTCCCACTAGCTATCTATTTTACGTTTGGTAGTGTATATATGTCCATGCCACTCTCTCACTTTGTCACAGCTTACCCTTCCCCCTCCCCATATCCTCAAGTCCATTCTCTAGTAGGTCTGTGTCTTTATTCCCGTCTTGCCCCTAGGTTCTTCATGACCTTTTTTTTTTTCTTTCTTAAATTCCATATATATGTGTTAGCATACGGTGTTTCTTTTTCTCTTTCTGACTTACTTCACTCTGTATGACAGACTCTAGGTCCATCCACCTCACTACAAATAACTCAATTTCGTTTCTTTTAATGGCTGAGTAATATTCCATTGTATATATGTGCCACATCTTCTTTATCCATTCATCCGTTGATGGACACTTAGGTTTCTTCCATGTCCTGGCAAGATAGTTTTTTTTTTTTTTTTTTTTTTTTTGTGGTAGGCGGGCCTCTCACTGTTGTGGCCCCTCCCATTGTGGAGCACAGGCTCCGGACACGCAGGCTCAGTGGCCATGGCTCACGGGCCCAGCCACTCCGTGGCATGTGGGATCTTCCCAGACCGGGGCACGAACCCGTGTCCCCTGCATCGGCAGGCAGACTCTCAACCACTGCGCCACCAGGGAAGCCCAAGATAGTTCTTAATGAAGCAAAACTACTTGAAGAGAAAGCTAAGTGTACTCTGTCATGTGACAGGAAGAGGAAGTTGAAATGAGCAAAACAGGAAAAACTGAAAGTACATCAAAGGTCTCCAAATGAGAGGAAAGGATCTATCGATTATAAAACTGATGATGCTAAAGTTTTGAATAATTGTCTTGCACAGATCAGTTATGTGCAGGTCAATTCTGAAACTGAGGGCAAAAAAAAAGAAAAAATATAAAAGAAATTGTATTTTCTGAATTAGACAATGGAGGGTCAGGGGATCAGCAAGTTGAGAAAGTTAAAGACAGAGAAGATAATACTATCAGTTATCTATTGTGGCATAATAAACAACCCCAAAACTCAGTAGCTTAAAGTAGCAGTGATTTATTATTATCTTTAAATGATTCTCTGGGTGGGTTGACAGTTTATCTGCTGGTTTTACCTGGGCTCACTGGTACAGAAACATTCAGCTGAAAGACAGTTGGGCTGGAAGATCAATGTGGCCTCACTTAACATGTCTGACAGTTGGTGCTGTCCATTGGGAGCTTTGGTTCTTTCCCATGTGACCATTATTCTCTAGCAGGCGAGACTGGCTTCCTTACATGATGGTCTCAGGGAAGCATCATAAAAGGGTAAAAGAATCTGCAGTGTCTCTTAAGATCTGGCTTTGGAAGTCACAGAACATCACTTCTGCCACATTCTGTTGATCAAATCAAGTCACAAGATGAGTCCAGATTCACAGAGTGGGGAAATAGATAACCTCTTGATGGAAGGAAGAGCAAAGTCATTGCATAGGAGCATGGGAGAAATTTGTGGTCATATTTTGTATTTTATCATAACAGAGAATGAATATGACAAAGACCCTAGCTATATTAACATTAGTTTCAGTAGAGAAACCATTTACAACTTTATCTGAGTGATGAGATGTCAATTATGCATTATTGGAAGAGCACTTAAGGAAGGTGGAGCAGGATACTTGATCATTGTAGACAGTGCAAAGTCCCTTGAAAATATAAAGCTTCAAGCTGAAAATTGGACTCATTGATCAGACAAAATGCCTTACTGGAAGAATTTGAACAGAGAAGAAAGATTAGGAGCAGCTAGGTACAGTGGAAGGGAAATATTAAAATTACTGAATTCAACAAAACAGAGGGAAACTATAGAATATGAAAATATCTTATAAGGCAACACGTTGTTCTGCAGAAGAAAGCCCATGACTATTGGATCCTTGTTTGTGATACTGAAAGAGCTATTGCCGGATAGATGAAGCAAGCCACATTTCTGAGACAGAAATGAATAGAGGAGTGGGTTAAAAAAAGAAGGTTGCTAATGCTCTGAAAACCAGGTATTGTTAAAGCAACATTTTGTGGTCTCTTTCCAACTAATACACAAATTTCATTTCCAAGAAGCAGAGTCCTTTATTTTCTCTTATAATCAGAGACTATAAAAGTAGCAATACAATATCTGATGTCTCCTTCAATGAAAGGATCTTTTAAGTTCACGCCTGAGGGTGGAGGGGTACAGTACTCCTTAGTGATGAAGGATCTTCTGTGAAATTACAGGTACTCTATGATCATTAGTAGAAGAGATTTGCTTAGACTGGAACCCTGATGCGGTCGGTACTAATTAGTATCACCCCAAATTCCTCCCCTTCCACCACAGTGGATGGCTTGGTTGACACTCTGGTACAAATCCCAACCCTTCTCAGGTTCACCCATCACAAGCTTACTACCAGCAGGACCTCTGTTTTCTCCTGGTCAGTTTGGACCACTTCCCCACCACAGGGACTTCATGGGCCTGAAACTTTTCTTCTACCTCCACCTGAGGCCCAAGAGAGGCATACCTGGCCTCTACCTGAAATATATGGCCTGTTCTATGATTATTAAATCTATAAACACTGACCTCTACCTTTTATCTTTAGTAATATGTTTTTGCTAATTACCAATAATGCTGCTCTTAACATGTATTTTGATGCATATATATATGCAGACTTAGGGGAGAAATTGCGGGGTCACAGGGGATGCATATGTTCAACTTTAGCAGGTAATGCCTGTTTTCCCAAGTGGGAGTGAGCACTTAAAAGATATATAAACAAAAGTCCTTCACTTCACTTGCTGAAGACCCCAAAGCATTTTTTATGGAAAATAAGTATTAACTTACGATGAAACATAGATAAAGTATGTATAAAAAAAAGAATTTGTTTTAATTTTGGGAGAGACAATAATTTCTCCACCAAATAGAACATTTAGTTTCTATAATTCATACCAGAGTACTATTTCCTAGCATATTTCAATAAAGCTTGAATGAGTGAATTAATTAATAGGTCTTCTCCATAGATTGGTTTAAATCAGATACACTTTAATACACTGGAAATTATATGATATTTAATGGTTAGATATGTTGTAAGATAGACTTATTACTCCAGATAATTTTTTCTTGGGTTTACAATGTAAACCAATACACCTTGTTCCATTAAACCTCTGGCTTACAGACTAAAGAAGCTGGTTAACCCACATATGGTATTGTCATATGCTGTCGTAAATGGACCTGCTCCTTTCCTTACTAACGAGAAGTGATTTCAGCAAACTAAGGAGAGAAAATATTTTTAAAATCATTCCCCTTTTTATTAAAAACATAATAATAAGGCATACCTTGTTTTTGTTTTTTATAAATTTATTTATTTTATTTATTTATTTTTGGCTGTGTTGGGTCTTTGTTGCTGCACGCGGGCTTTCTCTAGTTGTGGTGAGGGGGCTACTCTTTGTTGCAGTGCACTGGCTTCTCATTGCGGTGGCTTCTCTTGTTGCAGAGCATGAACTCTAGGCACGTGGGCTCAGTAGTTGTGGCTCACAGGCTTAGTTGCTCCGCAGCATGTGGGATCTTCCCAGACCAGGCTCAAACCCATGTCCCCTGCATTGGCAGGCAGATTCTTAACCACTGCGCCACCAGGGAAGCCCCCATACCTTGCTTTATTGTACTTCGCTTTATTGTGCTTTGCAGATAATGTGATTTTTACAAATTGAAGGTTTGTGGCAACCCTGCATTGAGCAAGTCTATGGTCACCATTTTTCCAATAAAATTTGCTGTTTCTATGTTGCATTTTGGTAATTCTCACAATATTTTGAATTTTTTCGTTATTTTATTTGTTTTGATGATCTGTGATCAGTGATCATTGATGTTACTATTATAATTGTTTTGGGGCACCACAAACCACACCCATATAGGATGGCAAACAATTGATAAATGTTGTGTGTGTTCTGACTGCTTCACTGTTCCCCCTCTCTCTCCCTCTTCTTGGGTCTCTCTATACCCTGAGACACAGCAGTGTTCAAATTAGACCAAGTAATAACCCTACAATGGCCTGTTCAAGTGAAAGGAAGGGCTGCGCATCTCTCACTTTAAATCAAAAGCTAGAAATTATTAAGCTTAGTGAGGAAGGCATGTCCGAAAGCCAAGATAGGCCCAAAGCTAGGCCTCAAGCAAAGTAGTTAGCCAAGTTGTGAATGCAAAGGAAAAGTTCTGGAAGGAAATTAAAAGTGCTACTCAAGTGAACACACAAATGATAAGAAAATGAAGCAGGCTTTTTGCTGATAGGGAGAAAGTCTGAGTGATCTAGATAGAAGTTCAAACCAGCCAAACATTCCCTTAAACTAAAGCCTAATCTGGAGCAAGGCCCTAACTCTCTTCAATTCTATGAAGGCTGAGAGAGGTGCGAAAGTTACAGAAGAAAATTTTGAAGCTAGCAGAGGTTGGTTCATGATGTTTAAGGAAAGAAGTCATCTCCATAACATAAAAGTGCAAGGTGAAGCAGCAAGGGCTGATGTAGAAGTTGCAGCAAGTTATCCAAATCTAGCTAAGATGAAGGTGGCTACATTAAACAACAGATTTTCAAGGTAGATGAAACAACCTTATATTGGAAGAAGATGCCATCTAGGACTTTTATAGCTAAAGAGGAGAAGTCAATGGCTGGCTTCAAAACTTCAAAGGGCAGAATGACTGTCTTATTAGGGACTAATGTGGCTGATGACTTGAAGTTGAAGCCAATGCTCATTTACCATTTGGAAAAGTCCTAGGGCCCTTAAGAATTATGCAGAATCTACTCTGCCTGTGCTCTATAAATGGAAAAACAAAGCCTGATTGGCAGTCCATCTGTTTACAAGATGGGTAACTAAATATTTTAAGCCCACTGTGGAGACCTACTGCTCAGAAAAACATTCCTTTCAAAATATTACTGCTCATTGACTGCTCAATGTACTTGGTCACCCAAGAGCTCTGATCCAGATGTACAACAAGATTAGTGTTGTTTTTATGCTTGCTGACACAACACCCATCCTGCAGCCTATGGATGGAGGAGTCATTCTGACTTTCAAGTCTTATTATTTAAGAAATACATTTCATAAGGCTATAGTGGCCATAGTTATCCTCTGATGGATCTGGACAAAGTCAACTGAAAATCTTCTGGAAAAGATCGAGCATTCTAGATGCCATTAAGGACATTTGAGATTCATGGGAAGAGGTCAAAATATCAACATTAAAGGAATTTGGGGGACTTCCCTGGTGGCACAGTGGTTGGGAGTCCGCCTGCCGGTGCAGGGGACACGGGTTCGAGCCCGTGTCCGGGAGGATGCCACATGCCGTGGAGCAGCTGGCCTGTGCACCACAGCTGCTGAGCCTGCATGCTGCAGCTGCTGGGGCCCGCGTGCCTGGAGCCCGTGCTCCGCAACAAAAAAAGAGGCCACCACCATGGGAGGTTTGCACCCTGAGGCGAGAAGTGGCCCCCACTCGCTACAACTAGAGAGGGCCTGTGCGCAGCAGCAAGGACCCAACACAGCCAGAAATAAATAAATAAATAAATAAAATAAAGGAATTTGGAAGAATTGGATTCCAACCCTCATGGATGGCTTTGAGGGGTTCAAGACTTCAGTGGAGGAAGGAGCTGCAGATGTGATGGAAATAGCAAGAGAAGTAGAATTAGAAGTGGAGCCTGAAGATGTAGCTGTATTGTTGTAACCTCATGGTGAAACTTGAATGAATAAGGAGTCACTTCTTATGGATGAGCAAAGAAAGTGGTTTCTTGAGATGGAATCAACTCCTGGTGAAGATGCTGTGGAGATTGTTAAAATGACAACAAAGGATTTGGATTAGTACATAAACTTAGTTGGTAAAGCAGTAGTAGCATTTGTGAAGATTGACTTTAATTTTGAAAGAAGTTCTACTCTGAGCGAAATGCTATCAAAGAGCCTTGCATGCTACAGAGAAATTATTTGTGAAAGGAAGAGTCATTTGATGTGGCAAAATTTATTGCTGTCTTATTTAAAGGAATGGCCACTGCCACCCCAACCTTTAGCAACCACCACCCTGATCGACTAGTCAGCAGCCATCAACACTGAGGCCAGACCTCCCACCAGTAAAAAGTTTACAACCTTCTGAAGGCTCAGATGATGGTTAGCGTTTTTTTTTTTTGCCAATAAAGTATTTTTAAATTAAGGTCTGTACATTTTTAAGACATAATGATATTACACACTTAATAGACTACAGTATAGTGTGAACATAACTTTTATATACACTACGGAACCAAAAAATTCATATGGCTCAGTATATTGCAGTGGTCTGGAACAGTCCCCACATTATCTCCAAGGTATGTCTGTATATTCTTTGCCTGCAACTAAAAAGGATTTGAAATATCAGTATGTATATAATATGGCTGAGAAAGCTAATAAGTTACTTATGCTAACAAAATTATTGTAACAGAGTATTACACTTCATTGTGAGTTACTGACAACCCTGATAAAGAAACTATCCAAGTAAAGGAAACAGTAGAGAGAAAACTCTTTCAGTTACTGAAATTCTTAAGGGTCAATAGGACCAAAGGAAAAAGGCACTCAGTTTCCTTTTCACTTGTTTTTGCCTTCAAGTTTTCCTCTTTCTAATCAACAAAAAATTTCGTTTAAAAGGAAAGGAAAGGTTCAGAAGTTTTACCCTTTATTTATCAAGTTAAATCAACCTGGGTGGTCCATTTGTCAAAAGGTGGGTAAGAAAGTTGCTATAAAAAATATATAAATATTAACATACTAAATATTTGAAAACCTTTTAAATTTAAATGTCACTTATATAAAAGTGCACAAATCATAAGTGTACAGCTTGATGAATTATCACAATTATTATCATCCAGGTTAAAAAATAGAACATAAGCCACACCCCAGAGGTTCCTTTCCCCTCCCCTCCCAATTGCTCCACCCCTTTCTTCTCCTCAAAGGCAACCATTATTTTGACTTTTTTTAAAAATAAAATTTAAAAATTTATTTATTTTTGGCTGTGTTGGGTCTTTGTTGCTGCACGCAGCGAGCAGTGTGGCGAGCGGGGTCTACTCTTCCTTGCAGTGCACGGTCTTCTCATTGCGGTGGCTTCTCTCGTGGAGCACAGGCTCTAGGTGCGCCGGCTTCAGTAGTTGCGGCTCGTGGGCTCAGTAGTTGTGGCGCACAGGCTTAGTTGCTCCGTGGCATGTGGGATCTTCCTGGACCAGGGCTCAAACCCGTGTCCCCTGTATCGGCAGGCGGATTCTCAACCACTGCGCCACCAGGGAAGTCCCCATTATTTTGACTTTTAACACCATAGAATAGTTTTATCTATTTTTAAATGTTAAATAAATGGAATAACACAGCATGTATTCTTTTGGGTCTGTCTTCTTTCACTTACCATTGTTTTTGTGAGATTGTCATTCTGTTCTGGGTAGCAGTAATTCATTTATTTTTATTGCTGTATAGTTTTCCATTGTGGAAATTTATTCACATTTATATCTCCACTTAACTGCTGATAGATACTTGGGTTGTTTCCAGTTTGGGGCCTCACAAGTAATGCTATAAACCTTTTTGTGTATGTGCTTGATGCATATGTATATGTATTTCTATTTGTGTTTCTGTTTCTCCACATTGTCACCAATGTATGTTTGTCGGTTTTTATTTTTAGCCATTTTTGTGGGTGTATGTTGGTATCTCATTGTGGCTTTATTGTGTGTTCCATGAGAGCAAGGCCACATCTGTCCTGTTCATAGTTGTATCATTATCCAAAACCTGTTCATAAAACATAGTACAAATAATAACAGTAATACATAATAAAAAGGAGGATTGATTTAAACAACTATAAATACTGAGTTTGCAACTTCAACTTAGGTATGTAGTTTTTATTTGCTAAAATGAATATTTTTTATTGTTATGATTTGATGTCATAAGTCCCAATGTTTTCCTAGATGTGAAAGAAAACATAAACTACCTCACTTGTTCCCCCAGCACCCCACCCTTCCAAACACACATGTACAAGTTTAGGACAATGGCCTAGGGAGAACTAGAAGCCCTAGGGAAAGAAATGACATATCTCCCCAAAGCTTTAATTTTATTCAAATATTTTGATGGGGAAATTAAATATTTTAACTGGTAATTTTAGGTATTTTTCTTATATTAAACACAGACATAATGATATCCAAACTGACTGAATATTTGGCTTATATAGAGAGTTGACTCACTTCAATGTCTAGCCCACATCCTTGGTCACCATATTCTTCTTGGCCATTGTGACTCCCTTAGTGGAAGAAGACTGGAAAGCTTTGATAATGATGGGGAATTAGTGAAGTGTTTCAGTTGCGTGGAATCATGATCCAATTTTTATTTTAGGAGGGTAATTCTGACTTGAAGTACAGAAGATGAGTTGGAGGGGGAGGGGGTGAGTGGAGAATGCATTGGAGGTAGGGAGATCATTAGGGGACTTTTGTAATAATCCAGGTAAGAGATAAATTGATCTGAACTTCAGAACACAGGACACAGAGAAGAACAGGTACCAAGATTTCTAATTTTATTAGGTACTCACTATCATATTAACTATGACACTTAAAAAAATCATCTAAACATCTAGTTATTGGTTGGTTTGTATTATATGTGTAGAAGTAACATACATATGTGATAATGATAAATGGAAACATTAATGAGTATTACTATTATTTCTTTATATTTGCAGAAGTCTAATGGACTTCAATATATTCAAAATTAGACTATATTATTTAGTAGTGTATCAATTTATCAATTTGCTGCATTATACATATCTTAAGAAATTTACAAGTATTGTCTCTGAGGTGAACAGTAGTTCACATAACATAAGCTTCAAGGAAAATGTATGTATCCATTATACAGCCTCCATCTTACTACAACTGGCATTTTTAATTGGACCTAAATAAATTTACTACATGGCTAAAATGTTAATTTTCATTGTAATTTACAACAGATATTTCAATACATTAGGGACACAACATTGTCTTCTGTGACATGAATCCAGTTGATTTTCTAGTAGGCTCACTTCAGTTTCCAAAACTGTGAAGTGCTTAATAGATTCACACAGTGCTTTACAGCTTTTGAAGTGTTTTGACATTGTACAGTGTCTTCTTTAATGTTCAAAAATGCTCAAAGTCAGCAAAACTGATATGTCACCCTCATTTTTCAGATTAAAAAAACCTGAGACTCGATTTACTGTGTTCGACAAATGTTATTTGTGCAGTATCACGTGTCTACAAATTGTGAGTAGACTGGAATTCAGGTTTCCAGACTTTTAGTTTTGGTGTACTAGGTTCCTCGTCTAATACAGCATATGGCTTCCAAGGACCCTGGTGTTTAGTAGTTGACATATTTCTTAATCTCAATACTTCGGTTTTCATATCTGTAACAAGGAGGTAATAATCATACCTATTCATTGAATGATTATAAGGATTAATTTCGTTAATATATGTGAAGCTCTTAAAACAGTGTCAAGTTCACAGTAAGCCCTAAATGAATGTTGTTATATGTTTATTGTTTTAGCATATCCGATTGACTTGTAAGGAGGGTTGGGATCTTCATAGTATACACATTTGGAAAAGTCCCAGTTGAGTTTACATATTAGGGAAGTTCAATCGTGTACCTATGTGGGTAATATTTCTAATTTAATGACTAATGAAATGTGGTGACCCAATAATTCCATTAGCTTTACTTAATCACTCATATTTCATCTGTCCTCGCAATGCTCCTTCCAGTGAGAAAAGACTTCCAGGGTGCGGTAAGTGGACCTGTTTAGATAATTAAAAAAACAGAAATCAGTGGATTGTAGTAGAAAACAGCATATGAGACAGCCTGAGTGTGCTCAGAAGTGTAAGGTTCTGCCCAATCTTTCTTCGCTGAGAAGACGTTAGGGGAAACGTCACAAAGGACCCAGCTGGGAACTGTACAGGAAGTTAAAAAAATTGTTCAGCTTTGCAAAACACCTGGTGCTCAGCCATCTGTCTTTGGTGGTACAAAGACCTTAGTTAAGTAAGGTGTGCGTGGTTCTTTCTGACACCTTGGAAGGCAGAGGTACAGCGTAGAAATAACAAGTTGTAGCAAGCTAATTTAAGTACGTTCTGAGGGGTCCGGAGGTACCTGCACTTCCTGTTACTACAATTCAGGCCATAGTGCTGTCACCCCAAGTTTTTGAGAGACCCCCCTGTCCGAATTCCTATTGGGGTCGCCTCGGGACTCAAGAGCACACCTGCGCGGGGCGGAACTTGTTCCGCGTAGGTGACTGCAGTACAGGACAGTTTCGCTCCCCTCGGCTAAAAACACAGCTTCTCGCTTGAGTTACTTTTAAAGGGTTGGCAGGCACACACCCTTCGCTCACTCGGGATCTCCCATTTCGGTCTGGAGGCTCAGAAGCCCCGGCCGTTAGACGCTGTCATTGCTGCCCAGCAACGAGCCGCGACATCCTAGCCAGGCTCGGCTGGGCATTACGAGGCCGCACCCAGGGCAACGCCACTATGACGTCCACGTTCCGGAGGCCGCTATAGGCCCGCGTCGGAGCCCAGGGCGACGTGTGGTGCGTGGACTCCATCAGGTCCAGCCCTGCGGGAACCCGGTAGGCGCTTCCAGGCAAGGTTTTGTGCACCTGTTCCTTCCTTCTGCTCAAGTGTCTTCCCCTTCTGGGTAAAAGGGGACATGTCCGTCTCCAGAAGACACGAAGCGCGGCGAGAGCCTAAACTAAGAACAGTGTAGAAGATTAAGCCCAAAGCAAGAAGGTGCCTGGCACCTTTAAGCTGTTTGGAAATTCACGTGACCCAGTAAGTGCCGGGCCCTAGCGGTCACGTGACGGCGCGCGCGCCCTCGCGCAGGGAGAGCCGGTTGGCGCTGTGCGTGCGCCTTTGCCGGGGTCTCCCTGCCCCTCGACGGGAGGGTGAGGAGCGGTGGAGTCATCGGGCGACTGGGGCCGGGTGCGCGTGCGCAGCGAACAACTGTCACCCAGTGCGGAACAAGTCTCCCAAATTTCCCGAATCTCCCTGGGCCGGAGGCCACCGTTTGCCTTCTCACCTTCCTCTTCTGGGTCGTGTCCCCTCCCCTGCCCGCACGCCAGGTAACCGCTTTTCCGGAGTCCGGGGGATGGGGACTGTGGAGGGAGGGCCCGGGCGGTCTTCCTGGCACTGCCCCTCTCTTCGCGGGGCAGCAGGGGTTGCCGGCGTCCGGCGGAGCGGAGACGCCGGGTCAGAGACGCTAGGTCCGCGGCCGCCGCGACTGTCACGCTGGCGAGAGAGCGGCCGGCCATGGTCTCGGGGTGGGAGGCGGGAGCCAGTGACAGCCCGCTCCGGCCCTCCGGGGGTTCGGTCCCCAGGCTCGCCGTTCTTCCGGGGGCCGGAGTCAGGGTCGCGCTCCTTGCAACAGAGGAGAGCTCGGGTGGTCCGGGGATGCCTACTCCTTACCTTTCCCCTCCCAGCCGGGTCTGCGGTGGACTCCGCGGAGGCCGGGCCTGGTGCGCCCCTCGGGGTCATCTCTTCCCTGGGGCTCTCATGACCCGCGGGGTGAGGGTGAGGGCTCCTCTCCAGACCACCCCACCGTAGGTAGCCAGCTCCTCTCTCGGGTCCGTCCTTAGCCCCTTTGGCTATCCTTTTGGTTTTTCCGGCGTGGGGCCATTTCTTCCTGCAGTGCCTCTAGCCACGATGCGGTGTAGACAGTGGGTGCTTAATAAATATGAGTTGGATCGGGTCGCGTGGAATGCCAGGCATAGGACGTGGCGGGGGGTGGGAATGTGAAGAAAGGAGCCAGGCAGGCTGGGGCTCCGGGCTCGATCTTGGGGTTTTCCTCGGGGCTCAGCCAATGAAACCAGCAGGGCTCGATTCGGATGCTTTCCGGGTGAACTCGGAGCCAGTCTCCCCTTGAGCTGCAAGCACGCACGTCTGCACGGTCTGGTTTTGGTTGTGGGCGAATGCCAGGGAGCGTTTGTGTGTGGTTCCTCCCCCTGGAGAAGAGAGGGCAAACTTTTTTTTTAGCAGTTGGTAAATTACCCTGCGGGGTGATTTATCAAGCGCTGCTTCGGAAGTGTAGGTTAAAAGTTGCAGTCGGTCCATTCTTACTCTTGTGGAAGTTTCTTGGTAGGCACGATTCACCTACGTTCGGACCAAACTTTGCCCTATTTCACCCACTTGAATTTGCAGTATTTTTTATTTTTAATCTCGGGAAACTCAGCGTCACTGTTTCTATGGCAACGGTTACTAATATTCTAATTTCGAAGTGTCGTGTTTGAAAATTAGTGGCTTTAAATATTAAAGGTCCATTTTTACTTTGTAGCACTCAGTTCTTTATGATCATTAGTCTAGTTCTCCTACCTTGCGGGTCCCCTCCCAACTCCCAGGCTTTGTTTGGAATGTGTCACACGGTTCGGGTTTTTTAGGCCCTCTTTCTTCCAATTTAAGGTCTTAGGAAAAGTTTGCACATAATCTTTACAGCACCCCACGAACTTGGCAATACAATTTAAATCGGAGACTTGTTTCATTTTATTAACAGACTGTAATCTGTTGCTTTTGTAAAGTTAAAAACATGTTTTAAACATTGCATGTGCACAAATGCTTAAAATAAGAGTCTGTTAACATTCAGTAAGAATGCAGATTTTAAGAGGCTGAACAGGTACTTAATTTTAAAAAAGTGTCTTAGACTTAAACTTCAATTTAAGGACGAAAATCTGTTATATTGAGTTCTCTTCTAGACATCGTAATCATACAGGGCTAGGTTAGGTGCCGCTGGGGTACAGTCTGAATTCTTTGCTCTTCTCATCGTTTTCTAATTGCCTGTTGATTGCCTTTTCTCGTCTACTAGAACGTTAGAGCTCTGAGGACAGGTTTTGTGTGTGTGTGTGTGTCTGTGTTTTCTTTGTTCAATTTCCAGCAGTTTACCATAGTGCCCCAGGTGCTCAAAATACCCTCTTTCTTAATAACAGCTTTATTGAGATATAATTCACATACCATAAAATCCACCTATTTAAAGTGGATGTTTTTTTCATGGTTTTTAGTATATGTATAGAATTGTGCAACCATCAGCACAATCAATTTTAGGACATTTTTATCACCTCAGAAAGAAATACTTTCCCATTAACAGTTACTTACTGTACTGATTTCTTCCAAATCCAATCTTCACCCCAGCCCCAGGCAAGGACTAATCTGCTTTCTGTCTCAGTAGACTTGCCTGTTCTGGACTTTCCATATAAATGTAATTATATAATACTTGGTCTTTTGTGGCTAGATTTTTTTCACTTAGCGTAATATTTTCAGAGTTCATCCATGTTATATATAGCATATTTCAGTACTTTATTCATTTTTATGGCTAATAATATTCCACTGTATGGATATATCACATTTTATCTGTTTGTTGGTTGATGGGCATTTGGGTTGTTTGTACATTTTGGCTGTCATGAGTGATGCTGCTATGAACATTCATGAACTAGTTTTTGTATGCATTTTTTTAAACTCTTGGATATATACCTAGTAGTAGAATTTCTGGATTAAACATTTTCTCTTGAGTGAGTGAATGAGCAGGTAGGGATAGTAGTATTGATAGGCCCCTTTGAGGGGCCTATTGACTCTTTCCTGCTTCACTACCAAGACTACTTCTTAGAGGCAGAATTCTCTGTGTGTGGCTTTATCCTGAGTATAGTGCTGTGTTTTTCTTGTCTGGATGTCATTAAGATCGTCCCTTTCTGTTAGCCCAGTCTTTTTTCATACTTAATACTCATAATGAGTATTCCCTTGATATTGATTTATTTGTTGTATGTTTATTAGAGATATGATGATAAAACTGGTACATTCCATGCTGTCATTAAACTCAGTGTCTAATGTAGGTCTTTCAGTCTTTCAAAATTTATATTTTCTTTTTTGTAATATGAATAGTTAATGCTTCTCTCCCTACCTTCATTTCTAATATGAATTTCTTGGGAGTTGTACCATAGTTAAAGTCACTGCATTTTCTTTATCCTTATCAATCTAGAAGCCTTTATGGAGCCTAAAATATAAATTTAAAATATCGGATTATTATCTTTTTCTCCCTGCAGCTTCACCCCCCTCTCCCCTCCCCAAAGATTCCCCTGTGCCCCTACTCTTTACACCCTTTGGGAGAAGATGCTGATCATCTAAGTCCACACTTGTAGGGCCTAATCCTTTTCCCATCTAAGCAATTGGGACATTCCCTTTGGGGAGTCTATCTACCTTGTTTCTCTTTCAATGCCCTCACCTCATTCTTTCCCTTAGTCCTCTCAACAAGGCTTTGCCCAGCCAGTCTCCTCCCTCTCCCCAGTTGCCTGGCTTGGTGGGGTTCGGTACCCAACACACATTCTTGTTCTCTCTGCCTAGCAGCCTGTGCTTCTTTGTCTGGTTAATTCCATCTCATCCTTCAGATAGCTCAGCTCAGTTGTCACTTTAGGTTAGTCTTTCCTCAGTCCTATATACTTGCCATAGCAGTGTTCTGTAATCTCATTTATAGACTTAAGTCTAGTTGTGTATCACTCTTTACTTTCCATCCCCATGTATGCACAGAAAAAACACCACATGAAATATTGAAAGTGGTTACTTCTGGGCAATAGGAGTATGGTTAATTTGTCTCCTTTGTGTTTATGTGCATCTTTGGATTTTTCTCCTATGTATCAGTGTGACCTTTGTGAGCAGGAGAAAAAACCAGTTAAAATCCATGTTTGTTAGAAAATCTGGCAACAGGAGACTTTAGAGGAAAAAATATCATTAGTAATTGCCATTTTTAACCTTTTTTGTTTTGTTTTAATAACCTAGATGAGATTTTACTATAGCTTTTCAACATCAAGCTTTTATTACATTTCTGTTCTTTCTCATATGTAGGGACTTCTAGGGATCAGTGAGGTTGCCTCGGGTGGTCTTCCCCAGAAGCTTGAAATTAAGCCGATTCTTAGGGACCAGAACATAGCATCTATTTGGGTATGAGAACTGAGTTTGTGCTAAATAACTCTTTTCCCTTTTTTTCCCTGAGAAATGTCCTTATTTATACATTTGTATATTTCATAGTACAGTTTTTCCTTGCAGAACTGCTTGTTATTTGTGCCATTTGTTTTATTTTTGCTGTGGTTTATTCTGCCTAGTAGTGGGTACTTGTCTTCAATAGATAACACCTCCTATGTGCCATGCTGTGTTAGATGTGGAGCATATTGTGAACACAATAGACAAGTGATTCCTTACTATTTCATAAAAGAGGATTGTTTTGAATGTGACTGTTTAGTTACACCGTTGCTCTTGCTCTGTATTTTCAGATACACAGTGGCTTCAGCTGCTTTATGAATTGCTGCTCCATAGAGACTAAAATTTTTTTAAACTTAATTTTTATTTTATATTGGAGTATAGTTGATTTACAATGTTGTATTAGTTTCAGGTGTACAGCAAAGTGACTCAGTTATACATATACCTATTTTTTTTTCAGATTTTTTTCCCATAGAGTTTATTATAGAGTATTGAGTAGAGTTCTCTGTGCTCTACAGTAGGTCCTTGTTGATTATCTATTTGATATATAGTTGTGTGTGCATGTTAATCCCAACCTCTGATTTATCCTAATTTATCCCCCCCCCCAACTTTTCCCCTTTGGTAATCATAAGTTTGTTTTTCTAAGGCTGTGAGTCTGTTTCTGTGAGACTTGAAAATTTATTCTAGATTCTTCTGGGTTTGTATTATACATTACTGTGGGTAAATATTTAAGGAGCAGAATAATGTATCCTCAAAACCGTTTTGGTGATGACTTCTTTGTTTTATATTTCCATCCAGTTTTAGTTATTAATTTGACATCTCTACCTGTTAGCTATAACAGGCCAAACTGTGATCTGTCCTCTCAGCTCTGCTCCTCTGAGTTTTTCTTGCACCTCACTCCATTTCTTTGTTAACTTGGGAAACCTGAGGGTTATCCCAGACACCTCATGGCTCTTCAGCCCTCGCATTTGTACCATCACCAAACCTTGTCACTTCTGCTTCCTAAATATGAATCAGATCAGTCTTCTAGTCTCCACCTGGTACCACCTCTGTATCCACTCTACCCGCCTTGATACCTCTTCTCTACTCAGTGATCTTTTAAAATGCAAATTGGATCATTCTAATGGCCCTCAGGACATTGAAAAGTCCTGCATTATCTCTTCCTATCCCAAGCTCCCCCATTAAACCTTATTTATCAATAGATGGTTCTCCCTTTCTGCCCAGTGGCTTTTCTTTTTTTTTAAAATTAAATAAATAAATTTATTTATGGCTGCGTTGGGTCTTCGTTGCTGCACGGGCTTTCTCTAGTTGCAGAGAGCGGGGGCTGCTCTTCGCTGTGGTGCGCGGGCTTCTCATTGCAGTGGCTTCTCTTGTTGCGGAGCACCGGCTCTAGGTGCGCACACAGGCTCAGTAGTTGTGGCCCATGGGCTTAGTTGCTCTTCGGCATGTGGGATCTTCCCGGGCCAGGGCTCGAACCCGTGTCCCCTGCATTGACAGGTGGATTCTTAACCACTGCACCACCAGGGAAGCTGCCCAGTGGCTTTTCATTTCCCCAGACCTTACAGACCCTTGCTGAAAGTGCCATTTTCTGCCAGGCAGATTTTCCTTCCCACTTTCTTCCTTTCCAAATACATCTTTCTGGTCTCTGCTTGAATGCAGTTTCTCAGACAATCCTGACCTGTCACCCCTACCTTTTCCCCAATCTAAATCAGCTTCCCTAATGATAACCGATCCTAATTTACTAAACTTTTCCTTCCATAACACTTAGCAGTTTATAATCTTATATTTAGGTGATTATGTGATAGTTTGTTTCTAAACTGAAATAATTCTACAACAGCAGGGACCAGCTATTATTCACTTACATCACAGCAGCACACTGCTGTCTCACCAGCACTATAGTATAGGTGCTCAGTAAACCTTTGTTATACAAATTAATGACATTTACATATATGAAAAAATTAAGGAAATTAAAATCAGGCACACGGTAGGAAGTATATTTTACCCATCCTGACCACACATACACACACAACAAAACTGAAACAAAAATTTCACAAAACAATAGTTTGCCATCTGTTCTGTACTCTGGTATTGTCTGTACTCTGATGCTGTATAACATATTATAAAAATGTTGATATAACCCACTAAATCAGGTAGGACTGCTGACTGCAGTTTGAATAGCAGAGGTCTAAGGCAATCCATTAGCCCCTCCCCCCCTTTTGAAACACAATTACTATTTTCTTAGTGTTATCTGATGGGAAGTATAAGTATAGCTTTAAATACCACCTTCCAACCCCCCTCACACGTTTAAAGAATTGGCTGTTGCCAAAAGCTAGTTATTCTTAGAAGTTCTGGCCTGATCTCAAAGGAGGGTTGCTTAAGTTCAGGTTGAGAAAAATCTAAACCTGACTCGTTTTAGGTCTTCTCTTCCAGGTTTCTCTGGGGCCACTAATAGCAGTCTTCCACCCTGCTTCCTTGAGCTCATTACAGGTGTGTTTTAAGGCTGGCTGCTCATCAATTTTATTTTCTCAATTTATTACAAACCAAACAATTCCAGAAATGAAAACAAGGGGATCAAGGCAAACCAGTAAGAAGTATTTGTGAATGTATGAATTAAGGAGCCTGGCGGGGCGTGAGTGTCACGTTCAGCGTATCACTAGAGCTTATCCTTAGGGCCGTGGTTCTCATTTGTTCACTTACCAGAACTCCTGTGAGGAAAAGGCTTAGTGCTGTTTAGCCCCACCATGAAATATGGATCTTTATATATTTTGCTAACTAAATATTAGAATAACCTAAGTGTCTAGCACAGGGTCTATTTTAAGTGAACTCGATGCTCTGCTGTTACTAACTTGGAAGAATATTTAAAAACATTAGGTAATTCCAAACCTTCTTGTTTAATGAAAAAAAGCAATAAACAAAATTGTATACATTGTATGATCCTAGTTGTGTTTAAACATGTTTATAAATGTGTGTATGTCTAGAAAAAATACACTGGAATGTTAACTTGGTGGTGGGATTACTGGTAATTTTGATTTTCCTTCATTAAAAAAATTTTTTTTGAGAATGAACATTACTATATTTATAGTAAGAAAGGCTCAGTTGAAAAAACAAATTTCCTATACATTACCATGTATTTGCAAATAGGAAAAATAACACTTCTTAAAATGGTGGTTAGGGACTTCCCTGGTGGTGCAGTGGTTAAGAATCCGCCTGCCAATGCAAGGGACACGGGTTCGAGCCCTGGTCTGGGAGGATCCCACATGCCGCGGAGCAGCTAATCCCGTGTGCCACAACTGCTGAGCCTGTGCTCTAGAGCCCGCAAGCCACAACTACTGAGCCTGCGAGCCACAACTACTGAGCCCGCGCACCACAGCTACTGAAGCCCACATGCCATAGAGCCCGTGCTCCACAACAAGAGAAGCCACTGAAATGAGAAGCCCGCGCGCCACAACGAGGAGTAGCCCTCGCTTACCACAACTAGAGAAAGCCCGCGTGCAGCAACGAAGACCCAATGCAGCCAAATAAATAAATAAAATTAAAAAAAAATACACTTTAAAATGGTGGTTAGAGGCCAGGTTTCTAGTGACTCTGTTTTGGGAACCTCTGTCCAAGCAGGACTTACATTCTACCTTCATGATATGTAATATTGCACTGCACAGTGTTCTATGTATCTGCTCCTAGCCTGCATATTTTTCCTTTTCTAAGTTATCAAAGTTTACTAAGCCATGTTTTTTTTTTTGCGGTACGCGGGCCTCTCACTGTTGTGGTCTCTCCCGTTGCGGAGCACAGGCTCCAGACGCGCAGGCTCAGCGGCCATGGCTCACGGGCCCAGCCACTCCGCGGCATGTGGGATCTTCCCGGACTGGGGCATGAACCCGTGTGCCCTGCATCGGCAGGCGGACTCTCACCCACTGCGCCACCAGGGAAGCCCTAAGCCTTGTTTTTTATCTTTTATTTTGCTGAAATCTCTCCCTGGCATGCTCAAGCATGTTGATAATGAATGTTCACTTATGGTTGATAATTTAGAAAGTCCTAATAGCCCTTATTAAACCCTGCAGTCTGGCATGAGTTGAAGGGATGGAGAGGGTTTTGGATGAACTAGGGTGTATACAGGTGATACCTTTCTGTTAAATTTGGAGAATGTCTAGTTATAGTGGGACTTAAAAACCAAATTGAAGGAAACATACAGTAACAGTTTGTAATGTGTAATAATCAGTAAAATTTCCCAAAGCTGTATTTAAAATTATTTAGGCTTTTAATACTCAGGCCTCAGTAGATTAAATTAAATATTTGAAAATATATTTGATAACTGTACAAAATACATATTCTAAGTATTGATTTACTATTTACTAGAGAAGGAATGGGAAAAGTTTGAAATTAGAGAGAAATGTCAAAATAAGGA
The DNA here is from genome assembly GCF_964341445.2 of Mesoplodon mirus. NCBI lineage: Eukaryota > Metazoa > Chordata > Mammalia > Artiodactyla > Ziphiidae > Mesoplodon > Mesoplodon mirus. The sequence goes on along the minus strand of NC_138976.1, from coordinate 70,085,748 downwards.
CAGTTGGCCAGATAGGACCTTTTGGAGTGTGTGTGTGTGACAGTGACAGCACTTTTGGGGGATTACGTATTCTTGTTCTCATTTTCAGCATTGCAGGTTCAGAAATCTGAACTTTTCCCAGTGATCCAGAGTACATCAGGCATTGGAGGACTAAGGTCCTCTAACTCACAGGAAGAACCAGAACTCAGACCCAAAGCATACATGTTTGTTCCTCAGGGCTCTTTCTAGAAAGTCTCGTCCTGGGAAGGCACACATTATTTGGTGACAGGCAGGTCCCACAGATGGAGATGGTAGCATTGAGGAGTAATCTGAACTGGGGTATTTTTCACCTGCTGGGCTTCTCTTGACCCTTAGAAGTACTCACTTCTGTTCATTAGGACATTCTTCCTGCAGGTACGCTTTTCCTGTTGAAGGAGGTTAAAGAAGACAAATTTCTTCACTTTGGTTCTTTCTTTATCTCCACCTTTTAACTCTTTTTTTGCACTAGGCATTTGTTTAAATTCTAGTCCTGAAGACATCCCTTTGTTTCTATGATTGAAAATCAGTCTTGTTGCTTTGGTTCTGTTTTGGGAGTCCATCAAATACTCAGCAAGGTCACAGGCATCCCTTTGAGTGGGAGACTGATGGTACTGATGAGGCTTATTTATTTATTTATTTTTGCTGGTAGCTTATCTCATCCATTTTGTTTTTATTTAATTTTCAAAAGGAACCCTCGCCTAAAATTTGGACACTTTACTGAGAAATCTCAGTCTACAGCATTCAGGCAGCTTTCATTAGCAGGAAGAATCTAGCCCTGAGATAGGGAAATTCATTTTTCATTCCTTTTTGATAATTTTATTTATTTTTGTTTATTCTTAAATTTTTATTTTATTATTTATGTACATATATGTTAAAGAAATATTATTTTAAGTAGGCAGTGCAAGGTATACAACAAGGTATAAAACTGAGAAGGTGTAAATGGGTAAAAATCACATATTCTTTTTTTTTTTTTTTTTGCGGTACGTGGGCCTCTCACTGTTGTGGCCTCTCCCGTTGCGGAGCACAGGCTCCGGACGCACAGGCTCAGCGGCCATGGCTCACGGGCCCAGCCGCTCCGCGGCATGTGGGATCTTCCCGGACCGGGGCACGAACCCATGTCCCCTGCATTGGCAGGCGGACTCTCAACCACTGCGCCACCAGGGAAGCCCAAAAAGTACATATTCTTACCTTTGGCTATCAGATAGGCATTTCCTCTTATTAGTTAACCATTGTTAAAACTGTTTCTTTTGGGGCTTTCCAGACATAGTCTATATATTCTTTATAAGATATCTTGTACAAGCATATGTGTGTATATGCATATGTATGCATTTTTTACACAAATGGTAGTACCTATACTTACTGCTTTGAATTTTTTTTTTCATTTAACTGTAACTTGGATGTGATCTTCCTACCCTCCCCTCAGTTTTTTTTTTTTTTTTTCAAAAGTCATGTTATTATCATCTCCAGATAATCAACTCCCCTCAGTTTTATTGAGGTATAATTGACATACAGCATTGTATAAGTTTAAGGCGTACAACATAATGATTTGGCTTACATACATCATGAAATTATTACAAGAGTAGGTTTAGTGAGCATCCATCATCCCATATAGATACAACATTAAAGAAATAGAAAAGAAAATTTTCCCTGTGATGAGACTCTTAGGGTTTACTCCCTTATCAACTTTCATATGTAACGTACAGCAGTGTTAATTATGTTTATCATGTTGTATGTTATACCCCTAGTATTATAACTGAAAACTTGTACCTTTTGACTACTTTCATCTAATTTCCACTTTCCCCACCCCCTTGGATGAGATTTTTAAAATATAAATATAGAGCTTTTTTTTTTTTTTTGGCTATACCACATGGCATGCGGGATCTTAGTTCCCTGACCAGGGATTGAACCCATGCCCCTTGCAGTGGAAGCACAGATTCTTAACTGCTGGACCACCAGGGAAGTCCCTAGAGCTTCTTTTTTAAAAATGATTGCACAGTATTGCATTGTATGTGTATGATAATTTATTTAACCAGTGCAGTATTGAAAGTTATTTTGATTCCTATTACAGCAATCTATTTATGTACCATTACCTCAACATTTTAACTGTTGTAGCTTTATAATATATTTTTAGAGCTTTCCAGGTTATTCTTGTTTATTTTTCCACATTATATTTAAGTTTATAATATGTCAAGTTATAAAAAACCTATTTATAGTTTTGGAAATGAACTTAATAGAGAAATGTAGAGAAATACCTTTAGAATATTGAGTTTTCCTGCCCCCAAATATGGTATGCCTTTCCATTTAAGTCTTCTTTTAAGTCCTTATAAAGGATATTTTAAAGATATCTTTACACAGATCTTGCACATTTCTTAAATTTATTCCTTTGTATTTTAAAAATAATTTTCTTTTTTAACTTTGGGACAATCTCAGACTTTTAGAAAAGTTGCATTAATAGTACAAAGGACTTTTATTTCCTTGAAAAATTTGCCTTTATGCCCCATCACTCCTCAATACTTGGGTGTGTGTTTCCGATAAAGACAGTTTCCTGCATAACCACAGTATATACATTAAAATCAAGAAGTTAAATAACATTGATACATTACTGTCATCTAATCTTTAGACCTTTTACATTTCACCATTTGTTACAGCAATCTTTGTAGCAAAAGTATCCAGTCCAAATGATGCATTGCATTTTCTTGTTTTCAAGTTTCTTAAGTTAGCATCATTCAGTCTCAAATTGTCCTCAGTCTTTCTTTGATTTTCATTATATTGACACCTTTGAAGATTACAAGCCAGTTATTTTAGAGAATCCCTTAATTTTTGTTTGATGTTTCCTCATGATTATATTCTTGAGGCATCTTTGGCAGGAATATCACAGAGGTGATGCTGTATTTTAATTATATCTTATCAGGTGGCACACAACTTCATTTTGTTCTGTTACTAGTAATGTTCGATTTGATTGCTTGATTAAGACAGAATCTTCTATGCTTCTCTGCTCCAAAGTTATTCTTTTGTTTCAAAAAACTGTACATATCTTGTTCCTTATCAAGCTTTCAATTTATTCATTTATTTTTGTCAGTTTGGATTTATGGTTTCCTATTTTATTCAGGGAGTTATAATTTGTTAATATTATTTATACTTAAATTGTCATAGGTTTGGCCCCTGGGAACCCTTCAAGGTAAATTCTCTGTCCTTTTGACATGTCCCATCATTCTCTGAGCACTCCCTTCCTTTCAGGCACAGTGAGAGATTCAGGCTCCTCTTGAACGTTCCCTACCTCAAATATTTAGAAGCCAAGATCTAGGTGCTTATTGATACTGGGGTGTTGCTCCCATGCCCTCTCAGTGAACAGAGCTAGGAAATATGCGTATGTTCATATATACTTATCCATATACACACACCCTCAATACACATACACAAAGAATTAGTACACAAATGTACTAATACTGAACAATTCTTGTATTCCTGGAATAACCTTTTGGTCATGGTTTATTATTTTAATGTGCTTTTGGATTTTGCTTCCTTTTTTTTTTTTTTTTTTTTTTTTTTTTGCGTTACGCGGGCCTCTCACTGTTGTGGCCTCTCCCGTTGTGGAGCACAGGCTCCGGACACGCAGGATCAGGGGCCATGGCTCACCGGCCCAGCCGCTCTGCGGCACGTGGGATCTTCCCGGACCGGGGCACGAACCCACGTCCCCTGCATCGGCAGGCAGACTCTCAACCACTGCGCCACCAGGGAAGCCCTTGCTTCCTCTTTTTTTTTATGAGTGAGTTTATTTTTATTTTTGGCTGCATTGGCTCTTCGTTGCTGTGTGCAGGCTTTCTCTAGTTGCAGCGAGTGGGGGCTACCCTTTATTGTGGTGCGTGGGCTTCTCATTGCGGTGGCTTCTCTTGTTGCAGAGCACAGGCTCTAGGCGCGTGGGCTTCAGTAGTTGTGGCACGCGGGCTCAGTAGTTGTGGCTCACAGGCTCTAGAGCGCAGGCTCCGTAGTTGTGGCACACGGGCTTAGTTGCTCCGTGGCATGTGGGATCTTCCCAGACCAGGGCTCAAACTCCTGTCCCCTGCATTGGCAGGCAGATTCTTAACTACTTTGCCACCAGGGAAGTCCCAGTTGCTCATTTTTAAAAGAATTCTCATCAGTACTCTTAAATAAAATTGTTTTGCAGTTTTCTTGGGCCAATTGTCAAGTTTTGTTACCCATTTTAGCCTTGCTTCTTAAGGATTTTAAAGCTTATTATTCTTTTTTCTTGTGCTTAGGAGCAGCTTAAGTAACATTGGGTTATGTTTCTTAATTGAGGATAATTCTGTGCAACCATCTGGGCTTGGTGCTGCAGATTTATTCTTAATTTAATGGTCTTTGGTTTGTTTGTTTTTGTGGTAGCAGGAGAGTTGAGCAAAGAGGTCAGTTATATTTAGGGTTTGGGTCTGGGGCATACTAAATGTGCAATCATTGTACCTACTTGCTGTTAGATTTTAGGACAGGGATTTCCATTTCTGAGCCTTAGTCTCATAATTTCACAGAAAACTTTTAAGAATGGAAATGAAATATTATATGTAAAAAGCACAGTAAAGAACCAAACAAATGCAAGTCTTTTTCTTTTCTTTTCTTTAGAAGGTTCATTTTAATAAGATAGTGGTATTTAAAGAGTTGTCAGTCAGCATAGTTCTCAGTATCACACTGTTGAGGGAGTTTATGCAGAGGAACTGGGCCTCCCTCCATAAGACCAGGAAAATGGAGACATTTGTTTTGCTATTAACAACAAAGACAAATTATGGGTCAAACAAACCAAATTCAGCCCAGGTAGAGTTCATTTCTGTGAACACTAATGAAGGTTTGGCCTTATATTTTAATATATTAAACCATATTTTATAATCAGTGAGAAGCATTGGGTAACAGGTTATGATTTTTCCTTTGAGCTTGTATCATGATTGTATTTGTGTTTATTATAATTTAGTTTAATATTTGTGAATCTGAGGAAAATTAAACTTATCTAGTAGACATTGAAAATATTTTTAGATGCGTTCACATGTCAAGTATAGCTGATACTGCATATGGCTCATGCGATTGTAGATTGTTAGGAATATAATTTCCAAGTTTGCATATGAAATTGCACTTAAATATGTTCTCAAAGTGGTTCAAAATTTGGCTGTCGTTTTAATATTTTAAACTAAGAACCTAAGAGTAATTTACATGGCCTCTGGTGAGTTTTTCTCATAGGTCTAAATGGTTTCGGTAATCTCAGATGTAAAAGTTACGCGGGCTTCACTGTAGGGTTGGCGGCGACGCGTGTTTCACCCTGGGTGTCTACGCGGCTCAGGGATCCAGCTGGTGTGTGGGCGGCGCAGTGCTGCTTGACCAGCCCGCCTGCAGAGGGCGCCGCGGGCCGGTGGTAGCCAAGAAGCCGCAGCAGGTGCTGTGGGTCCACGGCAGCTCTCGCCCTTCCGCTGAAGTGGCTCCTCCTCCCAAAGCTCCCCGAGCGATACAGTCCAAGCCCAGCAAGCTTTTAGTCAGAACTCACAATCATGTGAAATACAAGTTTTGGAAACTGTTGAAATAGCCTTCTTTGTTGTGTGTGTCCTTGTCACACTGCTGCATAATAATAGAAAGTGCATCAAGTTTCTAAATTCTTCTTGGTCATAGGAGAACAATCCTTTTTTTCTATTCAAGCAGAAATATTAGTTGGCATTCATTGCATAATTTTCGGGGTCTGTCCGGACCTACATTTTAATGTAATTTTCCTAAAAATTGAAATTAACAGAGAGTTAAGGTTTTTTTCCTTAATTCACATTTATTGAAAATTGATCAGAATTTCCCTTTTTAGCCCTTTTCATGACAGACACAAATCTCTCATAATCAGATAGAAGGTTAAGTTTCCATGTTTTAAAAATGATTTTTATTCTTATAACATTTAAAACATTTTTTTCCAAGTTTAAATGTTTTATTGATATACAGATTAGAGATTAGTTTTGGCTTCAAGTTAAAAATAGTAGGTTTGAAAGTAGAGTCCAACAGTAAAGAAAACATTGGTCATTTTAAATTAGTATTTTCTAAATTCTTAAAAAGAAGATTTAATGCCACAGTGATGCTTTCTCTGTCTTGTGATCACTGTTTATCAGGTACTTTTCCACTGAAAATTTAATTTTTTACTTTCGTCCAAAAGAGAATTTAACAGTATATCTACATTTATATTTACTGATTTTTTTTCTTTTCTTTGTCTTCTCTGTACCTTTGACAAATTTAATCATAAGGTCTGTCATAACACTTTCCTGCATTGCAATGTAAGAAATCACTTGCTTTTATGAAACACTGCAAACTATTTCTTAGATAAAGAGATTTCTTATTTTGAATTACTGCTGTTTGTAAACTTTCTTTCCCCTTGCCATTATGATACATTTATGTGACAAGAGTTCTTACCAGATTAGAGGGTAGTAGTAGGATGCATAGTTCTCATAGCTAGAAAAGAATTTTATTCTAGTGTGCAAATGATTTTCTTTTTTTTTTTTTTTAATATTTCTCTGGGCTGTGCTGTGTCTTAGCTGCGTCTTAGTTGTGGCACACAGAATCTTTAGTTGCAGCATGCGGACTCTTAGTTGTGGCATGCATGCGGGATCTAGTTCCCTGAACAGGGGTCAAACCCGGGTCCCCTGCATTGCCCACTGGACCACCAGGGAAGTCTCTATAGTGTGCAAATGAATTTCTACACAGATTACCTTTTTTTTTTTTTTTTTTTGCTGTATGCGGGCCTCTCACTGTTGTGGCCTCTCCCGTTGCAGAGCACAGGCTCCGGACGCGCAGGCTCAGCGGCCATGGCTCACAGGCCCAGCCGCTCCACGGCATGTGGGATCTTCCCGGACCAGGGCACGAACCCCTGTCCCCTAGCATTGGCAGGCGGACTCTCAACCACTGTGCCCCCAGGGAAGCCCCAGATTACCTTTTGATGCTAAAATTATTGTTGATATTATAGTTGATGATTTTAAGTTCTTCCACCAAAGGAGCCACACTTGATTGTTCATTTAATCTATACATTTATAGGTATTTATAGTTGTGTTATTGTTTGTGTAACACAGTAAGCTAAGGGAAGGAGAACTAAGCAAATTAATTCCTTTTTAAGGGCTTGAATACAAATACATAACCCAGCCCTAGGCTTTTTCAATTAAAATAATGCCACAGTATATAATTAAAAAAACAGTTTCAAGCCCTATGTTGGGGTGTTCATTGGGCTTGCAGGTCTATCTGTCTTGCTTTGGTACCTTTAATATAAAAAAATATGGAGTCACCAAAAATAAAAACTAGGAGTGATTATTTGCTTATTACTGGTAGATTTTTTATATTAAAGAATAGTTTCAGCATAGAAGTAAAAAAAATTTCTTGGTATTAATTTAAAGTATGTTTAAAATTTCCAGGTATTTTCAGGAATTCATTACTTATATTGATTGTTTCATCATTTAAAAAAGATTTTATGTAATACTTGAGGCATGTGAAAGACATGGTGTACAGTACTATGAATTCACCCAGATATAAAACTTTGTTAGAGACTGTCATACACAGTGAAGTAAGTCAGAAAGAGAAAAACAAATACCGTATGCTAACACATATATATGGAATCTAAAAAAAAAAAATGATCATGAAGAAACCTAGGGGCAAGATGGGAATAAAGATGCAGACCTACTAGAGAATGGAGTTGAGGATACGGGGAGGGGGAAGGGTAAGCTGGGACAAAGTGAGTGGCATGGGCATATATACACTACCAAACGTAAAATAGCTAGCTAGTGGGAAGCAGCCACATAGCACAGGGAGATCAGCTCGGTGCTTTGTGACCACCTAGAGGGGTCGGATAGGGAGGGTGTGAGGGAGGGAGATGCAAGAGGGAAGAGATATGGGGACATATGTATAACTGATTCACTTTGTTATAAAGCAGAAACTAACACACCATTGTAAAGCAATTATACTCCAGTAAAGATGTTAAAAAAAAAAAACCAAAAAAAACCTTTGTGATTCTCTTCTATCCCAACTACCTTTGCTTAGCAGCCTTGTCCTGATTTTCTTTTATTGCTTTTTGTTTTTGGTTTTGGTTTTTTTGGCTGAGCCATGTGGCTTATAGGATTTTAGTTCCCTGGCCAGGGATCAAACCCAGGCCCTTGACAGTGAGAACACAGAGTCCTAACCACTGGACTGCCAGAGAATTCCCAACCTTGTCCTTATTTTTATGTTCAGTATTCCTTTGCTTAAAAAAAAAAAAGATGTATCTTATATGCATTTATCCTTAAAAAACAAATTAAACTTTATTTTCTGGGTTTGTAAATGGACACGTACTTTGACTAGTCCAAGACTTAACTTTCTGAGGTTCATCGTATTGTTGGGAGTAGCTTTGGTTTGTTAACTTTCACTGCTGTATAATATTCTATTGGGTGAATATACTCTGATTTATTTATTGATTCTTCTGTAGATAGACATTGGCGTTGCTTTCTGAATGTCAGTAGAGCAGGGTTGTATGTATGTATGTATGTATGTATTTACCTGGCTGGCTGGCTGGCTGTGCTGGGTCTTTACTGCGGCACGTGAGATCTTCGTTTTGGCATGCGGGATCTTTTAGTTGTGGCATGCAACTCTTAGTTGTGGCATGTGGGATCTAGTTCCCTGACCAGGGGTCAGACCTGGGCCCCCTGCATTGGGAGTGTGGAGTCTTAGCCAGTGGGCCACCAGGGAAGTCCCTAGAACAAGGTTTTTAACTTCTGCACTATTGATATTTAGGGCTGAATAATTTTTTTGTTGTTGGTGCTTTTCCTATGCATTGTAGGGCTGTTAAGCAGCATCCCTGGCCTCTCCCTCACTAGGTGTCACTAGCACTCCTCCAGTTGTGACAAACAAAGAGGACTGCAGTGGTTCCACACAATGCCAGTTTTCCAAACAGGATAAAAATCCCTTCCCTCACCTTCTGTTAGAACCATTGTTGCCTTTGACCAATGTACAGTTTAAAATTATCTTAAAAGTTTCATACATATGGGGATTTAAAATTTATCTTTTAACTTATAATTTTACAATTCCTCTGTTATAGTAAATATATATCCCACATAAATACAAGCTCTTATTATTGGGTTCCTCAATAATTTTTAAAAGTATAAAGGAGACCTGAGATCAAAAAGTTTGAGAACACCGCTCTGCGCTTCCAATTCCTCACTTACAGAATAAGGTCAATAATACTACTTATCTCGTAGGTCTGGGCTCTTGGGAGGATTAAATGAGTTAATTTTCCTATATTAGCACTGTTATTATGGGCTCCCTATCCCCCATAGAAGGATAGCTCGCCCTTTTGTGATCCCATTTACTTAAGACCCACTTCAAACTCACCTCTTCTTTTTTTTTTTTTTTTTTTTTTTTTTTTCCTTTTTGCGATATGCGGGCCTCTCACTGTTGTGGCCTCTCCCGCTGCGGAGCACAGGCTCCGGACGCGCAGGCCCAGCGGCCATGGCTCACGGGCCCAGCCGCTCCGCGGCATATGGGATCCTCCCAGACCGGGGCACGAACCCGTATCCCCTGCATCGGCAGGCGGACTCCCAACCACTGCGCCACCAGGGAGGCCCCTCACCTCTTCTTTATGCCTTCCCCCACAGTGGCCATCTGTGGTCTTGCCTTTTCCCCAGGGACTCCTGTAGCATTTATGTTTGTACCTTGAGTTTGACTCTGAAGTACATACTGCATGTATTTGTTAGTTTTGCTAGGATTCCTCATTCTTCTGGATTTTTGCTATCTGACAAAGGGGAAGGAATTTCTGGTCAGTTGGCCAATCTTTTGTTTGTTTGTTTTTAGCAGTACGCGGGCCTCTCACTGCTGTGGCCTCTCCCATTACGGAGCACAGGCTCCGGACGCGCAGGCTCAGCGGCCATGGCTCACGGGCCCAGCCGCTCCGCGGCATGTGGGATCTTCCCGGACTGGGGCACGAACCCGTGCCCCCTGCATCAGCAGGCGGACTCTCAACAACTGCGCCACCAGGGAAGCCCAGTTGGCCAATCTTTATTACTGTTGTTTTCCATGTGATTTTGGTTGAGTTAGGCAGTTATCCTGGGAGGAATTCTTTTTACTTTTGGCTTCTGCATCTAGAGCCAGATGGAAGCACATTTCAAGCACCTGAGCCTCCCTTTCCACCTACTTGCCCATTTAGTTATCCACAACAAAATTTGAAAATATCTTTTCAAAGCTGTGTGACCTTGAATGAGTTTGTTAACCTCTTGATGTTAAGTTCTTGAATGTTAGCTGCCTATGCTGTTAGTAATGCAGAGTCTTCTGCTTCTGCTTGGTCACATATTTGGGGATTGATGGGAGGAATCTTAGGATGACTTTGTGGTCTGCCTCCATTAACTTTTCTATAGTGGGCATGCCTCTTTCAATAGTCAGTGCTTGTGTTCAGCATTTGTGAGATTGCTCTCATATCTTCACCTATCTAAGATAAAGTTTTTTCTTTCCTCCTTATTGTCTCCAGGTCCTTGAAGTTAAATAATTTTAGCAGGCAAATCTTTGATTAATCTTATTTAGCTATAGAAAGAGAGGGTTGTCATTTGAATGAATGAATGATTTAGGAGGAATAATTAGAAAGGTCTGAAAATCTGTGTGCTTCAGAGGAAAATAATGGGATTACTTATCTTAAATGTCAAGCTGAAGAATTGGAAATTAAAATGGTTTACCAATGTCATTTCAGATTCCACTTGAATGGCTTCCAATTGGAAGCCATTTTTACTAAGAGAATGGTTTGTTGAGAATGTTACCTTTGGAAGTTTCATCTATCTAGGTAGAGGTTGGGGGTCTGTAGAGTTAAAAACTCGGAAACCAGGAAGGTAAATAAGAACTTCAACTTGAGTAAGTTACTTCATTTTTATTAATGTAAATAAGCAATTCCTTCCATCCCTCCACCCTCTCTTCTTTTCCCTCTCTCACATGTAATGCTGGGCTCATGAAGGATCTTAGAGATCATTTAGTTTATTGGTTCCCAGATTTGAAAAAATAAGCTGGACTGACATAGGCTTGTCAACTTTTAATTTTCTAAAGTAAAAATTATAAAAGAAAACTTACTATAACTTACTGTTCAAAAAAGCACCAACAAAGCAGAAAGAGCATTCTTCAAGAAGAAAAAGTGTAACTTTATGAAAAATCAGAACACTTTCATTCCTGTTTTTTAGTGAACTGACAGAACCACTGCCCACTAGTGTTTAGGAACACTGAACTTGTTTAATTTCCTAAGTTTAAAGGTTACCAAGACTAAACATTAACAAAGATGAAGTGCTTATACCTCTGGGTATAGATGGAACCACAGCTCAGACCACTTCTGTGGCCATGATCTAGTCCAGTTGTTCTTAATTATTTTTGGGGTCATATGTGATACATTTTTGAGAGTGATGGGAGCTATAGATCCTCATCTTGGAAAAAAAAATTGGACAAGAACAGTGTTAGGACTGAAAAGAATACCAAACTATAGGTGAGACCATGAAAAACTTATGCTAATACATTCGAATGGACAGTTTTCCAGAAAAATATAAATGCTGAAATGTATTCAAGTTGTAGAAATATACCATCTGAGAGTTTTTATTCTGTAGTTATATGTCTTACCACAAAGAATACCAGGTTCAGATGGTTTTGCAAGCTAGTTCTACAAAGTATTCAAATTATACCTAATTTCAACCCTCACAAACTCAAAATTTCCCTCTTTTCAGGAACACTTCCCAACTCATTTTTTCAGGCTAGTAAGTCTTTTTTTTTTTTGGCTACGTTGGGTCTTGCTTGCTGCACGCAGGCTTTCTCTAGTTGCGGCGAGCGGGGGCTGCTCTTCATTGCGGTGTGCAGGCTTCTCATTGTGGTGGCTTCCAGGCACGGAGCACAGGCTCTAGGTGCGTGGGCTTCAGTAGTTGCAGCACGTGGGCTCAGTAGTTGTGGCGCACGGGCTTAGTTGCTCCGAGGCCTGTGGGATCTTCCCGGACCAGGGATCGAACCTGTGTCCCCTGCATTGGCAGGCAGATTCTTAACCACTGTGCCACCAGGGAAGTCCCAGGTTAGCAAGTCTTAATACCAGCACCAGACAAGGACAATATGAATAAGGAAAATTACTAGCCTCACTTATGAAGATAGGATATGAAACCTTAAATGAAATATTAATACAAATAATTCCACAGTGTGCAACTCTGACAATACATTATCATCAGATTGGGTGCATTCCAGAAATATAGGTTGGTTCAACATTAAAATCATATTTAATCTCAATAGTAAAGGAGAAAACCCATCATAATAGATATAGAAAAAGCATTTGATAAAATTCTTTTAAAAGCAAACCAACACCCCCCCCCCAATAAAACACAAAACCTAGAGAAAGGGATAGAACAGAACTTTTCTAACCTTTTAAAGGGAACCTATACATAGTAAACATTATTCTGAAGAGTAAAGATTAAAAGCATTCCCTTTATAATAAGACATTCTACTGTCACTCCTCTTTAGCACTAGGGTGCCCTAGCCAGGTCAGTAAGATGAGAAAGAGAAATAAAATGAATAAGTATTGTCAAGGAAACAACAAAAAAATGACTATTCTCAGATGATTTTCACATGATCAATATAGAATCATTAAATAATCTATAGACAAATTTTTGGAAATGAGATTATTAGCAAGGTAGCTGGATATGAGATCATTTAAAAGTTAATGACATTTTTATGGGGCTTCCCTTGTGGCGCAGTGGTTAAGAATCCGCCTGCCAATGCAGGGGACATGGGTTCGATCGCTGGTCCGGGAAGATCCCACATACTGTGGAGCAGCTAAGCCCGAGCAACAACTACTGAGCCTGCGCTCTTGAGCCCACGAGCCACAACTACTGAAGCCCGTGTGCCTAGAGCCCATGCTCCACAACAAGAGAAGCCACCGCAATGAGAAGCCCGTGCGCAGCAACGAAGACCCAACGCAGACAAAAAAAAAAAAAAAAAAAAGTTAATGACATTTTAATATACCAGCAACAAAAGAAAAAAAATACACTGAAATAAGAAGTGTTGTATTTAAAACAATTAAATGTTCTGTTTAAATGTTTAAGTGTTTAAATGTAAAAGTGACTGTATTCTTTAAAAATGACAATGTCATTGAAGACAGAAATAGATTCTGGAAATATAACAGTTTTAAGAATACGAAAGAGAAATGACAGCTACATGCAATATCTAATCCTAGACTGAATTCCCTACTGGAGGGAAAAAAAATGCTATAAGGGATATTATTGGGTCACTTGACAAAATTGGAACACAGAAATTAGATATCAGTATTGTATCTATGTTAAACTTATTGTAGTTGAAAACTCTTGGGTCTGTGTGTAAGAAGACCTCTATTCTTAGGAAACACACACTAAAGTTTTTAGGGTGAAGGGCCACGATATATGCAACTTACTCTCAAATGGCTCAGAAAGGGCTTCCCTGGTGGCGCAGTGGTTGAGAGTCCGCCTGCCAATGCAGGGGACATGGATTCATGCCCCGGTCCGGGAAGATCCCACATGCCGCGGAGCATCTGGGCCCGTGAGTCATGGCCGCTGAGCCTGCGCGTCTGGAGCCTGTGCTCCGCAACGGGAGAGGCCACAACAGTGAGAGGCCCGCGTACCGCAAAAAAAAAAAAAAAAAAATGGCTCAGAAAAATTACATGTATGTGTGAGTATGTGGAGAGAAAGAGAACACAAATTGATAAAGCAAATAGGGTAAAATACTAATTTGATGAATCTGGGTTAAGTGTAAGAGGGCTTTTTATGTTTTTTATTTTTCTGTTCCTGAAGTTTTTCTGTAAATTTCAAATTATTTCTAAAGCAAAAGTTAAAGAAATACTATTTACAATAGCATCAAGTATAAGAGCAAACCCACAGAGCTTTGTGTTTTTCTTTAAGTAAAGTTAAGTTCCCTTATTGATTTGATTTTCCCCTAAATCAGGGATGGAGGGCTTGGCACTATGGAACAGACACGGGAAACAGCTCTGTTTAGCCATAAGGAAATATTTTGACAAATGTTGACATTGCATTATTTTTATGCCTGTATTATAAAGGCATAGTTTTTCCAAAAGTTCGTGAGTAGTTTTTATTTTAAAGATGTAAATCAGAAAGATACATCTATTATTTTATTTCTACTTAAAATATAAATATACATTCATTTGCTTATGTTTTGTTGTAGGATAAAGCCTTTTCTTTGAGTAAAGGTTAGAATCCTGCATTTCCTCTTTTGCATAAGCAATACACTCCCAATATAGCATGTACCACTCAGTTTCTGTTTTTTTTGTTTGTTTGTTTTTTGTTTTTTTTTTTTTTGCTGTACACGGGACTCTCACTGTTGTGGTCTCTCCCATTGTGGAGCACAGGCTCCGGACGCACAGGCCCAGCGGCCATGGCCCACGGGCCCAACCACTCTGTGGCATGTGGGATCTTCCCAGACTGGGGCACGAACCCGTGTCCCCTGCATCGTCAGGCGGACTCTCAACCACTGCGCCACTAGGGAAGCCCCAGTTTCTGTTTTTTTAAAGTGAGATTTTAGACACTTGAAATAATATGAGCCAGAATCCTTCTAGATTTTACAAATCCCTTTACCCCCTAACCTTTTACTACTGCAGTTCCCACACTTCATTTGGCATCCACCCCCCTTTTTTTTAAGTCATCTTACCTATACTGGATTTTTCCAAAATATTTAACTTAAATTTTGTAGAAACAATAACATTTTTGTATTCACACTTCATCTACTTAAATAATATTTAATCACATCACATAATGGCACAGTTTGCATAAACTGGATTGGAAATAAGCACTGTTGATTGCTAAGCATGCATTTCAGCTGATACTTAGACACAATAGGTATAGCCTACTAGCCTCGCCTATGTTGTGTGCAGCAGTGACATTTTTCACAGACATTGCGTTAGTATTTGGTGAATTGGTTAAGCAAAAGGCTATTGAGAGCTTCTACTGTGCTAGAACAGTAAGAGAAAGTAGCTGTAGTGGTTGGCTAGTTTGTTAAATGGTTCAGTTAATAATTTTACTCAATTACCACAAAATGAATTTTGAGTAATTTGTCTTAATTTCATTAAGATACACAAGGAACTGATTATTTGTATACCAGGTTTCTTTTCTACTCACCGTTATTAGTTTATATTTGATAATTTTATCAGTCATGATTCGATTACAGACAGTGGACTCGTCCCTGGTTAACTTAACCAGAAAGAGATTTGTTATTGGAGTTGTTGAAGGTTGGAGAACAGGTTCTTGGTTGGGACCCCAGGGACCTATCTCCTGGGATATCTCCCAAAACACCATTGCTGGTGGGCCTGCCTTGGGAACTGCCATTTCTGCCACAAATAGAAAACTGAAGAATCAGGGTATGGGATCATAGCACCTTGGCTGAGATCTGGGGAGCAGGAAGTTGCTGCTGCATTTGTTTGTTCCATGGACTAACTATCTAAGTTGTGGTCCAGGGCTCAGGAATCATGCCAGAACTGTTAAAGATCCAGACTACCTATGCTAGATCTGTTCTAACAAAAAGGATGCCTTGTGGGTTTCCACCTCTTTCCCCACTCTGCCCAGTTCTGAATTCAACTGTCTTCCTATTGGAAAAATTTAAATCATATCTGGAGTGCCTGTTGCAATGTAGATTTCAAGTCTCCAGACCCTGCAGTCTCTTTTTTTTATATAAATTTATTTATTTTATTTATTTATTTTTGGCTGTGTTGGGGCTTTGTTGCTGCTCACGGGCTTTCTCTAATTGCAGCGAGCAGGGGCTACTCTTTGTTGTGGTGCACGGGCTTCTCATTGTGGTGGCTTCTCTTGTTGTGGAGCACAGGCTCTAGGCACGCGGGCTTCAGTAGTTGCAGCACACAGGCTCAGTAGTTGTGGCTCGTGGGCTCTAGAGCGCAGACTCAGTAGTTGTGGCGCACGGGCTTAGTTGCTCCACGGCATGTGGGATCTTCCCAGACCAGGGCTCGAACCCGTGTCCTCTGCATTGGCAGACGGATTCTCAACCACTGCACCACCAGGGCAGACCCAGACCCTGCAGTGTCTTGAAGATGCAGACTCTTTAGGCATTTACCTTATGACTTACATTATGCCTGGGTGACTCAGGCTTGGTTTCTTCCCTTTCTTTTTTCCCCTCTCAAATCAATCTCTCTCTCTCTTTCTCCCCACCCACCTCCCCTTCTCTCTGCTCATCTCCTTTCTGTTAATGCCCAAGGAAGACAGTGGCTGCCACAGCCCCTCATGGCTTCCTCTGTTCCCCACTTGTGAGTTCCTGGGGGAGTGATTGAGCTAGCTCAGGTCAGTTTTGGTCTGCAGGATTGGCTGCCTGGCTCACTGCTGTAGGTGGGAGAAATTCTTGAGGGGAAAGGAGGAGAATGGCTTCCATGGGCTGGGGGTGGGTAGGTAGAGGCTTTTTCTGAATGACCTAATTAAAAGGGCTTAGGTACAGTCAGTTCTCATTATTTGTGGTAGTTATGTTCTATAAAGTCACTGTGAATACTGAATTAGTGAATTCTGAACCATTGCTCCTAGGGGAAATATAGGTTAAATTTCTGTGCATCTTTGATCACAATGCTTGTCAACGCTTGTCAAGGTGATATATTGATCTTGTGTTATGTGTGCTTCTGTTTAAAGACACCTTATTTAATATGCAATTATTCATTCATTAACAGTGAACTAGGGCTTCCCTGGTGGCACAGTGGTTAAGAATCCACCTGCCAATGCAGGGGACATAGGTTCAAACCCTGGTCCAAGAAGATCCCACATGCAACTAAGCAACTAAGCCCATGCGTCACAACTACTGAGCCTGCACTCTAGAGCCCGGGAGCCACAACTACTGAGCCCACGTGCCACAACTACTGAAGCCCACATGCCTAGAGCCTGTGTTCCGCAACAAGAGAAGCCACTGCAATGAGAAACCGCGCACCAAAATGAAGACCCGACACAGCCAAAAATAAATAAATAAAATAAATAAATTTATAAAAAAAGAAACAGTGAACTCATGCCAACAATGTAACTGATAACTGAATGAAGCTATGTAACATGTATTTTCATCATAAAGCACATCATAGCTCTCTTGCATTTAGGAACTTGTGCTTGGGGGCTCGTTTAAGCAGCTAAATCACCAAAAAGAAGCACAAAAAATGTAAAAAACACTGACAATAAATAGACTGCAAAAAGGATACTTGTTTACAGTATGAGGGCTGAAACAAGAAGGCAAATCATTGCCTTGTTTGACCTCAGCTGGATGAACATACATGTAGGGTGATTCACATATTTCACCACTCCATGCGTGTTTGTGAATAACTGTACAAGTGCCGCAATCATTGATTTTGGGGTTATAAATTTTAGCAAATAGGTGAATTTGCAAATGCAGAATCCAGGAAGAATGACGATTGACTGCGGATATGGAGTGAGAGTGAGGAGAGCATTAAAAAAATGACATTGGTAGTTGGTGAGGAGTGTTGTCGGGAAAGGCTTCATAAAGCAGTTTATACTTGAGATAAACTTTGAAAGATAGGTTTTTGCCAGATTAAACTAACTTTTAAGGGTAAAGAAGGTATGTAGGCAACCCCAAAATGAAATGAAAATGGTTATAAATGTCCAAAAATGATCAATATCACTAGTAATCAAAGAAATGAAACTTTGCACCAGACTTTTTTGCCTGTCATATTGGCAAAGATTTGGGTGGTGGGCTTAACATTAAATCTTAAGATACTTTGACGTTTTAAATTTTGTCATGATCATGTATTAACTTTATAGATTGAAAAGGTCTAAATATAAGCTATCTAGGTCTTTAGTAAATGTACCTGATTTGGAGGTAGAACTGGTGTGTAATCAAGGAAGTAGTGACGTTAGGAAGAGGCAAAGTTTACTTCTCAGATGTGTTAGCAAGCTAGATCAAGGGTGAGGGTTTCATTCTGATTGTTATGTATTTGCTGCGTATCTTAACAGTCTCATTGCTTGTTTTTCTTTTTTTTTTAATTTATTTATTATTTATTTTTTGGCTGCGTTGGGTCTTAGTTGCTGTGCGTGGGCTTTCTCTAGTGGCGAGCGGCGGCTACTCTTCGCTGTGGTGTGCGGGCTTCTCATTGTGGTGGCTTCTCTTATTGCGGAGCACGGGCTCTAGGCACGCGGGCTTGAGTAGTTGTGGCTCGCAGGCTCTAGAGCTCAGGCTCAGTAGTTGTGGCACATGAAATTAGTTGCTCCGCGGCATGTGGGATCATCCCTGACCTGGGCTTGAACCCGTGTCCCCTGCATTGGCAGGCGGATTCTTCACCACTGGGCCACCAGGGAAGCCCCTGCTTCAGTTTCTTATCAGAGCTGTTGTTCTGTTTTTTAGACCAAAATCTTGACTCCTCTGTTTCTCATTTCTATCACAATCTGCAATCTGACCACTTCTCACTGCTCACCCTGGGTCCAAGTCACCATTTTAGTTTGCCTGGATTTGTGTAAATTGCCTCCATGCTTCTAACCTTGTCCTTTTTTGATATAACAGCCAGAAGGATGAGTCAGCTCACTTCTCTGCTTAACACCCTCCAGAACAGTTACCTTAGAAAGCAGTGTCATCCCGTTGGTGGGAAACACATGTTAGAACATGATGTACAAGAGGGGGAAGAAGCTCAAGATTACTTTTATCTCATTTAAAGTAAAAGCCAAACCCCTTTTCTCCCCTCTCACCCCACGCCCCATGTCCTCTCTTACCATTCTTTCCCTTGCTTACCACACTCACTTCTTGCTGTTCTTTGAAGAGCCCAAGAGGCTCCTTACTGTTGCCTCAGCCTCAGATGCTCTTCTTCCAGATATCTCACGGTTTATTTCCTCCTTCAGGCCTCTGAAAGGCTTCCCTTGCCCACCCCGTGTGAAGCAGCTACCCCTCCTCTTGCACTCTGTGCCCCTACCCTGGCTTACTTCTTCATAGCGCTTATTATTTATTGTCTGTTTCACTCCACTACTGTTAGGGTTTTGTTTCATTCCTTTCTGAATGTCCACCCACCGGTCAGGCACTCAGTACTTAGTTGTTGAATGACCAGCTGAACTTCCAAATTTTCTTTAGTGGCTTCTCAAGCCCTTTGCCTAGAGAAAGAGGCAGGCCGCCCTTGTTCTTCAGCCATGGGAAAGTAAGGCTGCCTTCCATGTACCAGATGTTTCTAAGAGGTGCTCTGGGGACTTCTTCCCCTTTCTCACTGCTCAGATTTTTACATTCTATTACTCTGGTAATATTACTGGTCAAATAAATCTGTTTTCTAAGTAACTTTTCCATGTTTGGGGCCAATGCTTTCCTTTTTCCTGCATTTGGTATCATTTAATATAAATACTTCAATGACATTTTGGCATTTATTCCTTCATTCAGTTAGAAAATAGTTATTGCAGCAGATATTATGAGCCAGGCTGGGTACCAGATGGGATGCCAGGGCTTAAAGAGATGGAGGTCCTGCCTTTCCCTTGAGTAGCTTGGACTTCAGTGTTTGGTTGCAGATGCCATTGGGACAGGCAGCTGATGTAAGAGAAATGCAGAGAGGGAGGTCGAGAAACACAGGGTGGCTCACCTAGGCCTGCCGCAGAGGGTTGGGAATCTCCACAGTGGACAGGAGTTTGAAAGGTGAGGAAACAGGTAAAGGCTGCTCCAACAGGAGAGAATAATTTGGGCAAAGGCATAGAGAGCTGTACTTGTTTAGAGAGGCAAAAAAAATCAATGAGTATTATTGGAGCATACAGTGTAATGCAGGCTGTGGTGGTGGACAAGGCCATGATAGTTCTTGCAAGGGCCTGATCTGGACGCTTCTAGAGGGTTATGTGTATCCTGTGTAGAGGTGAGACTTTTATCCTGCAGCCCATGGATTTGGGCATGTGCATCTGAAGGGAAGTGGCTGGTGAGGTGCAACTTTTTAAAAATAAATTTATTTATTTATTTATTTATTTTTGGCTGTGTTGGGTCTTCGTCTCTGTGCAAGGGCTTTCTCTAGTTGCGGCAAGCAGGGGCCACTCTTCATCGCGGTGCGCGGGCCTCTCACTGTCGCGGCCTCTCTTGTTGGCGGAGCATGGGCTGCAGACGCGTAGGCTCAGTAGTTGTGGCTCACGGGCCCAGTTGCTCCGTGGCATGTGGGATCCTCCCAGAACAGGGCTCGAACCGTGTCCCCTGCATTGGCAGGCGGAGTCTCAACCACTGCGCCACCAGGGAAGCCCTAGGTGCAACGTTTTTAATTTGCATGCCCCCTTTCTGAGGCAGGGAGAATACAGAATATTTTCTGTTGTGTATTAATATATCTCCACACAGAGTATTTTCAAATTTATAACTTCCTGAAGGGCGGTAGGGTTTAACTTTGATGTACCTCATTTTCCTTGCATGCACTTTGTTTTTTGTTTTTGGCCGCGCTGCATGGCTTGTGAGATCTTAGTTCCCCAACCAGGGATCAAACCTGGGGCCCCAGAGTGAAAGCACCTAATCCTAACCACTTGACCACCAGGGAATTCCCTCCCCACATGCACTTTGTGAGATAGACACTCATTGAAACCTTCAGTAAATGATGATCACATCATCTGTAGTCCTGATCTGTTTTAACTTCTTATTATCCCCTTGCATGTTTTCCCCTTTATCTACCCCATCCCTTCCCAACTTCTCTTTTTGTCAAGCAGATTACATTTATTATAAAAAGATGAGAAAAGGAAAGCTTTGTTCTGAGAGGATTTGCTGTCTGAGCTGTCGGATGCCAGGCAGTGTTGCTGCATCTGGAAGTGGGGTGGGGCCGGACTCCTTGCTGAGGCATGCCTGCCCATGCTCCTTGTCACCTTGGCATTCCCTATGCCTGGTACACAGTAGGTGTTCAGTAGATGTTTGTGGAAGGAATCATGCTGTTCATAGACAGCAGGATTAAGTTTGTGTTTTCGCAACACTACTACTGCCTACTTTTCTACTTTGATCTCCTGTATAATCTTTTCTTTCTAAGCTCCAGACAAACTAACCTCCCCTCTCCATCCCTGCAAACTTCCAAGTATTTTCACCACGTAAAGTGTTCTTTCTCTCATCTGGCAAACTTCTGCATCTTCTCATAAGGCTTAACTCTGCCTCTTTCTGGGGAAGTCATTTCTGAGTAACTCAGGTGGAGTCAGGAACTTCTTCCTGTGTATAGTTTTGTATTGAAGTTTGTTTGGCCTCTAAACAGTGAGCTTAGAAGACAACCTTACCCCTTTCTGTGTCTCCAGTACTTTAGCCTGGTGTCCGGTGGTTTTGTGGACAGGATAATTTGTAAGTTGTTATAGGAAAGCATGTCATGACGAGTAGAAGTGCACCTGAGTAAGCCCTGTGCTGAGGATGTGGAATATTGTCCATTAACCTCTCAGCCGGCACCAGGCCTTTACAGAGGTGCATGGATGAGAGTCTGTTTCAGAGCTGGTGCATAGGAACAACACCTTCTGTAAACTTGCAAAGTTAGAAAATTTATTCTTTTTTAAAATAATTAATTAATCAATTAATTTTTGGCTGCATTGCGTTGGGTCTTCATTGCTGCTGTGCGCTGGCTTTCTCTAGTTGTGGTGAGCGGGGGCTGCTCTTCGTTGCGGTGAATGGGCTTCTCATTGTGGTAGCTTCTCTTGTTGTGGAGCACGGGCTCTAGGTGCACGGGCTTCAGTAGCTGTGGCACGTGGGCTCAGTAGTTATGGCGCACGGGCAGAGTTGCTCCGCGGCATGTGGGATCTTCCCGGACCAGGGATCGAAGCCATGTCCCCTGCTTTGGCAGGCGGATTCTTAACCACTGCACCACCAGGGAAGTCCCTAGAAAATTCATTCTTTCTAGGAAGGACTCTGAGGAGGAGAGCAATATAATTAGGTCAGTGATTTAATGCCAGGAATAGGAGCTTGGGAGGAGGAGTAACTAGAGGTAATTTTTCTTTTCAGGAGTCTGGGGAGAGATGAGGGGGTCTCCCTAACAGGGTGGTAGAAGGGAATGGTTAAGTAACTAGAAGAGTTTTTGCTGGGGGAGCTTACCTGCTATTTGGGAGAAATGACCACCCAGTAACTCAGCACTGATGCCTGCATCATCTTCTCCGCAGAGACTGCCCCAGCCATCATGGAGGTGGCCAAGGTGGAGAGTCCGCTCAACCCCAGCTGTAAGATTATGACCTTCAGACCCAGCATGGAGGAATTCCGGGAGTTCAACAAATACCTCGCATACATGGAGTCTAAAGGAGCCCATCGAGCGGGTCTTGCAAAGGTGATTATCCTCAGATCTTTTAAGCCAGAAAATGATCACTTGGCCTTTCAGTTATGCTTAGTCTTCTTGATGCGGAAACTTGTTTCTTCCAAAGGAAGACATTTGCAAAATCTTTGTTCTTGTTAATCCATTAATGCAGTTAATGCAGTGGGAAGCATTGATAGGCTTAAAGTAGAGGAGAGGAGGATATGGTGGCTGCTTGTTTGTTTATTTGTTATTTTTGTTAAGATCACACTGGCTTCTACATGAAGAATGAATTTGAGGGGGAGGCAGAGCAGAAGCAGGGAGTCTTGTCAGGGGTCGCAGGGACATAAGGGTGGTCCCTAAGGCACTGAGGACTGCATCGCAGGGTTGCCCCCATAAGCCCAGAGTTAGAGCTCTGAAAAAGAGATTGCCTAGATTTGAATTTAACCTGAGATAGGTGTATCTTTCTATAATGGAAATCTAGTTCAATTTAAAATTTTCCTCAAGAATAGATTGTATTGTTACTTGCTTTGTTTTGTTATTGTTCTAAATGTTAAGTTTATAATCTGGGTTTCTGTAGACTTGTTGGCATCACCACATAAATTCCTGAGCCCCAGCAGAGCCTTCTCTACTGTGGCTCGTCACGGGTTCTCCTTGGAACCCCATCTCCGTGGAAGGTCCAGTAGCATTGAAAGCAGACAGTAGCGTCGGAGAGAACTTACAGAACTGCAGAGGTTGGTGTTCAAGTCCTCCTCCTGCATCTGGACGCAGCTGCTTGTAACCTTGGACTATTCTGACATCTCTGCCTTGAAGTCTGTTATTTGATATGTATGGTTCAGGTCACTCCTAGAAAAGGTTTAAAATTTGGGGATATTAAGTTGAGTGAAAGTTGATTAGGGGTGGGTGAGAGAAAAGGAAGATAAAGGTTTATAGTGGATTTCTCAGATGAGCTATCCTTAATTTTTTCATTAGTTTCGCTCTTAAAGATCTCATTTTTGGAAACAACATTTCGGGGTTGTCTTTGAGGAGGAAAAAAATCATGCTTAAGTTGAAGAGAATGATATTTCAGAATCATTTGACACACAGAATTTTGATCACAAACTTAAAATGAACCGGTTAGCAAGGTTTTGAGCTTTATTTGGGCAGAGTGGTGTTATGTTAGGGTGACTGTCTGTCCTCTTCTCTGGGCTCTGAATGCAGCCCTTTGTCCTGTTGTTCTCCCTCTTTTGTTGCCTGAAAACATATATCTTACTGTGTTCCACTGGGATTAGTGAATGTTCTGTGGTCGGGGGCACGTTTAGTAACCTTAGAAGAGGAAGCAGGCACTACCCTCACAAGGGAGCTGCAGGCACACAGAGGACATCTGTGCTGCCTTGGGTGTTCTCTGTCAGAGTGACGTTAATGAGAACGACAGTTAGTTTTCTGAATGTTGAACCAGACACACCTGAGTCCAGAGTTTTTTTTGAAGTGAGACTCATTGACAAAGCTGGAGTTACTCATTTATTCAATCTTGTGGTAATTTCCTTTTACTTACACTAGCAATACAATAAACTGTTTTTTTTTTTTTTTTTTTTTTTGCGGTATGTGGGACTCTCGCTGTTGTGGCCTCTCCCATTGCAGAGCACAGGCTCCAGATGCGCATGCTCAGCGGCCATGGCTCACGGGCCCAGCCACTCCGCGGCATGTGGGATCCTCCCAGACCGGGGCACGAACCCGTGTCCCCTGCATCGGCAGGCAGACTCTCAACCACTGCACCACCAGGGAAGCCCCCAATAAACTGTTTTATTCCCAGTCATTTTTGCCATCTTTTACATCAAGTCACATGGACTCAGTTTCACCTGATTTCCTTCTTTTTCTAGACGTTACAGCAGTGGCAAATGTATAAAACTACACCAAATCAAATCAAATTGTAAAGATCAAAACTGCATTCATGTTGCTAGTTTACTTTGAGGGCTAGCCCTGGGGAACAGAACCACCTATGAAATTCTTTGTTGATGCACCATTTAATGAATTGGTCTTAATTTATGATTTGAAGAAAGTGGTTGAGAAATTCCAACAGTAGTGACTTTGGCCTCAGATTACAGTCTGTCTTGCTTGATAACATTTTTTAAAAAATCAATTAGTTAATTAATTTATTTTTGGCTGCGTTGTCTTAGTTGCTGTGCGCAGGCTTTCTCTGGTTGCGGCGAGCGGGGGCTGCTTTTCATTATGGTGCGCGGGCGTCTCATTGCGGTGGCTTCTTTTGTTGCAGAGCATGAGCTCTAAGCATGCGGGCTCAGTAGTTGTGGTTGGCGGGCTGTAGAGTGCAGGCTCAGTAGCTGTGGCGCACGGGCTTAGTTGCTCCGCGGCATGTGGGATCTTCCCGGACCAGAGATCAAACCCGTGTCCCCTGCATTGGCGGGTGGATTCTTTTTTTTTTTTTTTTTTGCGGTACGTGGGCCTCACTGCTGTGGCCTCTCCCCCTGCAGAGCACAGGCTCCGGATGCGCAGGCTCAGCGGCCATGGCTCACGGGCCCAGCCGCCCCACGGCATGTGGGAATCCTCCTGGACCAGGGCATGAACCCGCGTCCCCTGCATCGGCAGGCAGACTCTCAACCACTGCGCCACCAGGGAAGCCTGGCAGGTGGATTCGTAACTGCTGCGCCACCAGGGTAGTCTGGTTGATAACATTTTTTATTCCAGAGTGAGAGGTTTGACACCCTGACTTTCTGTCTACAAAGTTGCTGGTCCAGTTGCGAAAGTGAAAAGTGACAGTGTCCTTAAATGTAAAACTTGTACTGTTTTTGTGGAGAAAGGTTATGATGAAGCATTATTATACGAGCAATGGCTAAATTCTTCGGCAGCAGTGTTCTGGACGTAGCTTGTTCTGGGCCTGAGGTTATGTATAATACAGAGCTTCACAAGTAACCTAGAGGGTGCAAATAGCTATCTGTGCCCAAAGGTGAAGAAAGAGTGTCAGAAGCACTGCCCTTCCTCCTCCTGCTCCTTTCTCAGTTGGTAGATGGTAGTAATAGCAACATAGTTCAGGATAAGTAGTACAAATACAGATTTTAGCTGGACAATTTTTACTGGTATAGGGCCCAGGCTGGGGTCGGGGAAATGGTAATATGAAATATATGTATATATATAAAAAAAAAAATATATATATATATATATATATAATCCTAAGCATGTTGTGCTTACGATTCCTATGTAAGAAAATCTGATGTGTTAAGATTTAAAATTATAGTTAAAAAATAAAGATTTTTGTTATAGGCCTGAGCTTACAGATTTTTAAAGTTCTGTCTGAACATTTTAATTGAAGTAAATGAACACATGCACAAAATATTCACAAAGGTAATATTTAGAGTTTTGTAAATGTATTCCTTCTTTAACTTTAGAGAAGAAAATTTGGTTCAGAATTTTTTGGGGGTGAACAACTGCCTTGTTTTTCACAACACAGGAAAATATATTTAACTCTAAACATAATATTGATTTTGATTGTAGATATATTTCTAAACAGGAGCCTGAATAAATCTATGTTTTTTTTTGTTTTTTTTTGCGGTACACGGGCCTCCCACTGCCGTGGCCTCTCTCGTCACGGAGCACAGGCTCCGGACGTGCAGGCCCAGCGGCCATGGCTCACGGGCCCAGCCGCTCCGCGGCATGTGGGATCCTCCCGGACCGGGGCACGAACCCCCGTCCCCCGCATCAGCAGGCGGACTCCCAACTACCGCACCACCAGGGAAGCCCTAAATCTATGTTTTATATTTTGGAATACTCACCCGTTTATTTCTGATGAAGAAAAAGTTACTATTTATAGCACTCTTAAATACTGCCCTCTCCCCTTTCAATATGTGATCAAGACAATGTAGTATGTTTATCCATATCCATTTGGTGCAATTGTCCATATGCTTTTAAAATACTGAGTATGTGTCTCATTTTAAGCTAACATACCTTGGAGAAAATAAAATGTATAATATTGCCATATTGCTGATGAAAATTAAATTAATTTTAGACTTGACTGCTCCCCCCACCTCTTTTTTGAATTAATAGAGTCGTTTATCAGCTGTATAACATTGGCCAAGTCACTCCTTCCCTGATTCCAGGTTTTTTCATCTGATGAAGCTTGACTTAAACCTTTCACAAAAGCCAGTTGCAGGTGCAGTGTAGATAAAATGTGAAAGACAAAACCTTAAAACTCTTAGAAAACAAAATAGGATGTATTCATGCCCTAGAGTAGGAAAATATATATATATTAAACAGAAGATCAAGGCAAAAAAATGAAGAAATTGGATTATATTAAAGTTAAGAACTTATGTTTATAAAAATATACAGTTTAGAAGGTTGAAGGGAAAGTTACAGGGTAAGAGAAGATATTTGATATATGTACACACACATACATATAGATATTTGCAAATACACACACACACACACACACATTCTTCTAAGAATAACCAGACTATATACAGAATCTCTATACATTAATAAGAAAAAGACTGACAGTGCCATAGTAAAATGAGCAAGAGGCTTGAATAAGCACTTTACGAAAGAAGATATCTATAGGGTTAGTGAATATATGAAGAGATTTCTTTAGTTATCAGAAAATGCAAATAAAATCCACACTTGAGTACCATTACACACCTTCCAGAAAAACTAAAATTTAAACAATCAGCAATGCAAAGTGATGAGGAAGATGTGGAGCGACAGGAACTTTCACACATTGCTGGCGGGAGTATGAAATGGTACAACCACGCTGGCAAAAGTTTGGTAATAATGATTAAATTTGATCTGTACATATCCTATGTCCCAGTAGTTTCACTGTTAGGAGGGTCTGTGTGTGTGTGTATTTTAGAGAACCGTGTGCCCACATGCAGCAGAAGATGCATACAGCAATATTAATAGTGTTGTTTGCAGTTGCCAATAATTAGAAAAAAACAAGTGACCACCAAGTAGTCACCCTTACAAATAAATATTTATACGAAGGCATACTAAGTAGGAATGAAAGTCAATGAACTTCAGTTACCTAGGTCATCATATTTGAATCTCACAAAAATATTGAGTAAAATATAAAAGGTAAAGAATGTATGTATATATGGATGCTTATGTTTCTGTACATTTAAAAAACTGTTGTTAGGGTTTACACACAGACGTAAAACTATAAAGCCCAGCAAGGAGATTAATAGCGTAAGTGCCATGATGGTGACCACCTTTTGAGTAACAGGGGGATGTATTTGGAAAAGGGTACCAGGACCTCTGGGGTGCCAGAAGTATCTTACTTCTCACACCTGAGCAGTGGGTACTCTGGTGTTTGCTTTATAATAACTCACAAAGCTACATATTTGTGATTATGCATTTTTTGTATGTGTGCTATCTATATTTTGCAATTAAATTTTTAAAAGAAGTTTGTCTTTAAAAATTAGGATAAGTTCTAAAGGTGGATAAATTCCAGCTATAAACCATTACTCAATTCATAACTTTGTTCCTTTTAATTTTTGATCATATGAATATGTATTTTTGGTTTTACTGTTGATGATCTTTCATTGTTAGTAATTAAGTTTTGAAATACTATGGGAAAGCAGTGGTGTGCTGAGCTACTTCATACAGGCACATGAGAATCGAGAGTGCACATCTTTTCCAACCCCATATTCAGTGACATCACATTGGTAAGCTCAAATTGGCCATGGCGGGAGTAGTTACACCATGGAAATAGGCAAAACCCACAAATCAGGGTTTCCCCACCTCCCCAGAAAGTTGTTGGTTAAACATTTACTTACACACCACTCCGATTTGCCATATTGTGTGAGAGGTGTTTAAAGAAAAGATATCAACTAAACCAATACTTATTTTTCTCATGGTACTATAAACAGCACTTGAACTCTAGCAAGTTATTTTACTTTTGTGTGTCTCTCAATTTTACCTTTAAAATAGAGAGTTTAACAGTAGCCACTAAAAAATAAGTTAGGACAAGTACAGTATTTTGTATAGTAAGTACTCAGTAAATTTTGCTGTTTTAAAAAAGTCATGTCAGTAAGGTGAATATTTGGGAGAATGCAAGCATTTCCTTTAATGTGAATCTTCACAGTTCTTTTACACATTTGTCATATAAATGCTGAGAAATTCTTCACTTGTATTCTGTTGGAATAGGAAAGCTAAATAACTATCCGGAATGTTTTCCAAATAATATTTTATTATTTTACTTTTAGGTGATTCCTCCTAAGGAGTGGAAGCCAAGGCAGTGCTATGATGACATTGACAATTTGCTGATTCCAGCGCCAATTCAGCAGATGGTCACAGGACAGTCAGGACTGTTCACTCAATACAACATCCAGAAAAAAGCCATGACAGTGAAGGAGTTCAGGCAGCTGGCCAACAGTGGCAAGTGAGTAGATTCAGTTTACTATTTTTATTTCTTTCGAAGATATAGGTGAACATGGTAAGAAACCAAGTAGATGGGAGCTTGTGGTGAAAAGCAGGAGTCTTCTGCACTATCTCTTTCAGTCCTCATTTAACTGTTACTGTTTTCTGTTTTTCAGGTGGTTGCCTGCCTACTTACTTTAGTTTACTGCTAGAGAAATTGTTCCTCCTTTTATCATCTCATTCATAATATTTGTAAATGGTTTTTTTCCTATCTTTTAGTTGCCATGAGTTTTTGATTCTACACTTGATTCATCTTTGTTAGGCAGATTTTCTTCTGTGTGTGACAATGTTTAAGTCTTTTTTTTTTTTTTAAAAAGCATTCCTCTTTTAAAAAAAATTAATTAATTATTTTTGGCTGCGTTGGGTCTTTGTTGCTGCACGTGGGCTTTCCCTAGTTGGCATTGAGCGGGGGGCTACTCTTCGTTGTGGTGCGCGGGCTTCTCATTGCGGTGGCTTCTCTTGTTGCAGAGCATGGGCTCCAACAACTTTCCGGGGAGGTGGGGGAACCCTGATTTGTGTTTTTTGCCTATTTCCATGGTGTAACTACTCTCACACAGGCGCGCGGGCTTCAGTAGTTGTGGCACGTGGGCTCAGTAGTTGTGGCTTGCGGGCTCAGTAGTTGTGGCTCGCGGGCTCTAGAGTGCAGGCTCAGTGGTTGTGGCGCATGGGCTTAGTTGCTTCACGGCATGTGGGATCTTCCTGGAGCAAGGGTCGAACCCGTGTCCTCTGCATTGGCAGGCAGATTCTTAACCACTGCGCCACCAGGGAAGTCCCGACAATGTTTAAGTCTTAAATGATAAGTTATATATATTAGAAGATGAGTAATTTAAAAAGAAAATCCTTGAATGACTTGAAGGGCCACCATTATTGTGTTAGTCACCTGCTGCTATCTAACAAATCACCCCAAACCTTAGTATCTTAAATCAATAAACATCTAACATCTCAGTTTCTTAAGGTCAGGAATCTGAGAGTGGCTCAGCCAGGTGGCTGTGGCTCAGGGCCTCTCCTGAGGTTGCATTCAAGTTGGCTGGGGCTGCTGTCACCTGAAGGCTTGACTGTGACTAGAAGATTTTCTCCCAAGATTGCTCCCCTTACGTGGCAGTTGGCTGGAGTCCTGAGTCCTTTGCCACATGAACTGCTCCTCATGTTGTGGCAGCTGGCTTCTTCCAAAGCAAGTGATCCAGGAGTTACCAAGATGAAGACACAATGTCTTTTCATGACCTGTTTCTTGACTGTCATTTCTGCCATATTCTATTTGTTATAAGCCAAATGCAGCTCATACTTAAGGGGAGGAGAATTAAGCTGTAAGTCTTGAAGGGAGGTGTATCAAAGAATTTGTGGATATAATTTAGAAACTATCACAGTTATGATTATTATTAAATTGCCCCCCCCCGTTTTTTTTTTTAAGTTTCTGATATGGTGGTTAAGGCCTTAGATCAAAATATTAATCTGGAAAAAAAAAAGCAAACCTAAAACCAGCCAACCAATCATCCAACCAAAAAACATCAGTGTCTAAATTCTCTGGATAGGTATTCATGAGATTAAGTCCTTTGGATAAATTTAGTTGATACCTTTTTAAAAAAATTTATATTTGACATAGTAAGCACTTGATGGTACTTGAAGAATCT
This sequence comes from Mesoplodon mirus, assembly GCF_964341445.2. Lineage (NCBI taxonomy): Eukaryota > Metazoa > Chordata > Mammalia > Artiodactyla > Ziphiidae > Mesoplodon > Mesoplodon mirus. Next base: position 70,055,541 of record NC_138976.1, on the reverse strand, counting down.
TTTTTCTGTGTGAAGTTCCTATTATGGAGCATTCTGGCTAATCCAAAGCAATTAGACATTTTATAATTAATTCAAGTCCCTCTTGAATTTTTTAAAAACATCTTTATTGGAGTATAATTGCTTTACAATGGTGTGTTAGTTTCTGCTTTATAACAATTGAATTTTTTTTCATAGGCATTAGTAAAGCCTCATTGTTTCAGATTTCATTGATTGAGAATGTGAAACTTTTATCATGGACTAGACTTGTTTGCTTTTATACTCTTTAAGAACTCTTTAATAAGTTCAATGCTAAAACAAGATTGCAGAAGCAATTTTATCCAACTTTTTTTTTCCTAACCCAGTGTTAGAAAGATATTTTCTTTTCTTTTTTTCCTCTTAACTTAATTCATTAATTAATTAATTTTTGGCTGCATTGGGTCTTCGTTGTTGCACATGGGCTTTCTCTAGTTGTGGCAAGAGGGGGCTCCTCTTTGTTGTGGTGCAGGCTTCTCATTGCGGTGGCTTCTTTGTTGTGGAGCATGGGCTCTAGGTGTGCGGGCTTCAGTAGTTGTGGCATGTGGGCTCAGTAGTTGTGACTCGTGAGTTCTAGAGAGTAGGCTCAGTAGTTGTGGCACATGGGCTTAGTTGTCCATGGTGTGTGGGATCTTCCCAGACCAGGACTCAAACCCGTGTCCCCGGCATTGGCAGGTGGATTCTTAACCACTGCGCCACCAGGGAAGTCCCTATCCAACTTCTTTTTTTTTTTTTTTTTTTTTTTTGTGGTACGCGGGCCTCTCACTGTTGTGGCCTCTCCCATTGCGGAGCACAGGCTCCGGACGCGCAGGCTCAGCGGCCATGGCTCACGGGCCCAGCCGCTCCGCAACATGTGGGATCTCCCCGGACTGGGGCACGAACCTGTGTCCCCTGCATTGGCAGGTGGACTCTCAACCACTGCGTCACCAGGGAAGCCCCTGTTGTTACCTTTGAAATTTATATTTTTATATTTCCTCTGTGAGTTTCATATGAAAATTTATTTCAAATGTCAGTGAAATGGGTTTTAAGACTCAAGCCAAGGCTCTACTTGTCCACTCACAGCTACACTAGGATCACATGGTCTTCGTAACAGTTATGGAATGGTCCTAAGATGGGACTAATTTTCATGGTAGGCAAGAGGCATTTTTCTGGTCTTTCTGTTCATCTGTTCTCCTTCAGTACATGCCCTTGCATAGGTACACAGTACATAATGTGCTTGGTGGTAGAGAGGATAACACGCTCATTTGGTTAATAACATAACTTAGTCCAAAGAAAATCTGGAGACCTCCAACATATCTTTACTATAAAAGTTTGTGGAGGTGAGTAATACGCTGCTTCCCATCGCTTACATTGTTGATCTGTACTTTCTTCTAGGCATGGAGCTAAGTGCTTTACAGAATTATCTGATGGAGTCTTCACAACAGCTCAATTGTTATTATCCCTGTTTTATACAGGAATAACTGAGGTCCAGAGAGATTCAGTCTCCTGTCCTCGGTTATGTAGCTTATAAATGGCAAAGCCTGGATTTAGATCCAAGCAGTCTGGTTCTGAAGCCCTGTCTCTTAACAGCTGTGCTATAGTGAATGTAAGGTTCTGGGTAAGAAGTGTGGTTGAATCAGTTTTGAGCAAGTTGACGCTGGATTTGTGGAATAGGCGTGATTGTTTGGCAGTCCATTAGGGATGGAAACTGTAGCCAGGTTTCATTATAATCAGGTACCAAGTAAGTGAACTGGTCCCTTTTTCCAAGTTTAGTATCAGTGTTTATTTCAAATATTCAGGGATTTTAGACTTTAACCTCAATAGCTAATACCAAACTATAGCTTTCTTTCTTAGAGTTATGGGTTGCTAAAAATTGATCCTGACTGGGTGAGTATATGGTGATAGATTTTTTAGGTATTCTCATAGTGAAAGGCAGTTTAGGCTTTCAGTTTCTAAAATCTAAGAAGTTTCTTTAGAAGTCATAATAAACAGCATCTTTGCTACCTTTTTTTGTCACCTGACTCTGACCTCTGGTTAGCTTGTTTAGCTTGTGCCTGGAATGTCTGTTACTATTGGAACCCTCTAATCAAAGCATTAGAATGAAGTGGAGTTGATTCTTTCATGCCCATCCTTTTTATTTTTGGTTGCCCTGTGAGATTAAATCTGTAAATTACTCTGTATTTCAAATACAGTTGTTAAATTGTTTGGCATTCTCGCTTATTGCTTAGATAACCAGTTTGGCATCCCCAGTGTAGTAGATGTAGATGTTGCTTGTTCTATAATTCTTCAATCTAAAATGTCCAGTGGGCTTTATAGGGATTGCTGCTTCTGCTAAACACCTTTTTCACTATGTGTGTTCCATTGCTTTCTCAGTTTGTTGATTTCTTTGCTAATTTTTTTTTCCTGTAGAAACATTGTATTTTTTTTTTGGTAATAATATAAGATTATTGTTCAAAATCCAAATAATACAGAGAAGTGCCTTTCTGTAATTCCTATGTAAGAGATAACCATTAGTATTAATAGTTTAGAGTATATTTCTTTCTGACCATTTAATGTACAGTTACAGATCTTTTTTATGTAAATAGGATCATAGTATATTTACTGTTCTGTAATCTGCTTTATTCACTGTGGAAAGATTTTAATGTCACTATACAGAAAGATCTGCCTTATTTTGTGTTCTTTTATTTAACGTAGTCCTAGTTGCTGGATGTAAGCTTGAGGTTTCAGTTAATGCTGCAGCAACATCCTGGGTCATATATCATTGTATACATCTCTGTGTTGTTGAGATGAATTTCTAGAGTTGAATTATAGGGTCAAAGGGACATTTTTTAAGGCTACTGAAAAATTATACTCTGGTACCAGTATATACCCCGACTCCAGCTGTGTAAGAGAAGTTTCATTCTTTACCACCATTTATATATTAAGCATTTGCCAATCTGATAGGTGCAAAATATCTTATTTTAGTTTTACTTTCTTGGATTTTTAGTGAGATTGTCCTTTGTCAATTTTTCTATAGAAAAATATAAGAAATTTTAAGTGAATTACATATAATTAATAATAAATATTAAATTATATATAACAAATTACATATATTCTAGGTTATATGTTTTGTCTTTGTAAGTCTTTTATTCTAGGTTATATGTTTGTCTTTTACATGTAAATCTCTAAAATGTCCTAGTATAGTATAATTGGTTAAAGATTTTAGAAAATATTTTGAAAGCTAAAATAATATTAAGTAGTTTTCTATTGTTGATACTTTCATAAAAATATTTTTCTTATTCATCAAAAAATGAGGTTTTCATATAGTTATTAGGAATCTTAGAGTCTTCAGAGATCTATGACAAACACATTTATATATTTACTTGTCAGATTTGACAACATGAGCTGCTGCAGTGATTTCATTTTGATAGAATTTTGTTTAGAAAGTGATTTAAATCAAATGGGTAGGGAAAATCTTAAAATTGTCTTACTGTTTTGTGCTTTGTTTCATCTCCCTTTTCCAGGTACCGTACTCCGAGATACTTGGATTATGAAGATTTGGAGCGCAAGTACTGGAAGAACTTAACCTTCGTGGCACCTATCTATGGTGCAGACGTTAATGGGAGCATATATGATGAGGTATAGTTCTATTATAGTGGGTTTTGTAAAGCATCATTTCATGTTACTATTTTTGTTACCATTTTCGGTGGTCAAGAAGTAGTCATTTGTTGTGCTTTGTGTGACCCATAATTCTCCACAGGACAAGAGGAAATAAAGACACATCAGTATGATTTCTGCTGCTTCTGTTTTTTACATTGAAACCAGCTAATTGTACAAATATGTGAGCCTGTTCAACAGTAATATAGTATGTGGTTATCTGGCTGATCTTCAAATCACACTCAAACTTTTTAAAAGCAAAGCACATTATAAAAATACCTGGAAAACAGGAAATATTATTCATAATAGTACCATCTTAAGGCAAAAGCAGTATTGTAATATGTATTCTTCCTGTAGTTTTCCCCTAATCATTTGAAAAAGTTATATTAAACATGCTTATAGGACTTCCCTGGTGGCACCGTGGTTAAGAATCCACCTGCCAATGCAGGGGACATGGGTTCGAGCCCTGGTCTGGGAAGATCCCACATGCCGCAGAGCAACTAAGCCCGTGCGCCACAACTATTGAGCCTGTGCTCTAGAGCCTGCGAGCCACAACTGCTGGGCCAGTGTGCCGCAACTACTGAAGCCTGCGCACCTAGAGCCCGTGCTCCACAACAAGAGAAGCCACCACAATGAGAAGCCCGAGCACCACAACAAAGAGTAGCCCCCGCTTGCTGCAACTAGAGAAAGCCTGCGTGCAGCAACAAAGATCCAACACAGCCAAAAATAAATGAATGAATGAATGAATGTATAAAGCAAAAACAAAACAAAACATGCTTATATTCTCTTTTTTATCCCCCTGCACACAAATTGTGAGAATTTTTTCTTTTTTAAAAGTACATATTACAGTTTTTCCAGTTATTTTTCATGAGAGCATAATCTGCTTGATATATTCTAATCCTTCTTGCCTCCCCTGATACTACTTGAAATCCTATTTTTTTAAAAAAATCTTTCCTTTTTGAAACCTTTTATCCCCTCTCCCATTGTTTTATTTAGAGAAATTTCTTGCCTACCAAAAAGTTGAAGTGATAGAGTGAACACCTGGATGCCCTCACATGGATTCACTAGTTGTTAATATTTGCCACATTTGCTTTTTGTTTCTCTGTCACTCTGTCTGTGTCTCTGTCTCTCTGTCTTTATGCTGTAACATTTGAAAGTAAGTTGCAGACATCATGACAATTCACCCTTAATTATTTCAGCATGTTTCTTTCAGTTATAAGGCAATTTAACATTTACATAATGTCATCTAATATAGAAACCATACTCTAAGATCCCTGATTTTCCCAGTAGTGTTCTTTATAATCTGCTTTTTTCCCCATATGAAGGATCCCTCCAGGGATTTCCCTTTAAAGTTAATAAGTGTGCTATAGAGTAATATTTAGAGGCTAGATGAATATCCTGTTCCCAATAGCCTTTCACCCAGTGAATTTGCCTCCATTGATAATCCTTGACTAAGTCAATTATTGTACTATTTTTAAACTGTTTATATTTTGGAATATAAAACAAGCTGGAAAATGGATAAAACATAAACTTAGAGCTTCATGAATTATTGTAAGGTGAATACCTATGTACCATCCCTGACATCAAGGAAAACATTATGGGCACCCTACCTTTCCCCTATCTGTCCCCTTTACCTATTATAGTCTCCTACTTTTCCTCCAAAGGAGTGATTATAGGGTATACACATGGGTAGTTTTAGAACAAAACTATTTTCCAGTTTACACCTTTCTATACCAGTGTTTGCTACTTCCCATTGCCCAACAGCCTCCCTGACACTTAGACATTCTAAAATTAAATGGGAGTGTGTTGTAGGTTCTTGTGGTTTTAAAGAACATCATGATTTTTTTCTTTTATGTTCATTGGCTGTTTGGATTTCCTCTTTATCAAAATGCCTGTTCAAGCCTCTTGTACTTTTTTCTTTTTTTTGTCATGCTTTTCTTATTGAGTTACAGTTCATTATAATACATTTCTGGATATGAGGTAGTGGCACAGTTTTAGCTTTTCTATATGGATCTTCAGTTGTTGAACACTGTTATTGAAAGGACCATTCTTATTTTTGAAATGATAGATACTATGGAATTACTGTTGTCCTATTAGACGTGATGATGACATGGTGGCTATATATATTTTTTCTTGTCAACTGACAATACACACTGAAAAATATATAGGTTAGATAACATGCAGTCTGGGATTTGTTTTGTTTTGTTTTTTAAATTAATTAATTTTTTTGGCCGCGCTGTGCAGCTTGCAGGATCCTAGTTCCCCAGTCAGGGATTGAACCCTGGCCACAGCAGTGAAAGCACCGAGTCTTAACTATTGGACCACCAGGGAATTCCCCTGGGATTTGTTTTTAAAATACCTCAGGAAATAAAGTGGTATGACTTTCGTTGAATAAAGATTGGCAAAGTATTGTTAAATGGAGCTAGATGATGGATACATGATGTTTAGAATATGTGTATGTTTGAAATACTAAAAATAAAAGTTAAAGAAAGGGAAAACATCCTTTCTCTTCCCCCTTTCGTATTTTCACTAGTGTAAGTAACCTCCCTGTTGAGAATTTTTGTTTAAGTTTGTACATGCTCATGTAGAAAAATTGAAAAATAGAGAAAAAATGAAGAAAAAAATTACTCATAAGCTTACCAAACAAACATGACCCCTTTATGATTTCCTTTTGGCCATTTATTTATTTATTTATTTTGGGTATCCTATTTTATTAGCATTTAACTTTCACCAAGAGTTCAAGCATATGCTAGCCATATGTTCAGACTTTTGAAATAAAGATAAAATGGGCAAACAGCTTTAAGGGTGCAATGTATTTAACACTGCACAATATATTAACTAACTAGACAATCTAAGGGGTGGTATAACTATACACTTAGGAGCACCAAGTATAGGAACAAGTCCTGGGATTGGAGGAAAAACCCGCCATTCAGGACTGAACAGAGGTCCTTGGTTGCTGACAGAATCTCCCCTTGACTTCAGACTTAAGACAAACCGAGCAAGTCTATCAGCATACAAAACCCACTGATTTCAGGACAAACAGTAACAGGATAGACTGGCCAGAGCCAATTCAGATTGTGGGGATAGTCTGAAGCGAGCAGGGCTGGCTGCAGGCTGGAAATGTTGCAGCTGAAGTCCAGGATCGGCAGATGAGAGCAGCCACCTTCTAAAAATCGCTGATTTCTATACAAGTTCCCAAGATGCTTTTCCCAAACAGGGTGGCCTTTTATTTTATGTCAGTGTGTGTATATATATGTATGCATGTGCTCGCATGTGTGTTTGTGTTTCCCCATCTCAAAGGCTGAGAGATTTTAACAGTTTTTTTGCTTTAGAAGCATTTTCAGTATTGGTCTCCAGAGGATCATTTTAGTGTATTCTAACCCCAGCCAGTTTTAGAGTGTACCTTGTATTAAGTCTTTGCTTTTTTTTTTTTTTTTTGTATTTCAATTCCAAGTATATTCTTTTTTGTTTAAATTGAAATATAGTTGATTTACAGTGTTGTGTTACTTTCTGCTGAACAGCCAAGTGATTCATTTATACTCCAAGTATATTCTTTAAGTTTGACATGTTATTGTTACTTATGTTTGGGAAAATGAGTGCCATTAGTAGTGAAGCTTCCTTACAGAAGATGGCACCTTGTCTTAGTAAAACAGCTTCTCTGGGATTTCCACTGAAATGGGTGAGGCCAAGCAAATACAGTTGGTATTTTCAGTTGAGGCCCAGCAAAGTTAAAGTGTTTTCTCAAAGTTACGAGGCTAGTAGACTGGCTGCCAGGTGCTCTTATTCCCCACACCAGTTTTAAGGAAGTAATTATGTATAGTCAGTCTCACAGTTGTGGAAATGTGTACAACTAGGTCTGGGTCACCTACAAATTTCCCCTGAGCTAATGGTTTATTTTGTGCCTTCTCTGTGGTTTCATCCCTGTGGTATCCTGGCAAGTTTGCAGGTTTCTAAAAGGAAGACTGAGCGGAGGAATCATCTGGATCTTGGGCTGAGAGGTTGCATGTCTCAGGGCTCAAAAATAAAATAAAACGCAATCCAAGATTTTTTTCTAACCATACCTTGGGATCATTGAGCTCTTTGTTCCTTTTTGCAAATATAATTAAGAGGTAGAAGCAGCATACGATTTTCAGAACAGTCAACATAAAACTGCTTTACACATTTGATAGTTAAAATAACATAATTGTTGACAGCACAGCTGAGGGTGATGGACATTGGTTTGCAGTGCTTATTAATTTACCGCTTGTGTTTGACAACCAGTTACACAATGGCATTGCTTCAAGGGAACATTGACTTTAGACTTCAGATTTGAGTAACTTTAGTTATTAAAATCCAATGAACAAAATCTGCTGGTTTGTAAACATGCAGTTTTAAAACATCCTCATTATTTACAGGTTTTGGAGCCAGGAATCTGTCATTTTGGTAGGACTTACAAGGCATAGTATTTTATGGAATTTTTGTAGGAGCATTTAGTAGCTCCAGAACTGAGCTGACGTTTTCAATGCTTTTGTATCATAAAGACAGACATAAGAGAGATGTTGTAAACTGCTACTGGTAAATGAAACCAGTCACACTCAAGACAACTAAATTCAAGCAAATGAAAAATAACTGTATTTGCCCCCTTGAGGTAGCTGGAGGGTAACAAGAGAAAGAGTGCATTAAGGAGAGTGATGAAGAGTGAGTGTAATAATGACTTGTAACTGTCAGGAACATTTGAAATCATCACAATGAATGTGCATTGAATAAAAGCCCATGTATTGTTTTGCTTTTCACTATTGTATCTTTGCATTGTGTAACTGCTCAGCTCAATTTAAATTGTATTGGGAATTGGTTTGTTATGGTTCACGGCATTATTTTGAAAGGGATTGTAGTCATCAAATTGTAGTTCAATCCCCCCCCCCCCAATTTCTAGTTACGGCTTTTTCCTTTAATGTTAAAAGAAGGGTTGAAAAACCATAACCTTTTCTTGGTGGGGATGGGAGTTCTTGGAGAGGGTGTGGGGAAGGTAAGAGAAACAGTTTGTGCAGGGTGCAAAGATGAATGAGGATCCTGGTTCTCAATAATTCACAGGCTTGAGGGGCAAAGGGGCAGTAGGATGTAATGAGCTTGGCTGTAAAGGCAAGTGTGGGGTTCCACGGAGCCCAGAGCAGAGGCACTTATAGTAGCTTGGCGTTGAAGGAAGACTTTTTGTTGGAGACATGGCATCTAAGATTGGCCTAGAGGAGCAAGTTCAAGTCAGGTAAAGGAAGGAGAGAGAAGAATGGGGATGAAACTAGGTAAATTTGAGGGTAAGGCTGAACTTAATAGTTTTTGTATTTTTACTGAATTTGGAGGCTTTTTGGTGAGCCTGGTCTTGAGGAGGGTGAGGCAGACCTGGAATAGTGGCTGTGGGGTCTGAGGGAGCCTGGCCGGTGATGGGGCTGTGAGGGCCCCTTCTGCTCAGATGTTTGTCTTGCAGCACCAGGCAAGTCTGTTAAGGGGCAAAAAGAGGTGCCATTGTAGTGTTGATCCAGGCTTGGGTACACCACAGGAATTAGGAGTGAGAGTGTTCATGAAGGACTACTTGAGGACAGTCAGCCTTAAGGGCTTCCCTGGTGGCGCAGTGGTTGAGAGTCCGCCTGCCGATGCAGGGGACACGGGTTCGTGCCCTGGGCCGGGAAGATCCCACATGCCGTGGAGCGGCTGGGCCCGTGAGTCATGGCCGCTGGGCCTGCGCGTCCGGAGCCTGTGCTCTGCAACGGGAGAGGCCACAGCAGTGAGAGGCCCGCGTACCGCAAAAAAAAAAATCGGCCTTGATAGTAAAGGGAGTAAGTAGGGCCTGGAGATTCCAGGGAATGAGTCTTGGCCCTTCTTTCATTCCACTGCTGCTTTCAGAGCTTGATTTCCTTAGGATATATATACTTAAAAATCTCAGTCAACACCATTGGCAGCAGCAGCCTGTGGCAGCAGTATCAGTAACATGATTTAAGCAAGTTATTAGTTTTTAAACCAAAATGCCAAGACTTTCAAAGGCATGACATGACAAAGCCCAGTCTTTGGGTGTATGATGCAAAGCCTGGCTTGGCAGCCAGATTCTGCCTATTGCTTGTCTTTGTAAATAAAGTTTAATTGGAGCATAGCCTTATTGTTTATCTTCATATTATATGTGCCTGGCTTTTTTGCACTACAGTGGGAGAGTTGAGTAGTTGTGACAGAGATTGTATGGCCCACAAAAGCTAAAATATTTACTGTCTTGCCCTTTGCAGAAAAAGTTTGCCAACCCCTAATATAGAGGCACAATTATTTGCTCTTGGGGAAGGGTGCTCAAAACTTTTTTTGAAATACAGATGAAATTCTGAATGTTTTTGGAGAATGAGATTGACTATGTTGATACCTTGAAATGAAATTTGGTGATGTCAGGGACCTTCTGTAAGTAAAGAAGTTCCTGAACTTAGAAATAGAGCCACCTGTATTCTTGAGTGGCCCTAGGTGATTCCTTGGAAACAGTAATAGAAGCATAAGAGTCCTAAGATCTGAAACTTTTTTTTTTTTTTGGTTGTGTTTTACTAAGGGCTGGTCCACTGATAAAGAAAGTTTTAATTAAGGAATTCCCTGGCCGTCCAGTGGTTAGGACTCCACCCTTTCACTGCCAAGGGCCTGGGTTCAATCCCTGGTCAGGGAACTGAGATCCTGCAAGCCGTGCAGCACGGCCAAAAAAAAAAAAAAAAAGGAGAAAGCTTTAATTAGCCTTTGCTAACTGTACATTTAAAAAATAAGTCCTCTGGGGCTTCCCTGGTGGCGCAGTGGTTGAGAGTCTGCCTGCCGATGCAGCGGACGTGGGTTCGTGCACCGGTCCGGGAAGATCCCACATGCTGCGGAGCGGCTGGGCCCGTGAGCCATGGCTGCTGAGCCTGTGCGTCTGGAGCCTGTGCTCTGCAACGGGAGAGAGGCCACAACAGTGAGAGGCCCACGTACTGCCAAAAAAAAAAATAAGTCCTCTGATGAAAGAAACATGGGAGTTACTTCAGGAAACAAACACACAAAAAGAAGACAGATAAAGAGAAAAGATGAACAGGTAGAAAAAAGTGATATAACTGTGTGGGGTGATTCAGTTTGACTAAGGAACATGAAAATAAACAGATATCTGCAGGGAAAAAAGGAGGTAGACCATTTCTGGGTTAGCCAGTAGCCATGCTTCCACAGACCTTTGAAGACGGAGTGCATCTCTTTGTTCTGTGTGTGAGAGCTAAGAATCAGCATCAACATTTTTTACTTACACTAGTACAGTGGCATTAAGTCATTCAGGCTTGTGTTCTGTGCTCTTTGGGGCTGCATTTCTAACAATACGTATCATGTATATAGTGGTGAGCCTCTTAATGATGATAATGGTTCATTAAATTGAGGTTTAAAAATGAAGTTCCACATGCTTTCCTTAAGCTGGCTGTTACCTTCTTGATAACACTGTTTTCAAGAGTCTTCTTTGCAAGATTTTCCCTTTGTTGAGTGGTGACAGATACCTCTTCCCCTAAGCCTCACCTGTCTCCTCCATCGTCCAGGCTTTCTGATTTAAATACTTCATTTATATCCTAACAGGCATTGCTGTCTGCAGTGGCCCCTTTGAGATGATGTTTTCATAGTAGTGTACCAGCAAGGTTCCTACTTCACAGTAATGTAGCCTTCTTTGGATGCTTTATGTCTAAGTACTTCTTTCTTCTGCATAAACCTATGAGATGGCATGGCATTAAGACTGACCGTTTCTCTTGTGTGTAACCATCTTCGATGATAGTTTTCAGCAGTTCACTGGAGGAAGATAGCACATCTCACTGTGAGGGGAAGCTGCTTCACCCGTGATCCACAACTTGTGCAGTCTCTCACTGCTCTTAAATCTCCCAGTCTTGCTTTGAAACTCAGCTCCTTCACTGAATCATGTTCCTCCCATTTGCAGCTGCCTCCAGATCACTGAAAGTGTCCACCCTCTCCTCTACCAGCCTGGTACTCAGTGGTCTCCTACACTAAGAATGACTGTCAGTCCACCGCACAAGGAGTTTTTCTAGTTTTTCATATGTGGTGTTGGTTCGAGTAACACGATTAAGCTTTCCAGGAGCAACACTGCTATGTTGTTAGGTATGGACATATCGTGATCATATCTTATGTGCTTCTCTCCCTCATTGCACACCATCACCTTCAAGTCTTTCTAATGTGTGGGCTTTTCTAGGACTCTTATGCTCACTTACCTTCTTTTCAGGCTTTTCCACATTTGCAAAAGACATTTTCACCAATAATGATTGGAAGATGATAGCAGTGATGCCCAATACATTTAATCTGGGCACAAGGCATAATCATTTTGGGACAAGAGCTGAGATACAACCGAATTGCCGTCTATATTATCTTACCTAGATTTGTATACAACTGAAACCGTTCTGTTGGTGGACGTTCACAAGTCATTGTGGAGAGTTTTTGATTTGGACAGTAAATTTTGGGTAAAAAAATATGTTATTACAGCAGGTATTTGGAAAATTAGTATAGAAAATGAAGGATACCTATATTATTTCTGTTTCTCTCAGTAAACTCTGAGTCCAGTGATGGCAGGTATCATTTCTTATAGACTTTCCAGCCCCAGCCCCTGTCATAGCATCTGCTTCAAATAATGCACCTAAATAATGATAGAATTGATGAGTGCATGACATTAGAAAAATAGGCGGAGGCTAGATCATGGAGTTTCCTGAGTATTTTTGGTTATCATTCTCTACGTCTTGAAGAACGTTTGAGATTTTTCAATAGGGAAGCGATAGGATCAGAATCATGCTTTAGAAAGTGTGATCAGATAATGGTCTACCAGGTGGACTGGTCATAGCAAGAGGCTTGGAAAGTGCTTTGAGTAAGGAGGAAGAGGGATGGGTCAGAGTGATCTTCTTCAGTGTATGTTTTTCTGAACACTAGTATCCTGAGACAGTAGTTCGGGTCCCAGCGCCCATTTATATTTCTAATAATTTATTGTGGACCTCAAAGAGCTTTTGTTTATGTAGGTTGTATCTATCCTTGTTTATTGTATTGGAAATTAAAACTGAGAATGTTTAAAAGTATTTAATTCATTAAAAATAATGTTACATAACATTCCTATTTTAATTAAAAAAATGACTATTTTCCTACACACAAAGTGTAGTGAGAGAAGTGGCATTATTTTACATTTTTTTCAAGTTACTAATGTCTAGCTTAATAGAAAACCCCTCTGGATTCTTATATCTACTTTTGCATTTAATCTGTTGTAATATCATATAGCCTCCTGAAAACTCTACCTTACACTGATGCGAGAATGAGAGTGAAAAAGGAGAATAATGTCTTGGTATAATTATGAAAACAGTTTTGATGCCACAGACCCTGATGGGATCTGGAGGTCTCCCAATGGCCCCCAGACAACATTTTGAAAACCTCTGCCTTAAGATATTTAGCAAAAGATTCCTTCTCTGATCTCACTCTATATAGATGATGCAGGGATCTCCAAGGAAGGTAACAGTTTCCATTCTTGGTTACTGACCTTCAGGTAACTGTGTCCCTGATATGAACCTCAGAGACCTAATCACATTACGAGACAGGGGTTCTCAAACAAGAAGTCATGGAGTTATTTGGGGAGCATCATGCCATAAATTCTGACATATAACTCAGGCAAAATTTTACAAGCAGAAAATGGGCTTAGGATGTGAACTCAAGTCCCTGCGTCTTAAGATATATAAAATATTTTAAACTGTATTTCCAAGATTTTCCTTTAATTTTTTTTTTTTTTTTTTTTTTTTTGCGGTACGCGGGCCTCTCACTGTTGTGGCCTCTCCCGTTTAGGAGCACAGGCTCCAGATACGCAGGCTCAGCGGCCATGGCTCACGGGCCCAGCTGCTCTGCGGCATGTGGGACCTTCCCGGACTGGGGCACGAACCCGTGTCCCCTGCATCGGCAGGTGAACTGTCAACCACTGCGCCACCAGGGAAGCCCTTCCTTTAATATTAAGTTGCTAGTCTATCGCTTTTGTCATCCAGTTATTTATTAACAGATAATTGATAGAAAATTCAAAACAGTTTGAAAAATACAGTGACAAACCTTAAGACAAAAAAATATAATGTCTTATACTGCATATTTCTCCTTGAGAGCTGGGGAAAAATTTTTTATTTTTTTCTAACTATGCATGTACTGGATGGATGGGTGTGTACGGGGGTCCTCTTTCTAGTTTCCCCTTTTTTTTTAATTAATTAATTAATTTATTTTTGCTGTGTTGGTTCTTCGTTTCTGCGCGAGGGCTTTCTCCAGTTGTGGCAAGTGGGGGCCACTCTTCATCACGGTGCGCGGGCCTCTCACTATCGCGGCCTCTCCTGCTGCGGACCACAGGCTCCAGACGCGCAGGCTCAGCAGCCGTGGCTCACAGGCCCAGCTGCTCCGCGGCACGTGGGATCCTCCCAGACCAGGGCCCGAACCCGCGTCCCCTGCATTAGCAGGCAGACTCTCAACCACTGCGTCACCAGAGAAGCCCTCTAGTTTCCCTTTTAAGTTTTCTTTATAGCCTATGATTATAAATGCATAAATTTTATAGGTAAAAATTACCTTTTTGTTAATATAAATGTTAATATAAAAAATGATGGAAAGCATTATATGACAGAGAAAATTGAAATCACTCATAATCCTGGCATTCAGAGACAAGAGCTGTCAAAAAAGTTTAGTGTATTCCCTTCCAATGTTTCTCCCCTACTTTGTGCTCAATAATTGTATTTCTTTTAACAGGTGTGGTATCATGGTGAACATAGTTTGGTTTTGTCTTTTTTCTCTCCTGTTTTAACAAATATGAATGCTTTGCCATGATTACAGATATTCTTCAACAGGATGATTTAACATTTTTTTATCTCTAATTTTTATTGGTAGGATGGTTTTCTTGGACAGGGGAAAGCTGATTAATCTAAGGTGGAGAGGGACCCTAGGGGCTGCGTAGGCAGGAAGGGTATGACAGTTGTTAGTCTTGTGTGGGCCAGTGTGAGGCTGGGCCACAATGCACAGTGGAGTGGGCAGATTATTGCTAACCCATGAGAGTGGTACTTTGCCACTGACACTGCCTCATTTCTTGCTTTTTCTCCACAGCCTCTTGAAATAGAAGGCTGTATTAAACAGCACAGACTATTTGACCTATTTACTTATATAGTCAAGGTCTGCCATCCCTAGCTGTGACTTTCAGGAAAGCTCTGTCTTTGCCTTAGAGTCTGTGAAGGAAAGGGATTGAATTAACAGCTCTCTGAGGTTCCTTTCAGCTTAAAAATGTTTGCTCTATTATAAGTAACATTTCTTCAAGAAGGTGAAGTCATTGACAATGAGTTTTTATGAGTTGTAGATTCCTTTTATATTAGAATTTTGTCAAGAACCCCTTTATAAGAAATATGTTGGCTGAAGCATAGGAGTCTTTTCATACCAAAATTGTAGTCTTACTGGCATTTAGCCTTATAGATGACTTTTTTTAAATCTTCCTGCACCGGGGTAGCTTAAATACCTTCATCCACCAGATGGTGCTCCTGGACAACAAATTTTTTCTGAGGCTGAGCGTTTCCAAATGAGGTAAAACATTTAAACTTTTGAGTCACCAGAGTTCCTTTACATTTTGTATTTTTATCATGTTAGGATATCATTTATCCTGAAATAAGAAATAATTTAAAGCCAGAACACTAACTGTATGTGTAATTTTCACATCCAAGGGAAAATATCATCATTCTAGACATGTCTTAATGCTAAGAGACAGCTGTTGGCTTGGTATTGTGACTTTCAGATTTTACTTCTGTGAAATAAGGCTTCTAGTTAATCAAAACTCATTACCAGCCAGCATGTTACAGCTGATCTTTAGTAAATGAAGTCTTAGCCTCATGATCTCAAGTTATGCCATCCAGACAAGGGGAGGTGATGGTAGTTCTGTTCACTTGACACATTGCATCTAGAATGTTTCAGCAGTTCTGGAAGCTGTATTTTCAGAGGGGTATTGCTAGGGAATTGTCGATAGAAGAGAGTTAAGCCCAGTTGCAGGCTGACCTCAGAGTACACAGCTACTGCCCTCAAGTATCTGTCTTGCACATCATAGGGTTAGGTGGGATTGCTGTGGGGAAAATCAGTTTTGTCTCTGGAAATGCTAAATTGATAAACACATAAGTGTCCCATGCTGAGTAGTTTGTGAGGGTGTGAGAAGTGTTAGGGATACCAGGTGTTTGCCAGTGGAGGGTGCTAACTTGGTAGCTGCAGAGTTGTGAAAGGTTTCCCTAAGGGATAAATAACACATACAGGGCAGACTAGGTGCCCCGTGGGTGGTGTGAATACTATGTACCGTAGGCATGGAAAGGGGTAGGCATGGAAAGAGGTTATGCTTCTTGGGAACTGGCACAATCCCTGAGATTGTGGTGAGAATTCAGGGCATCTGTGGGCATCAGGCATGTGAACTCTCTTAGCGAGGATGCTAAGAGAGTTCTGGAGGTACTGAATGATCACTATGCCTAGAAGGGCAGACATCCCTGGGAAAGCGTTAGGGAAACAGAAGTGGGAATTACTGAAGGGAAAAGAACATGAAAGGCAGAGGTGAAAAGCCAGAGTTCTAGTGCTGAATTTGGCTGGTGATCATCAAAGCATTGATTATTTCACCTGGAAAGAGTCTTGGACATCATGATGTAGCCAACACATTTATAGATGAGGAACTTCAGACCAAAATGTTAGGGTTTATCCAAGATGACACCCAGTGACAGAGCTGGGAGATCCCTTTTCCCATTCTCTTTCTACTATTTTATTATTTTTTTAATTTTATTTTTATAAATTTACTTATTTATTTATTTATTTTTGGCTGCGTTAGGTCTTTGTTGCTGCACGCAGGCTTTCTCTAGTTGTGGCGAGCGGGGGCTAATCTTCGTCGTGGTGTGTGGGCTTCTCATTGTGGTGCGCAGGCTTCTCATTGTGGTGGCTTCTCGTTGCGGAGCATGGGCTCTAGGCGTGTGGGCTTCAGTAGTTGCGGCATGCGGGCTCAGTTGTTGTGGCTCGTGGGCTCTAGAACGCAGGCTCAGTAGTTGTGGCACACGGGCTTAGTTGCTCTGCGGCATGCTGGATCTTTCCGGACCAGGGATCGAACCCGTGTCCCCTGCATTGGCAGGCAGATTCTTAACCACTGCACCAACAGGGAAGTCCCTCTTTCTACTATTTTAGATTGTCACCAGAAAGGATAATTAGAACTTTGAACTACACTGTGTGCTCTCTATCTCTTCCTCTCTTGGATTAGTATCTGCCAGGGTCTTCATGGGATGCTTAGTGTCTTCAGAAACAAAAGTTTCTTCTGTTCCCATTGCAGGTGACCTTGCCTGCAGGTTTACAAAAGAACTTTGATAAAGCATGTTTACTTGAAGCCCTTCCTACTTTGGGCTGTCCCCATTTTTAAAAAAAAGAATGATGAAGATCATCTAGATTTCGTCTTTACTATGATTTTTTACAGACATGGAAACTGATTTTTTTTTAAGGAGGAAATTTATAAATAGAGTAGAAAGATTCAAATAATTCTGTTGTCAGAAAGGAAGTATTGATCCACACCTTTCAGCTTCTAGAATCTATTTTAGAAATGATTAGAAATATGGATGGATGTCTGTGTGCCAAAATCATTTTCCAGTGTTTTTTTTTTTTTTTTTTTTTTTTTTTTTGCTGTACGCGGGCCTCTCACTGCTGTGGCCTCTCCCGTTGCGGAGCACAGGCTCCGGACACACAGGCTCCGCGGCCATGGCTCGCGGGCCCAGCCGCTCCGCGGCATATGGGATCTTCCGGGACCGGGGCACGAACCCGTGTCCCCTGCATCGGCAGGCGGACTCTCAACCACTGCGCCACCAGGGAAGCCCCAGTGTTTTTTTTTAATATTATAACAAAGAATGTAAAACAACCTGTATGTCACAAAGGAAAATAATGATGTAAATTGTTACAGACAAGAAGGTGATATATATAATAAAATAAATGTTCACAATCCAATAGTAAGTGAATAAACCAAGGTAACTACGTATAGCTATATCTCCAAGATCTTGAATGCCCACACAGGATTTCCAGTATTGTATACAATTTCCCTCATAAATCATCCACTTGACTATGGGAAGAGAGCAGCAGGTCTGGCTGAGATGGAGAGGTTGGGGAGCTGCTCCCACACGCCAGCGTCCTAGCATCCGTTGCTCAAAATAAGTCACCACCTGTCAGTGGGCTTTTGAGGTCACTGGAACAGAGAGCCATGAATTCCAGGAGTGTGATTCTAATTATGTTCTAACTAAAAAAGAATTTTTTAAAGAGAAAGATATCACTAAAATGATAAAATGATCTTCTTATTTGCAGGTTTATACATTGTATTTTTTTTTTTTGCGGTACGCGGGCCTCTCACTGCTGTGGCCTCTCCCGTTGCGGAGCACAGGCTCCAGATGCGCAGGCTCAGCGGCCATGGCTCATGGGCCCAGCCGCTCCGCGGCATGTGGGATCTTCCCGGACTGGGGCACAAACCCGTGTCCCCTGCATCGGCAGGTAGACTCTCAACCACTGCACCACCAGGGAAGCCTGATTTTTTAAAAACTTACGTTCCAAATGTTCTAAATGAGAAAATATAGAATATTAATTCAGGAAAATTGTTAGTTTTTTCTTTTTTATTGAAGGAAAAATGTTGAGCCTGTGTATATGATCCAGAATTTTTCACTGTGAGGAATGAAAATGAGACCATTGGAATACCTTAAGTTGTTTTCTTCATGAAGAATAAAAGGGTATTATTTGAGCCCTCTGCCAGGTGTTATTCAAGTGTGTTAAATCTAAAATTGCTTTAAGTGAGAGGTAGCATTGAGGAAGAAATGAAGCAAGGTAGAAAAAAACAAATAACTAGATAGAGTCCTATAGAGGAACAGGGAGAAAGAGGTACATTCTTTATCTAAATTGAATTTTCCTGGCATTAGTAGTTGTAAAGAGGCTCAAGCCCAGCCCATACTTTGGTACCATTCAAAAGCTAAGTGGCTTCTACTTTTTCTTTAGTAGAATCACATTAGCGTCATGGACTCTGATATATTACTTTCTTACTTAAAACCATTAGGGAATGGGGGAAGTGGGGACCTATGAATTTGGCTACTAAGGAGGAAATGTATTAGACATTATTTTGCTGTCAGTAGTAGAGACCTTAAAATAATGGCTGAAACAAATTGTTTAGTTTTCATGTAAAAATTTGAAGCAGGTAGTCCAGGGCCATGTTGGTTCCATGATGTTGTCATAGACCTGTACTCCTAGAAATTTCTCCTGCCATCTTCATGATGAGATTCTTACCCTTGTGCTCTTGTGGTAGCTGCTGATCGTGTCTGAATGTCTGGTAGAGGGAAGGAGGGCAAAGGAGTTGTGTCTGCTGGAGTCAGCCTCTTCAGAGCTTTCTCCTGGAAGCCCTGCCCAGTGATGTCCAGTTACGTTTCATTAGCCAGAACCATACATACCCAGCTGCAGCTACTTTGTTCTTTCGATTAAATGGGGTTCTATTAGTAAAGAAGGTGAAAATAGATACTAAGTACTTAGGCAATCTCTGTTATAAAAGTTTATTAACAAACACAGTGATTTTGAAGTACTGTTTTACATGGCAGTATAATACACCTTAAAGAGTTGAATGAGACAAGGGCTTAATAGACTAGAAAATATGAATACATTAGTAAAGATTGTTGTGTTTT
This sequence comes from Mesoplodon mirus, assembly GCF_964341445.2. Taxonomy (NCBI): domain Eukaryota; kingdom Metazoa; phylum Chordata; class Mammalia; order Artiodactyla; family Ziphiidae; genus Mesoplodon; species Mesoplodon mirus. The sequence continues at coordinate 70,036,228 of NC_138976.1, read as the reverse complement.
TAATTTCCTGTATTTAAAAATAACTTGTCAGGGTCTGGATATGGGATTTTACTATTTTATTAAATGTTGAGATAATTGATCCTCTTTAAAGAAGAATAAGGCTTTTATGGTTCAGATTCCTTTAGGATTTTCTGCAAGGGCCATGTGTAGATGTGTAAAATAAAGTTAACAATTCTGTTTATTTTTTAAGTAAGTTTTTTTTTTAATAGAATGCATATCTGTGAGTGAATCCATGAATCCTGCTCTTGGCCCAAGGCAGTTTTTTAAAATCATCTTTTTGATTGGTAGTATTTAAAAGAAAGAAAACTAGCAAAGATAATAACCAAATTACTAACTTTCCCTTCCAGTCATTAGGGGGATACAGGGAAGTTTTTCCCTCCTTGATTATATAAAAGTTTAGAATTGACTTTCTGGCTCATTGTTTGGCCAGTGAGGCTTCAGACACAGTAGTGTCAGCTCCAGTTAGAGTTTTCTATTCTTACCCTTCCCGGCTCCACAGTTATGAGCTGGGAGATCTTGGGCAAGTTATCTTACTTCTCCTGGGGCAGTTCTCTCATCTGTAAAATGGCATTGATAATAGATGATAGTTTTATTTACTCACATCATAAGATAAAATGAGATGAATAAATAAAACACCTAGGATAGGGCCTGCTCCATAGTATGTACTGAATCATAGCTGCTACTCGTGGCAATATTAAAGCAAAATGGGACAGAAATCCTGAGGCTGTGATGAGATGTTCAGTAGTTGACTCCGACCAAGAGAATCGTGAAGAATTCTATTCTGCAATAGTCATTTACTTATAAGTCCAACCTGCATTCCAGCAGTTTATACTTTCTGCCGTTTGTCAAAGTCTGTCACGTCAGAGCCATGAAGGATGTTTGTTTAGGGGTTACTAAAGAAAATGCGCCTGCTATTTTCATGAAATACACCGCTCTCTTTGTGTCAGTGAGACAAGGTGCCAGGGCAGAGATGGTGCCGTGAGATGTGACTCAGGAGATGTTCTCTTTTTCATGACTTTTGCTTTATCATATTTTTGGAATGTAATAATCTGATTTTATATGTGCAACTTATGCTTTAAAGCACAGTGATACACTGACTACCCCAGACCTACCATGCAGTCCCACAGCTAGAGCGTCGACAATACTGCTCATGGGGAATTCCCTGGCGGTCCAGTGCCCAGGTCTCCATGCTTCCACTGCAGGGGGCATGGGTTAAATCCCTGATCGGGGAACTAAGATCCCGCATGCCATGTGGCAGGGCCCCCCAAAGAAAAAAACAAAAAAAAAACAATACTGCTCATGGGATGCTCTTTCTACAGTCCTTCCCTGCTACCCCACCCCATCACCCAGGCGTGGCCTGAACTTTGTGTTTGATTTCTTGCCTTAAAAAAAAAAAAGGTTTTCTCACACAAATTTTATTGTTATTGAAGTATGGTTGATTTACAATGTTGTGTTAGTTTCAGGTGTACAGCAATGTGATATATAATGTGTATATATAAAAGGATATATATACATATATATATATCCTTTTTCAGATTCTTTTCCATTGTAGGTTATTACAAGATATTGAATATAGTTCCCTGTGCTATACAGTAGAGCCTTGTTCGTTATCCGCTTTATATGTAGTAGTGTGTACCTCTTAATCCCAAATTCTCAATTTATCTCCCTCCTCCTTCCCCTTTGGTAACCGTACGTTTGTTTTCTATGTCTGTGAGTCAGTTTCTGCACAAAAACATTTAAAAAAATTTTTTATTTAATTAATTTATTTGTTTTGGGCTGCATTGGGTCTTTGTTGCTGTGTGCGTGCTTTCTCTAGTTGTGGCGAGTGGGGGCTACTCTTCGTTGCGGTGCATGGGCTTCTCACTGCAGTGGCTTCTCTTCTTGCAGAGCACGGGCTCTAAGTGCGCGGGCTCCAGTAGTTGTGTCACAGTGGGCTCAGTAGTTGTGCCACGTGGGCTCTAGAGCGCAGGCTCAGTAGTTGTGGCACACTGGCTTAGTTGCTCCGCGGCATTGGGGATCTTCCCGGACCAGGGCTTGAACCCTTGTTCCCTGCATCAGCAGGCGGATTCTTAACCATTGTGCCACCAGGGAAGCCCACAAACACATATTTTTAAACAATATATTTAGTTTGGCTTATTTTTGACCTTATTAAAAGTAGTATCACTTTATGTAGTCTTCTGAGACTATACAAAACACTAGGTTTTCTGAGTTTATCCATATTATTGTGTGAGCTATTGTTCAGTCATTTCCATTGCTGTATAACATTCCATTTTGTGCATATACATTTTATTTTTTATTATCCTGTCAGGGGATATTTTCTTTTTAAAATGAATATTGCTGCTATGAACACATTCCTGTATATGATTTCTGGTGCACTGTATACAAGTTCTCTGAAGCACTTATGTAAGAATGGAAGTGCTGCCTCCGTGAGTGTTCAACTTTGTCAGATACTGTTACCTTGTTTCTCAAAGACTTTGTACCAATTTACCCTCCCCCAGCACTATATAATCATTTTAAAGACAGGTTTGCTGAGGTATAATTTACATACCACAAAATTCACTGATGTTATCGTATAATTCAATGATTTTTGTGTAACCATCATCACCAACCAGTCTTAGAACACTTCTCTCACCTCCAAAAGTTTCCTCATGCTGACATATATCCTCTTCAGCACTTAATATCGTTCATCTTATTACGTATTGTCAGTCTTGTGGCTTTAAAATATCTTGTGTGTGAATTTCTCTGACTACAAATGATGTAGAATAGCTTTTCATATCTTAAAAAATTTTTTTTAATTTATTTTATTTTATTTTTTTATTTTTGGCTGTGTTGGGTCTCCATTGCTGTGCGCGGGCTTTCTCTAGTTGTGGTGAGCCGGGGCTACTCTTCGTTGCAGTGTGTGAACTTCTCATTGTCGTGGCTTCTCTTGTTGCAGAGCATGGGCTCTAGGCGTGCAGGCTTCAGTAGTTGTGGCACATGGGCTCAGTAGTTGTGGCTTGCGGGCTCTAGAGCTCAGGCTCAGTAGTTGTGGCGCATGGGCTTAGTTGCTCTGCGGCATGTGGGATCTTCCCGGGCCAGGGCTCGAACGCGTGTCCCTTGCATTGGCAGGGGGATTCTTAACCACTGTGCCACCAGGGAAGCCCCAGCTTTTCATATCTTTGTTGGCCATTTGTGATTTCTCTTTTTTCCTCTGCCTATTTTTCTATTAGATTGTTTGACTTTTCCTTATTATTTGGAATTTTTTATGTATTCTAGATACCCAAACTACGCCATGTTGTTGAATTATTTCCTTCAATAGTGGCTTGTTCTTTCCAATACTTCTTTGTTTCTTCTATTTTCAGTGTCTTTGTGTGTGTGTGATAACAGGTCAGTTTTAATTCTAGCACCTGAAGCTATACAAGGGTACACCTTATCAGCTTCATGGGACTGTTGTACACATTCTGTAAAGTGACAACTGTGCAATACCACTTAGTATCTCAGAATCAGGAATATAATTTTGAATTATTTAAACACAGTCCATGGAGTTAAAACAAAATCAGAAGCCATCTACAGTTATATAATTGTCAATTAAATGCTATACACATGATACTCGATATAGTAGTCAATATCTAGCAGGGAATGTTGAAAGCGATTTTAGATTTTCATCCTATCGTACTCTGTTGGGAATGTTTCTTGAGTAGATATGTGACTTGCCAAAGATGGGACAACCAAGACCAGAACAAGTAAAGTTCTACCATGGTTTCTGTAGTGTTCACTTTTTTTCTTTGTCAGTTTTAAAACTGAACAGCAAGAATTAAATACTTGACTTTACATATATACAGGTATGTTGTAAAAATATATTTGTTTACAAGCATGTAAAAATACTTGGTAACTAGTTTGATAAGAAAATAATGTACAAAGGTATATAGCAAAAACATGAATTGTCTGTGACTCTGCAAAATCAATTCCATATTTTATATTACATCAAACAAAAACAGTTTTAGTTTTAAAAGGAAGATGGACAGAAATTATTATTTTTACACTGAACACGGCTGTGAAAAGAGTTAAATTAGAAAGACTAAGAATATTGGAATGCCAGAATGAGCCCAAATTTTTGTCCACATAGAATATTATTGTCTTCAAGAGTAGGAGTAATAATGAAGGCTTTATAAGCAGTTTTTTTTAAAATTTATTTATTTTTGGATGTGTTGGGTCTTCATTGCTGCACACAGGCTTTCTCTAGTTGCGGCAAGCGGGGGCTACTCTTCGTCACAGTGCACGGGTTTCTCATTGCAGTGGCTTCTCTTGTTGTGGAGCATGGGCTCCAGACGCACGGGCTTCAGTAGTTGTGGCACACAGGCTCAGTAGTTGTGGCGCACGGGCTGTTGCTCCGTGGCATGTGGGATCTTCCCAGACCAGGGCTCGAACCCGTGTCCCCTGAATTGGCAGGCAGATTCTTAACCACTGTGCCACCAGGGAAGCCCTATAAGCAGTTTTTAATCAATAAATGTAATTGGCATTTTGATGTTTTGGTAACTGTAAAACAAAAGCTGTAGCATCACTAAAGGTCTGAGAAGTCTGTTTTGTAGCTTCAACTCAGTGTATTTAAGGTTAACTAAAGTTGATATCAAAATTTTTAGAGATGGACTTATTTACAGTGTCTTTTAATGAACAGATTTTAATTTTAATGTAATTGGTTTCATCAGTCTTCTCTTTTAGTGACTTTATCAATAATTTTGTATTTTTCTCTCTCTTGGGACTCTGAATACATAACCTTAGACATTCTGTCCTAAGTATGCTTAACTTTACCTTTCAGATATTCCTTCTCATCTTCCTGTACTGCACTGTGTGTTCATGTCTTAAATTTTATACTTCTCTTGTTTAATCCTTTCAATGAGTTTCAGTTTAATAATGATATCTTTCTCTTTTTTTTGCGGTACGCGGGCCTCTCACTGTTGTGGCCTCTTCCGTTGTGGAGCACAGGCTCTGGACGCGCAGGCTCAGTGGCCATGGCTCACGGGCCCAGCCGCTCCGCGGCATGTGGGATCTTCCCGGACCGGGGCACGAACCCATGTCCCCTGCATCGGCAGGTGGACTCTCAACCACTGCGCCACCAGGGAAGCCTGATATCTTTCATTTCTAGAAGTCCACCTCTCCCCCCAAATCTCACTGGTCATTCCAAATAGTTTATTTTACTTTCTTGTCTTTGTGATTCCATTTTTTATTTCTTTAAACATTTCACATTCTTTAGTGTCTGAAAATTCTGATATCAACAGTCCTTGGGGTGGTGCAGGGTCAGTTGTTTTTGCTAGCTTTCTGCAGTGAGGTCTTGACTCCCTGTATGCGTAGTGATCTTTGGTTGTATTCTTTGGCTTGATCTTAATTTGTGGAGAATTTACAGGTTTAAGTGAAGGATGCTTTTCTCCCAAGAGGTTTGGAGTTGCTTTTGCCTGGAACCAGGGATACCATTAACCTCAAAGCCTCAGTGGTCCAGAATCAAGGCAGGAGTCCCAAGCTTTCTGCAGTCTTTTATTTGAGTGGGCATTTCCCCCCTTTTCTTCTCTGCCCTCCTTCTTGTCGTACTCATATTTACCTTTTTAAGGTGAGCAGTCTTTTTATATGGTACTTTTGGTTGCAGAATTTTTTTGTTACTTCAGAACTTGCTCTACATTGGTTATTGTCTAGACTTTCAGAAAGAAAAGAAAGCACTGCTGTAAAATTGTAGGTATTTTGGTGTGTAAAAATGCAAAATGGAAAAGAGGTTTGTTTTAAAAGTAGAAAGTTTAGAGAATGTGATATTTTCATGGAAAGGAAGAAACAAAAAGAGCTATCACATCACACATTGTAATTAACTTTAAAGCAAATTGAATTTCACATGGGTCTAATTTTATTCTTACTGTGTAAAGATCCTAAGGAAATCCTCTATCTTAAAATGTGACCACAGGGCTTCCCTGGTGGTGCAGTGGTTGAGAGTCCGCCTGCCGATGCAGGGGACGCGGGTTTGTGCCCCGGTCCGGGAGGATCCCACATGCCGCGGAGCGGCTGGGCCCATGAGCCATGGCCGCTGGGCCTGCGCGTCCGGAGGCTGTGCTCTGCAGTGGGAGAGGCCACAACGGTGAGAGGCCCGCATACCGCAAAAAAAAAAAAAAAAATGTGACCAGAGCTTTTGTTTTAGTTATTGAAAGGTGCAATTTTCACACATTACTATGCAAAATGGATTGAATTTTGAAGTCTTTAAAACAAACTAAGTTTTATTTTTCTTTCTTCATTTGCATTACCTTTGAAACTTCAAAGGCTTGTTACAGGCATATGAATTGGTGGCAGTAATTTACATTAGCCTAGCTTTAAAGTAAGTGGAAATTGGGTGGTTGGTCTTTTGTTTGGATCACAGTGCACAGTAGGTGTTGGCTGGACTGCATTAAGGGTCATAGAACATGATGGTTAGAGCCAAATGAGGAAAGCATAATCTTTAAAAAAATACTAAATAAAAGTACCTGAAAACTTTAGTTAGAATCTTTAATAATTTCTTTTAGTATTTTCTCAGAGTTTTACAGTACCTAGGAGGTGGATCTTCTTTTTTTAATAATTGGATTTTCTAATGAAATGATGTTTTTCCCCATAAATTTATAGATTTCAGAAATTATTGCTGGTCACTTTGAGTCCAGCTTAGAGCTGGGCGTGTGGCAGTGAAGCTTTAGAGAGATGGAGGCTCAGAGCATTGTTTTGGAAAGAGCCCCCCGTGGGGATAATGTTGAAGGTGCTGAGGATGATGGCAGGAGTTGGGGCAGGGCGGGTGGGCAGGGGAGGAGAAACATGTGGGTTGGATATTGACATTGTTGAGGAAAGATAGTAATGGCTTACGTAAACAAGGTCCCGTGGTCAAATCACATCTGGGAAAAGTGGAGTTAAGCAAAGTGAAACAGGCTTCCTTATAGCATGGCCTCTCAGAACCTTCGGAGTACCTGTTGGCACTGTGACTTTGTAAGAGGAGGAGAAAAGGATGCCAAAGTTTTTTGACCACAGCCTCTTGTAGAAGTAATGTTCATCAGAAGAACATTGGTTTGCTATGATTTTTGCATTATTTCTCTGTATTAGGTGGGAATGACTCCTTCTTGGCAAGTTTTCTAATGTGGCATGTTGCTGCCCTGTCCCCCTTCAGTCTCCCAGTGACCGAGTGTGGTCACTAAAGAGGGAATCCCAGATGCTCATAGTCCCGAGAAGAAGGTGCTCCTGGCCTGGATGTGGCCTGTGTTCAGGGACCCAGGCCCAGAGCTCAAGGGCGTGAAGTCAAACTTGGCACAGTCTTTCTGCATAGGTTTATAGATGCATCGTTCATGCTGATGCCAGTTTGGGGGTACTTACTTCCTCTGTGAAGTCCAAAGTCCAAAGCCTGGTCCACAAGCAGCTTCTGAGTGCCTATGGTAATGAAAATTCAGGAGTTCTTTCAAATTGCCATCTGATTCTTGATAGGCTGATGATACAGAGATTGAAAGGAAAGGTCTTTGATAAACTTCTCTTTTACACATATGTGTACAAATTATGGTCCAATGGTGAATTATTTCAGAAAACCAGGCAGATACAGGGTAAATAGACAAACAGGGCAGGGCAGGCTTAGAATGCACTGGGTTATTGGGGTGAAGGGAGGGGTGGGACCAGGGAGGAAACGTCTGCCCAGTGGAGGTCAGATGGGTTACAGATATTGCTCAAGCACCTGCTGGACATTGTGTAGAAGAGCTTTATATGAAGGGATGCGATCTGGGAAGAGGCATTTGTCTATGAACTTGGGCTGGTGTGCAGACTTTCTGCAGAGACTTGACAGCTTTAAGCTTTGAACGGTTTGGCAAATTTTGACCTGTCACTGTGGGGCTTGTTTGTAGCTGGGGTATTTCTGGAGGCTACTTTTACACTAAATTTTATCACCAACTCCCAAGTGAAGCAGCTTTTCTTATAGGCTTTGCCAGTGTTTGTGTAGGGCGGCTGTATGCCTGGGTGGGAAGAATGTAGCAGCTTTATATGTTTGCCTGTCCTAAATTTTAGTTCCTTGGATCTTTGTTGATAATTGATGCTGAGAGAAAAGGATGATATGCTGTATTTAACATGGTCAGAACTGGAAGCGTAGAGTTTATAAGTGAAAGCCTAGAGTCAGGTAGATTTAGGTTTATCTTTGCTTTCCACTATTCTGGGAGCACTAGCTTTTTTCCATTTGTTCATTTGGGTATAATGTTACGTGTGTTACAGGATTGTTTTGAATAGATGTAGTGTATATGTATGTGTAGAGTAGTGAAGTAGACTATGGTGTCACACTTCTCCTAGATGACAAATGAGGTGTACTCCTTGTCTGAATCTCTGAAGGAGACCTGGTGCTCTTCAGAGTTTGAGTAGAACCTGTCCTTGGAGGCAGCTAGCCAGTTCAGTCAATAGTAGAGAGCAGAAATTGGAGAAGGAATTTGGAAATAGTAAGATTTATTCTCAGCCTCTGTTATACCAGTTATTCTTAATATTTTAATAACCTCTTTGATTAAAATTATATGACTTTTTATTTTAGCAAAAGAAATTAAGTTTTAACATCATGGCAACCTTGGCCTTGCCCAAAAGAAACTGCTGCAGACATATTATTTGCCCATTAATGGGGAGAATTTCAATAGTAAGTTTCATAGGACTTTATTATCACTTATCATGTCTTTGGCTTTTATTTTGGTAGAGGCTTTCCAGTAAGATTTACTAGAGAATAGTGGAGACATTTATTTAATCAGTTCTAAGACATAGTAAATTTTATTTTTCCAAAGGTTTTATGTCCTTCAGCCTATTCAGTACTCTGAACAGCTCTGGGAGGGTTACTGTAGCCCTCAGACTTTCACGAAGAAGGACTAGAAGCTCAGAAAATCTCGGTGATTTTTGCCCTGGGCAGTGGCAGAGCCGGAGCCATAATCTGGGTCTTTTTGCCATCACTCATTCTTCTCTTCCCTCATCCCTTTAGACCCACAGGTCTAGGCATGTCAAGGGATTCAGCCTCAGTTATTTCTGAAAGATAATATCAGTCAGAAACAAAGATAAGACTTCGCCAAATGCAGGAATTTCAGAGGGATGGTTTGTTCTTAAATTTTCAAGCTCATTCAGTTTAAAAATGATTCCTATAATATGGTGCTCATTTATTACTTCATATTCATTGCCTTAGTAATGACTTTTAAATAGGACTGTATTATTAGAGTGATTGGACTGAAGTCTGACTGGACTAGAGTTAAGAGATCGTATCACTATAAATAGAGTGAGATAAAATATTTTACATGATTTGATTGAACTTTTATGAGGTCTTGTTAGTTGGAACCTAGGATCTTCTCTTAAAAGGATACTTACTTTGAACAATTTCCAAATAGCAAACTTCCTACTGTGGGGTTTAAGTTGTAGATAGAGTGTGTACCTTTGGGAATTTGGGAATTAAGCTATTTCCCCTGGCACTTTCAACTATATTACCTGAGGCAGAACTTCATTAACTGCCCCATCAACAATTTTCCTGACCCAAAAGCTCAAGGAAGTAAGATCAGTACACTGATTATATTGTTATCTAAAGACCAGAATGAAAACAGAACAGCCCTGAAAGTTTTTAGTGCATAAGGGAACTATTAGACATGGTTATCTGTGAGGCCGTTGGCAGAGTTATTGGGGAAGGCCTTTTGGGTATACATAAATAAATTTAATGTCCCTCTTTAATAGCACCATGAAGAGGTTGAACTAGTTTTAAAGACATTGCCATTTCCTCATGATTGCATAAAAATGGACCTAATCTCTGATATTTAGAATTTGATTATTAGAAAAGTATATGGGAAAAATACATAGTTGGTAAAAATGGTAAGCAGTTGTGAATTACAGTGAATTAATAAGAGATTGGTAAGTTTTAATAAAACTGGAATCTTTTCCTGCCACTTTAACTTTTATATCAGTGACTCAAACTTTTCTGTCTCTATCACCAGCCATGTTGGGTTACTGTTATAAAACTATATTATTCCAGCAATTTTTCCAGAGTTTGGATAAGTATTTTTAGCAGTTATTCTTTGTTTAAAATTTCCCATCAACATAAGAGGCTAATATTTAGTTGAAGAAGTAGTAAAAGCATAATGATCTGTGGCTTAGAATAGTGCTAAGAATTTTCCCAATAATTAGAGTTGAATTTTCAGGAAATGATATATCACATGCCAAAATTGAAATGGGTGGGGATGAGAGAGGGATGACAGAAGATATATTTTGTTAGTGGTATCTTGAGATGATGTCTGATGTTTCATATGACTTCTTAAGTAATGTACAAATAAACAAGCAAGCTAAAAACCAGGAAACCCCCAAAACTAAATGGTGTGCCAGTGATGGAAAGCATGCTCCAGGTCATATGCTTTGAATCAATGATTTTTCTTACTAACAGCAAACGGGGAGTGGGGCCTTAATTCTCTGTCGTTTGGTACAATTTTATACTAATGTTTATATAGAGCCACATTACATTGGTAGTAATCTTGGATAATTAATCATGGATCTGTATAAATATGTGTGTGTGTGTGTGTGCGCGCGTGTGCGCACGTGCATGCCTTGGATAATTGTTGCTTTATTTTTTATTTCTATTTTTATTTCTAAGTGAATTAAAATACACAGTGTAATAATTTTGGCAGATGATGGTCAGATGATGGTTTGAGCAGTAAATGTTACCTTTATGAGTTTATTAATGTTTGCTTTTTTTTCTCCTCTTTCCCCTGATTCCAGGGTGTGGATGAATGGAACATAGCTCACCTAAACACGGTCTTGGATGTGGTTGAGGAAGAGTGCGGTATTTCTATTGAGGGTGTAAATACTCCTTATCTCTATTTTGGAATGTGGAAAACCACATTTGCGTGGCACACCGAGGATATGGACCTCTATAGTATTAATTATCTCCATTTTGGACAACCCAAGTCCTGGTAAGTTACATGTTTAATATTCATTTGCTTTGGAGTTTTGAAATTTGGGCAGTGTGAACCCATTGAAGATGAATTTTTTCCCTTTATCTGGTGGATTCAGATTTATATGAGCTATAAGAAAGTTTTTTTGACCGTAACAATTAATTATTACAGAGTCTTCCACTCTGCCTGGGGTTTTGCTCAAAACCATAAAGCTAATGGTGGCTTGTATATCTAAAATTGCCTGTAGACCACTTTTGTGGGCCATGGATTGATAGGTAATTAGTCTCGAAGAATTTGTTTGGGACTTCCCTGATGGCGCAATGGTTAATAATCAGCCTGCCAGTGCAGGGGACACGGGTTTGAGCCCTGGTCTGGGAAGATCCCACATGCCACCGAGCAACTAAGCCCGTGCGCCACAACCACTGAGCCTGCGTTCTAGAGCCTGCGAGCCACAACTACTGAAGTCCACGCACTGCAAGGAAGAGTAGCCCCTGCTCACCACAACTAGAGAAAGCCTGTGTGCAGCAATGAAGACCCAACGCAGCCAAAAATAAATAATAAATAAATTTTTTTAAAAAAGAATTTTTTTGGCATCTTTACTTCTCTGAGATTTGCTGGAAAGTATGCAGGCAGCAGTTAGGAGTGAAAATCGACTTCTTGGATGTAGAGTATCAAGTAATCCTAATGATTTTCTTGTCTAGTCCCCTCTGAATAAATGACAAGTTCCATTTAGTATGTGGTGGCTAGAGGGAGAGGAGGGATGATTCAGGAGGCCTATTATCGCTCTCTGTATGATGGATGTGGGGAAAAGAATAAGTTAATGTGGATATGTGTTCTTAACTTGGAATTTCCTGTGTTTGTGAGCCTCTCCTCATCTTTCTGAGCAACGATTTTAAGATTTATTGCTCTGTAGAATGCATCATATGATCATAGAATGCATCAAATAATTACACATTTGTAATTATTAGTCTGTCAATCACCCTGGAATCCTTTGTGGTCAGCCAGTTTCACGTTTGAACTTGTTTTTGTGGGTTTTAGTCTTAAGAGAGTTTCAATATCAGTTGTATTTTGTAAAGTACACATACATGCAGAATAATTCAGAGATAGAAGCATATGAAGTATCTACTTGACAAGCCAGGAAATACAATGTTTCTGCTGGTATTCTGCTGGAACAGGATAGGATGCTCTTCAGGTGCTTGTGTTAGGCCAGTAGCTTTCTTGCCTCCAGTTTAAAGATAATGGCCTCTTTTCAAGTTCTCCTGCTGATCAGGTGTTGAGCACAGTGTATAATTTCTATCCCCATCTTGCCATTAGTTGCCCTTGAGGTTTTATCATTTGGCAAAGTGTGAAGTTGTAAGCTTTCTCCAGCAAATTCAAATATAGCAAAAGTTCATAATGATCAACAATGACATTTAATCAGCAGGAAAGCTTTAGGAGCAAGGGCAAAGCTCTTAGGACATAGAAGAGAAATCCAGGTATTTTCTGGTTTGCTATGGAGTTTTAGGATCTGAAAAAAGTTAGTGAGAAGCTGTGTAACTTATTTTTAACAGTGTTTTACTTACACATTTTGTTTGATAAATTCTAAGCATTCTGCTCTCTTAATGGAATAAATAAAATGTAAACATTTTTAATAGGTGGTCTAGGACCTAGAGAGGCTTTGGTGACAGAATGGGGCAAAGAAGTAATTCCTTACAAGGTGTTTGTCGAGGACCAGCTGTGAGCACAAACTTTAGAACCTGTGAGTCTGTCATATTTCTTCAGCACCCACTGTAGAGTCTGTTGGAGTGTCATCCTTTAGTACTTTTGGGACTTGGCTTTGAGAGACTCAGAGAAATATTTTAAACAATGTATAGGCTCCTGGGCAGTTTTTTAGCTGCATAGTTATCCCCATGGTCTTTCTGATCCTCTCTTTTGTTGTGGGTAAAATTATGTGAAATTGGTAGATTCAACATCCTGGTGAAATCTAGTATATAGGCAAGTATATACTATACTTCCCTTAAGAAATATGAAAAGTTAGGGAATTCCTCAGCAGTCCAGTGGTTAGGACTCGGTGCTTCCACTGTAGGGGGCACAGGTTGGATCCCCGGTCAGGGAACTAAGATCCTGCAACACGTGTGGTGCAGCCAGAAAAAAAAAAAAAAAAAATCTGAAAAGTTAGTGGCAAAACTTTCCTGTAGGTTTGGAGAAATTCATGACAATGCCTAGGACATTAATATGAGGTTTTAGTATTGGAGGAGTTGACATGAAGTCTCTGCTTTCTTATTAAGAAAGGTGATCCCCCCCACACACACACACACCTGGGACAAGGATTGTCGTGACCTAAAGATTGTTTAGAGGAGAATATTCTGTCTGGGATAAGACTGATTATAGAGTCTTGTGTCTTTGGGAGAGAGCACCACTGTTTATGAGTGAGAATGAGTACGCTGGATTCCAAAGTATTTCTTTCTGTCTGGAATGTATTTATATTTTCTGTATTTAGTTACTCTATTAGTTTTTAAGCATATAGACTCCATTATATGCATTAAGAGTAGATTTATAATATCACTATTATCTTTAACCTTGGCCATTATTTATAATGATAAAAAAATAAAACATAGCAGTGAATTATGACAGTTAATCTACATTCCATTTACTAGGATGACTAGTGTAGGAAAAGAGTGATATAAATGACTCTAAGAATGTTTCCCAGTAGATTCATGAACGATTATATTAGTGCAGCATAAATAATTTTGAGGTAAACTTTATTATCATTAAAATTCACTTCAGTAGTCATCATAATATATTTGAAGTAAGCTTTGAAAGGTGGTAGAAGCAATACAAATTCATGTGAGCGCTGAAACGTGTGTGGCAGACTCAGACTCAAGGGAGCAGCGATCAGGGCTCTAGTCCTTACTCGGCTACCGATGTGTGTGGCTTTGGGCAAAGAACTGTACTTCGGTGACCAGTTTCCTCACTCACAAAATGACAAGACTCATCAGGATGCTCTCCAGTACTCGAATTCTGTAATGTGTGATCAGAACTATTAGAATATTTTTACCTAATCTACAAAACGAGAGGATGACAAGGTGACGTAAGGTCCTGCGTGTGTGTGCGCGCATGCCTGCACTGGTTTCCTTTTCTGGTGCCCTCTCCTTGTTCGTTTGTTTGTTTTTTTGCCGCTCCGCAAGGCTTGCAGAATCTTAGTTCCTCGAACCCGTGCTCCCTGCCATGGAAGCGTGGAGTCCTAACCCCTGGACTGCCAGGGAAGTCCCTGGTATCCTCTCCTTGTTGAGTTACCTTTACTCTTCTCCAGGGGTGCCCTGTCTCATGCTTAACATCTCTGGCCTTGGCAGTGTGTCTTCCTCCTCTCTAGTCTTATAGGCTGGCATTTAATTTCAACTTCCATCTCTTCTTCAGTTCTCTCAGGCACCAAGTTCTGGGTACGATTATTGCAGAGACTGCCTACGATTCTCTCCTTACTTCCATGACTGCACTACTGTCCTCTGCCCGAGTGTTCCATAGATTTTTGCCTGAAGGCTTCCTGGACCATACATTGCCCCACCTTAGACATCTGCCTTTGCACCTTTCAAGGGGTTGTGACCACCCCTGCTGGCCCTTTCCTGTGCCTGCTTTGAAGTTCGGGGCTGTGTTTGCCTTTGAATCGTCAGCACTTAACACAGGGCCTGGCTATAGGATTGATGCTCTGTAAGTAATTCTCATTTTGAATCAAGAGAGTTTTAAATTGTTTTGGATCAGTCTGTTCAAGGGCAGACAAGATAATATATAAAATGTTCTATAAAGACTCTTGTCTCAAATGTAACTGTTAAGAGCACCAAGTTTCCAGAGATTTCTGAGTAGCTGCTGATAGGCCTGGCTCCAGGTAGAAGCCGTGAAACATGCTTTTCTGTGCACAACATGTAGCAGATTTTGCTGAGTTAAGTGTTCATGAACACGGGTTCGTACTGAAGAGACTTTAGAGGAGCTAATGATTTATTTAAACATTTCTGGCATGAAAGTTTAAGGAAAAAAGAAAGCTTGAAGTAGGCAGATAGAAAACTGCTTTGGCAGTCAGTGGTAACATATTTATTTTCTGGGAATTAATGTTGACTTTGGAGCCAGAAGACCTGTTTTAAAATCCCAGTCTGTCACTTACCAGCTGAATGACTTAGGGCAAATCACTGTACTCCTTTCATCATGAATTTCTTTAACTGCCAAATGGAGGCATGATTTATTCTCTATCTACTTAATAGGATTTCTAGGAGGGTCCAGGGATATACTGTGTATACAAGTGTTTTGTAAAGTGTAAAGAACTATACAAATATTCATAATTACTATTGTCTTAATAACATTATAAAAATAAATAATTTTTTGGTCATAGTAATTACTTAAAGCCTGAACTTGGCATGATGTATTTCTGTACATGATAGAGTGGGAGTTTCAAGGATAAGCAAAATATAATTTTCTTTCCCAAGCATCATGTGGTAGTGGTTAATTGCTGGGGAAATAGAATTTAGATGGTGCCTTGAATTTTTCTTTCTGAGATCATGTCCAAACATAATAAATAAGTTACTTTCAGATTTAGTACTCTGTAGAGAATGAGAAAGGTAAGGTTTAAGAGGGCATGTCTTAAGCTATGAAAGGTCTAAAATCAGGAAAGAAGTTTCTCCTGGATGTTTTTTAGAAAAATTAAGGATGGGCTGCAGCATTTTGGACTTGGGTAAATTTTATTCAGTAAGCTGTGCGATTTTGTTAAATGTAGCAATAAGAAAGCGTCAGATTATTCAGTATAATATAAACTTAGTTCCCTGCTTTTTCTTTAGATTGATTTGTTTAGTGCTGTGTAATATTTAAGAGCACAGGTTTTTGCACCAGAGTCTTGTGTTTTGAGTTCTGGCATTGTTTTTTAACTTAGTATATCATCCAGGACAATTATTACATAACCCCCATGCCTCCATTTTCTCTCCTAAAACACTCACGTGGTTTGATGCCCACCTTGTAAGGTAGTTGTGTGATTAAATAAAATACAAAGCGTATACCACAGCTCCTGGCATATCGTAAGTGCTCAATGGATGTTAACATTTCATATGTTTACTTAACAAATATATATTGCATGTCTTATGTATAAGACCTTATAGATTCTGTATTAATAAGAATTCTTTGTTCTAAATGACAGAAACCCAATTTAAGCAAAAGAATATTTGGCAGTGTGTATAATCGCGATAAGCTAGAAGCAGGGTTCAAGCCTGAGAGTGGATTCTCGCATTGGGTGTCTGTCTCAGCCGGTCCCTTTTCTCCCCACCGCCCCCCATTCATTCACTCTCTCCCATCTCACCCCTACCCCTTCTTGCTGTTTTTCCTTTTCCTTTCTTCCTGGGGTAGAGAAGGAGCTCTTGACTTATAAATAAATATTTGATTATTGCTGAATTTTAGAATTCAGGGCTGTCTTTTTAAAAGAACAAATGAATTATATGTCATCGAGTTGACCTGAGCTTGTTTGTTGTACATCTTCTCCATTACAGTGTGAGCTCCCAGAAAGGGGGACCCTCACTGTCTGGCTCACTAGCGTGTCTCCAGTGCCTGCAATGGTATCTGGCATGAGCTTGGCACACAGTGGGTACTCAATAAGTATTTGTTCAATGAATGGTCTTACTGAAGGAATTCCTTATTGAGGTTTTTTCCTTTAAACACCCAGAGCAGAATGTTACTTTAGGGATTGGACAGCTTGATACTATTTAATAATACATTGAATTAACAACATACAGTACTAACTCCTGTTGTTGACTTATCTGTTTAGTAAGTTTAGACTCATTAATGTATTCTAATTGGAAATGTTAGGACTAATTGAATAATGGTAAAAGCTGTATCCTTCTGATGGTTTCTATAGAAAAAATACTCTTGGAATTAACAGTGGTTTGCTTCTGGTTTTCATTATTCTTCCTAGAGAAATTTGACCTCTAAATAAGCAAAATACCTACTGTGTAGCATAGGGAACTCTACTCAATGTTCTGTAATAACCTATATGGGAGAAGAATCTGAAAAAGAAGAGAAGATATATGTCTATGTATGGCTGAATCACTTTGCTGTGCACCTGAAACTGGCACAGCATTGTAAATCAACTATACTCCAATATAAAATAAAAATAAAACAAAGAAAAATAGACGTTTATAAATATTTTTTAATTGAAGTATTAAGAAAATTAATTGCTTAAGTTATTTTGATCACTTCTAGGCATATCTATGTATATATTTTGAGATAATATTATTTAAAAAGGTTTAAAAAATTGGAACTATACCCCAGAAATATGGTATTAATTTTGTACTCAGCTGCTAGCTGTATTTGTTGGAAGAAAGAGAGTGCAGAGATAACAGGAAGCAATATTATCATATCCATGATATGATATCATATCCATGATTATCTGATCATATCCATGATCAGATGGATAATATTTTAGTTAGACCTGAGCCTGACTTGGAGATAAATACAACCACACTGGTGCACACACACATACCTGCAGTCCAAAGAGTGAGTCCCAAAGACCCCTGCTCAGCACCGAGTTTTTTAAGGAAAGTCAGTGGTGTCTAGTGTTTGTGATTTTGAAAATAAATCTCACTCATTTCCCTGAAGTGATGAGATGTAATGCCTTTTCACTAACTGATTGGTGACTGTGGGTTCTCATACAGGAAATCTAAACATATTAATTAAGTACTTTTGATACCTCTGATAAGCATAGCAGGGGCTTGTAAATTCCTTCAGGATGCCTATTTCCTTGTTGCTACTCTTTCACTTAAAGCCACCACCGTCGCCACCTACAAGAACTCCAGAAAACCCTTTAAATGAAAAGAGATTGCTGAATCAAATCCGTAACTCTTAGGGAAAAATCAGAAGGTTAATGCAAATTTATGTACTATGTAGTTCATGGAAAACAAGCATTAGTGCTGTTAGCCTTGCTAAATTTACTGTGGCGGATAGAGCAGTTCACAAATCATGTTGCTTAGCTTATCTTTTTCCTCCGTATTTCTCATCCTCCTTTTCAGACTGTTTAATATTGCCTTTTAGATAGCACTTTGTAGAAAATATTTATTACTTAATATTTGTTTTATAAAAATTATTCTTTGACTTGAGCATATAGGAAAGCAGCTTTTTTTTTTTGATTGCACTTCTGCAGGTAGGCTTACAAATGGATTTATAAACGCTACTTCTGTGACCCCAAATGTGTTCATTCTTTGTCAGCTTACTTTTCAAGGTGTAGGTCTTGACTAGGATGGTGAAGTATGTTCTTTACCTTTGGTGACTCCATTTCATTTAGTGTGTACCTTTTATGTGTGCCAGGAACTGTGCTAATCATTTTAAGAAATCATTTCAGGTAATCCAGACAACAGATGTTTCAGGTAGGTGTTTTTTGGCCACATTTGTAAACTAAGGACTCTGAGACTGGCGCTTAGTGAGTCTTGCAGCTGGGATTTTTAACTTTTATTTGTCTGACTCTTCTCATAGATTTAAAGAGAAAAGGAAAGAGTAAAGGTGAAGGAACAGGCGAGAAGAAAGTGTGCCTGTCTTTCCTGTTTATACCATCAACTTTCTTTTAATGAGATTTTCTGCAGAGCCAAAAGAGAAACCAGCCTCTTATACTTTGGGACAAAACTATGGCATAAAAGAGATTTTCAGAAGGGTAAAATGTGGCTAGATTCTAATCTTGTTATAATTGATAGCAGTTATTTGGATGGGGGAACCATTGGAGTTGAGAGTGGGAGAGACCACTGGCCCAGCTTCCTTTGCTTCAGATTTGTTCTTTAGATATCCCTTGGAAATCTACTTGAAATCAGAGAGAAAACCCCGCATTTTAGAAAGAACGAGTTTTACCTTGAGGATTTTGTCTTCCTCTAGGGAATGGGTGATGATTCTTCAATTAGAGGCTTACTTTCAGTCCCCTCAAATGAAGTTTTGGAAAAAGCAAGTCTGTTCGTGTTGAGAGCTAAGAGTGCTTTGTCTATCAAACCTATCAGATAAGAACTGCTAGGATGGGGACCAGCCTAACTTCTGAAGGCTATAACACAATCCTTACTCTTCTGGTATTTCGGGTCAACTAATTTTTACTTTAATTTTCATGCATTTTCTCGTGTTATTTGGAACCTTTTTTTTTTTTTTTTTTTTTGCGGTATGCGGGCCTCTCACTGTTGTGGCCTCTCCCGTTGCGGAGTACAGGCTCCGGATGCGCAGGCCCAGCGGCCGTGGCTCACGGGCCCAGCCGCTCCGCGGCATATGGGATCCTCCCAGACCGGGGCACGAACCCGTATCCCCTGCATCGGCAGGCGGACTCTCAACCACTGCGCCACCAGGGAGGCCCTTGGAACCTTTTTTAATCCATTTAAAAAATAATGTCTGCATTGGATGTCTCTTCTGGTTTGAGAATGTTTTGTTGAAATTGTCTTGGCTCCTTGAAATATAAACTCACTATGAATCAGCTTAGCCAAAAGGAAGAATTTAATTGGCTCACATAGCCATGAATGGTCAGAAACGTCTGGAACCCTTGGAAGTTGCCAGGGTGTGTTGGATCCTGGGCCCCACTTCTCTTTGTATGTTGCCTTCATTTTTCTCCCTGGTTCGTATATTTCTCCCTGTATCACTAGAAAGCAAAGCTGCCCCATTTGGGGAGGGACCATGGAATCTCCTGGCTTGGATTCTATGCCAATCCCTTGTTTAAATCACTGAGACCAAGGGTAGGAAGGTATTAGGATTGTCCTGGCTTGGGTCACAGGCCTGCCTCTGTGGCGGTGAGGGCAGAGGCACAAAGAATGGCAGCCCCCGTTAGAATTACATGTTTGTGTTTGGAGGAGATGTTTCTGCATTAAGAAGGAGAGTGCTATTACCTGAATTATGCTGCACAAAGGGAATAAAACTCGATGTCTCCTACAGATATAAGGCAAAGAAAATCCCAAATAAATGTTCAAGTATTTGCTTAAAAATTTTAGGAAGGCTGATTCAGTTACTTTAACTGGCTCTTAACTTATTTTCTGTAAGATTTGAAAAGATGTCCTGTGGGGATATTTCCTTAAGATGGAATGAATATATATATTTAGAATATTAAAGTTATTAAAATGTATGTTTGTTTAACTTATTAAAAGCATTTCTAGCAATTGATCAGTAACTTTTACTCAAAGTAGAGGCATGGCAAAAATAAATCTTTACACTGGACTTGAAACTAAAGAATCTGTAATTTGTTAAGTTTTCTTCTGACGACTTGAACCAAAATTGCTCTCTTTTCTCGTGACTTAAATAGTCACAATATCTAATAGTTTTACCACTTTATTATGTCCTGTTCTAATAGTCAGTTTTACCACTTTTTTATGTCCTGTTCTTTCAGAACTCTTTTTTTCATTGGTTTGTGTGTTTTGGTCTTGTCTCCACAAGGAGACTTTCTGCTTCTTCAGGGCAGCACCACAGCACCTTTGTCGAGCCAGGCACCACCATAGGCTCATAGGCCTGTTTAATTATTGAAGCAGGATTCTGCTTCTGTTTTTGGGATCTGTTAACTTGTATATCACATTCCTACAGCATCATGCTTTTTTTTTAATTTAATTTTTTATTTTTTTACTTTTTGTATTTTGGCCATGCTGTGCGGCATGCAGGATGGTTCCCCGACCAGGGATCGAACCCGGCGGTCTGCAGTGAAAGTGCTGAATCCTAACCATCAGGCCCCCAGGGGGCTGTGCGGCATGCTTCTTTCAGTCTTTATTGATCTTTCTATAATACTCTTCTTGGTTTCTTATGGGTATATATTACAAAATTAGCCTATAAAATAATATAGTCACGTATCTTGTGTGATGCCTTGTACAGAATTGACCTGATGTATAGGAAATTTTTAGAAGTTACAAAAACCTGTTAGAAAGTTTTAGACCCTCTACTGTATTTTGATTGTCAGCGATAATAACAGATTTGATAGCTTGCCTAAGAGAAATCCACAGACAATACACTCCAAATTTAATATAGCCAAATGTTGTGTCCATCCCTTCTTCCCTTCCTCCAAATGACTAATTACTTGTGGGGGCTCCATACGTGGTTTCTTTATTTAAGGATTTGTGCACGAAGCTTCTGGAATGTTATTTTATAACATATATTTCTGAGAGGACATAGCATCCAATTGTATGATCTCTGAAATGATCTTCTGAGCAGAGACCAAAAAGAGCCCATTTAACAATCTTCCTTGAAAAGTGAATGTTCTTTGGCAAGGCATTATACATCAACAAGGGCTTGAATTAGATGGGTTGCCGTCATCATTTTCGCTCTTATAAGTTACCTCTCTCAGCCCACCTGAGTAAATATTAACATCATTTAGGGAATGTCAGGTGTTGGCAGAAACATGTGACTATTTACTGTCTCCCCGCCCGCCCCCCAATTTTATTGAGAAATAATTGGCACACAGCACTGTGTAAGTTTAAAGCATACAGCATGATGGTTTGATTTACATATATTGTGAAGTGATGGCCACAGTAGGTTCAGCTAATATTCATTTTCTCATATAGATACAGTAAAAAGTAAATGAAGAAAAAAAGAAAAAGAATTCTTCTTGTAATAGGAACTCATAGGATTACCTCTCTTAACTTTTCTGTATATCATACAGCATTGTTGGCGATAGTCATCATGTTGTTCATTGCATCCCTAGTACTTATTTATCTTATAACTGGAGGTTTGTACCTTTTGACCACTTTCCTCCAGTTCTGCGTTTTCCCACCTTTGGCCTCTGGTAACCACAAGTCTGATCTCTTTTTCTGTGAATTGGTATCTTTTTTTAAAAAAAATCCACATATAAGTGAATACTTCTTTTTTTTAAATTTAAGGCTGTATACCTTTTTTGTTTGTTTGGTTTTTGCACGTTGCTTGAGTTGTCTTTGGGTAGCTTGGTTGCTTTGTGTAAAGTGCACTTTTGAAAGCCTCTCAATTTTCAAAGAGGTTTCCAACTGTACAGTGGCTGTGTAGGTAGTTTTCCCTTGAAGATTAAACTTCAATCACAGGAAATCTCCTTGAAAATGCTTCACTACTTTGTTGGAGATAATTGTGGTAGAACACTGTAAGCCAATTGTAGTGGAACTCTTTAAGCTACTTTATCTTATTCATGGATGGTACGATTATCCTTTGAATAAATGATCACTTGGAAAGGATACCGCCCTCCGAAGATTTCTGTATAAGGTAAGTTTGTTTTTCATTGGGAAAATATTGGATGTGATAATTTTTGATATGGACAAATAGCTTCTTATGGGCATGTTTTTGTTTATAACCAATTTTTGAAGTTACTTTATTTTTGATTCTTCTGGAAGTGGCAGTTTGTTTCTGTTTTATTAATGCTTGATCCTGTAAAACATTGCATCTGTGTTCGGTGACTTTTGGTTTTGTTTGTTTGTTTCTTTCCTGTTTGTTCACTAAATATTTATTGAGCCACCCACCAGTCAGGTACTGGGCTCGGTGCTAGCGATACCATGGTGAATAGGACAGAATGGTCTTCATGAAACTTACAGTTTAGAAATATAGCTTTTAGTACCCCCACCCTCCCCTTTATTTTCTAGCAGTAGCAGAACACTTGTTCTTAACAAAATTTTATTGGAATCCAAATCTTACATGAATTCAAATCTTACACAGAATATTTATGCATAAACCAGAAAAAATTTTTCTGTGATGGATCCTCACTTTGGAAAACACTGGCCTGGCACAGAGGTTCTCAAACTTTCCATTTGAAAATTTCTTCAGAAGGGCAATTTATATAAAATTGAAAGTAAAGGCACAGCTGACCTGGCTGAAATGTGTTTGGTGGGACCCTCTCCCTTACCAACTCCTTCCTTGAGGTATCCTCAGGAAACCCTGGGGCCCTGGGGGTGCCACAGAAAACAGAAAATCAGTCATTTGATCATCTAGTACTTGAAAAATCACTTTGCTACTGACTATGTTATCTGTTGAGTATTTTGGAGAGGTCAGTATTAAGACATAAAGATTTCTTTTATGTTGTTTATGGGTCATATCAACTAATAATTTATAATACCTTTTTTCTTGCTGCAGTTGCCTTACTTATGAATGTCTACAGATGTGGCTGCTAGACTTTTTTTTTTTTCCATTTAATTGCTCTGTCTGGAAATGGGCCACAGGTGGCATAAGGGTGAGGCAAAGCTCTGGCTGAATTCATTTCCTCAGGGGCTTTTTATATGATGTCCCTGTAGGGCCTCAGTTCAAACACCTTGTCCTCTGGGTCATAGTTAGAGACGCCCAGCTTCTGTTTTCAGGACTGGTGTTTAAGAGACATCTGCTTACAAATATGTTCTTTGTAATTGTTTGTTGTAGCTTGTGTCACTCAGGAAGCCAACTTTGAGACTCAGATTTGTGTGCTGGAAGCAGCAGCCTTGGGGAGGGAGGAAGTCAGGACTAGGCAGAAGGGAAAGTTGACTGCTTTCGAGCCCTGGGCAGATCTCAGAGGCAACTCTGGACCTGGCAGGGCCCTTCAGAATTGCCCCGAATGGAGGCAAGAGGGCCAGGCCTTAATACTCAGGCTTGGACCATTCATTGCATATGGGCCATCATCCCCTCCCTCGCCAGGGGCATGGTCCTGGGGGAGGGAATGAGACCTTGGGTGAGCGGGATGTGGGGCAAGGATCCTCCCTTTGGTGAAGGTGCTGAGGGCCTCATCCAGAAAAGGAGAGGCTGGGCACCTACCAAAGCATCCCTTACAGTCACATGTTCTGTTTCTCACATTCATCTATTTTTAAGAACTGAAAATGAAGCAAGCAGTGTTCTGTTTTCCACAGTTAACTAATGAGACTTCATAATATAAAATATTAATACTTAAACTTTAATAAATGAACAAATGGTAAAACTTGTTAACATCATCAGTAATGTGAAAATGTAATATAATCACACATATAAAATCTATAGCTGTTCAGCCTTCTTTTTGACACAGGAATATGCCTTGATTAAAAAGTATATTGTAAATTACTTCAGAAATATTGAGTTTTGTGAAATATAATTTAGGCACTTTACTTTTTGATTCATGAAGTTTTTTATAACAAGAACTAAAGAAAAGTTTTTTTGTTTGTTTGTTTTTTGCGGTACGCGGGCCTCTCACTGTTGTGGCCTCTCCCGTTGCGGAGCACAGGCTCCGGACGCGGAGGCTCAGCGGCCATGGCTCACGGGCCCAGCCGTTCCGCGGCATGTGGGATCTTCCTGGACCGGGGCACGACCCCGTGTCCCCTGCATCGGCAGACGGACTCTCAACCACTGCGCCACCAGGGAAGCCCTAAAGAAAAGTTTTGAGTAGTGGTTTGTATCTTTGTATCTGCATTTTATCAATATTTAAAATGTCATTATCATTTGCCTGGTGTGTACTATAGCTTTAGTTTCAAAGGCTAGTGACTTTTTTTTTTTTTCAATTGTGAATTTTAAAAGTGGGTAATGTAAGAAGGATAGCTGGGAGAACTATTCTGTGTGAATATTGGAACTTTGGCCTGTTAGCAGACAGAAAACTTTTTCTTCTAAAAGTTGGATCACCCTACAGTGATTGCAGTGATCATTGTAAAGGGTGTGGATATGTCCTTGGGAGGGACGGGCTTGGTAGCACCTGTCACTTCCTTCTTCTTGGCATCTTCCTGTGACTGATGAGGAAACAGGAATGGAATATGGGTCTGGAGAGCATGTCTTGGGCTTTGGAGTCAGATCTGGGGTTGGGCTCCAGCTCTGTCATCGACCTTGCTCAAGTAAATTAATCCCTCTAAGTCTTGTTTCCTCATCAGTAAAATGGAGGTGTTAGTAGGAGAACTTTTATCACAGGATCTTAGCACAAGGCTTGGTGTCTTAAAAGTGCTCGATAAATGGTAGCTGTGATAAGCGATATAATCATGTTTATTGGTCAGATATTCTTTTCACTCAGACTTCAACACTTTAGTAACTATTAAAAGCAAGTCAGGCACACATACTTATGCCACTAAAAGAGGGGAGGGTCAATTTAGAGTTGTTGTTTGTCAGAAAACTATCCTTGTGGACTTGAGCCTGAATCTTCATGGGAGATGACTGAGTAAAACAGCATGAAGAAGAGGAAATATACAAAGGAGGAGGAAAGGGCCACTTCACACACAGCCTCCGTTAGGGGAACGGAGTAGAGGGCAGTGGTGTTTCAGGACTGACCTACCTGAGCGTGGCCTGGACCTGGAAGGGGATCTCCCCTCTGTGGCCCTGGGCTTGGTAAGACTGCCCTTGATGTCACAGGGTGGCGGGGGTGTGTGGTGGGAGTGGGCTGGTGGGAGGTGCCAGTGGCCAGGGACCTCTGCAGCTGCCTGTGTGAGACAGCACAGTGACAAAGGTAGGGGTAAGCGGGACAGCTGAGGACATTGATTTCTAAGTACATTATGACAGCCCCAGGGCTCCCAAAAGATATTAGGGAGCCCTTGGGGGATGATCTGAGAAATAGGAGGTACACTTTAGTAGTGCTGGTAAACACTTCTGATAGACTAATGGACTGAGCATATCTTGAAATGAGAAGTGCAGAGACCAGTTCATAGAGCAAGTCTGAATCAGAGGAATGGATCCAGTACATTTTGAAAAATACAGCTTTACCTACTGACAGTTCAAAATATCAATCTGATATTCCATTAAAGATAGTATTTGTATTACCATCACCAGGATAACATCATTTTAGGTCTATGAGAAGACCACCCAAAGATGTACTTGGGGTTATTCTGTTTTCCTTGGCCTTCAAATTAGATCTTTTCCCCCCTTAGTTATAAAAGACTCTGGTTTTAAATAAAACACAACCCTGTAAATATCTAATTAGTGTGTTCATAGTTCATTAGTGATTCATAGTTTCTTAATGTTAGCAGAACTGTTTACAATATTCCTTATATCTGAAACAAAAACACTGTCCTAATTGAACAGTGAGTAATTTCAGCACACCAGTGTGTACTTGAGGGTATACAATGGTCGGCATCTTATTTGGTGGTTTTCAAAGGACACAAAAAAATGTGAGACACATTTATATCCTCAAAGAATTAAGAATTAGCTGCCTAGCTTGAGCAGTGGTGGCACAGAATAGAGTGCTTGGCTATAAAGCAGACACACATTATAAAAGGTAGGTTAAAATGGATAATCTGTGTGAAAATTTCTGGGTGGTGGTAGGCATTCTCTCCCTCACAGAACTCAGTGCCTATCCAGACAGAAGTGATTTATGCACACCACACTGCAGCTAGCTATGGAAAGTAGTAGATGATAAATACTACATGAGAAATATAACGGAAGGGCTCTGGGAGGACAAAAAGGGGTAGGGTTGCTGAGATTTCCAGTGGTCAGGGAAAGCCTCAAGGAGGAGGTGGAATCTGGGCAAGGCTTGGGAAGATGGGATTTGAAGCAGAATGGAGGGGCTGTTTGTGGTGAGGAGTGAGGTCAAAAAACCCCTGTGAGGGATAGAATAATTCATAGTCCAAACTGTGGAGAGCGGACGGCTGCTATTTGTGGCTGTGGCTAAACTGTGTGTGTGGGGGGGAGGGGGCATCTTGAAAGCCGAGCAGTAAGGAATAAAGGTTTTTATCCTACGATAATGATATGAGGTCTGTAGCTGCCCAAGGAGATAGACAGTTTAGTTACGGTATTGGTCTAGCTGGGGCAGATCAGGGTTGGAATTGAAGTTTTGCTGCAGGGAGGTGGATATGAGGTTTTGAGGGTGTAGAGTGGATAGGACTTGTGACTGGCAGTGGGGGCAGAGAGGATGACCAATTAAAGAAGGGGTGACTCTGATAGTTCCAGTATGGGATGCTAAGGGCAAATGGAGTTCTGAACTGCAATGGGGAAGCTGGGGGAGATAACCAACTTAAAGGGGGAAATCACAAATTTGATCTTGTTTGTTGTGAGTCTTTTGAAGTGATAGGATACTTTCATAGAAAAGTCTAGGAGGTGGTCAGAGCCATAGAATTAGGACTCCCCTGACTGAGGTCACTAATTGTCTGTAATAAACCCCTATGCAAACGGACCTTCTAGCTTGCCTCTACTTAGTCACCAGTTCCTGCTTCAGATAGATTTTAAACAAGTGAAGGAAGTGACATGAACTGATTGGCTACATGGACTAGAGAGGGTAAGGCTGAAGACTAGCTAAGAGGCTGCTGTAATGATGTGTGTGACAGAATGGTGCCTGGACCAAGGCAGTTGTAGTTGAGATAGAGAAATGTAGACAGGTTCATGAGATTTCTCTTGTATAAGTAACAGGTGGAACACATAAAACTTGGGGATTGATTAGATAGGGGAGTACAACCACAGACAAATTCCATTTTTCTGGGCAGTTCGATGAGGAGCTCTGTAAAAGAAGCAGGTCTGTCGTGAAGATGCTGGAGGATTAAGCTTTGGACAAATTGTGTTTGAGGGCTGCTAAATGGATTTGTTCAGTCGCTGGCTGGTTTTTGAAGTGCAGAACTCAGAGGGACACACATGGGATGGAGATATGGTTCAGCAACATGTGGGTGATCTTGAAGGCTTGAGGGAAGGTGGTTCCCTTAGGGAAGAATGTGGAAGCACTAAAGCGTGGCGCCCTGGGGAACGTTAGGCAGCCAGAAGGTAGGTTTGGCAAGAGCAGAAGGTAGAAAAGCGCTGGAAATGACTTAAATCATCAAACTCAAGAGAAGTGAGTGTTTAAGGAGCTAGTTGAAAATTCCAGAGAGGACAAGGTAGGTTAAGACTAAACAACGTGGCAACCTTTTTCCAAGCAGTCATACTGAGTGTGATGGGAATAGGATCCAGATTGAGCTGGACTCCAGGGTGAATGGGATAAAATGAGGCAAGTACTGGAAGTGGTGTGTGTAAAGGGAAGAAAAGAAAGTAGATGGGTGGTAGCAGGATGAAGGGCCCAGAGAAGGTATTTTTTTGAGGCAGAAGAGATAAGCATGTCTAAATGCTGATGGGAAACGGTCAGATGGGTGGGCAGGTAGGCAGTATTTTTATGCCGTTATTTCCAAATAAATGCTGAGAATTGCTTAATGTTTCCATGAAGTCGTAGAATTTACTAGAAGACAGAAATTAATACAATAAAACCTTGTATGTTAGAGCAGCAGGATTTCAAACTTCTTAAAAGCATACGAGTGATTCAGGTTTTAAAGGGCTTTTATCCCCCCCTATGATTGCTCTCGTTCAGGGCATTCTGTTTCAGTTATATTCTGATAGTTGCTTATATTTATTTTTAAAATTGTTTAGATGAAAAATATTAACATTCTTATGAAGCTGGAACTTTTTTCTGGTTGACTTGTATTTATTACCATTTTTTTTCTTTTTATAAAGAAATTAGATGGTACTTTTCTTTGCTGGCCGCTACATTTATAGGAGCTAAGTTTTTAGGGCAGTTATATCAGGAACTTATTTTTGCCCCATGCCATTTAAGTGGAAATTAAGTGCCCCAGTCCTGCCCATCTACCTTGAGCACACTGTCCTTCACAGGGTAAGATTCAGGGGGGATGAAGAGAAGGCAAGGCAAAATGGGGAGACCATACTAAAAGTATAGAGTCCTGGGAGAAAGATTTGATTGAATTAGGTATTTGAACGGATTAGGAAGTTGAAACCGGTAGAGATGATCCTGAGTATGCCAGGCTGACCCTGTAATTAGGAAATGAGGTATTGGCTTATATAATTTCTTACCTGTTCTTCCAATTTCCCACTTTCATGATTTTTTCTTATTGCTGTATCCTTCCTCTCCTTCCACATCTTCCATCCTGGAGGGTGAGGAACATGATTTATCATTTTGAGAGCCACAAAAGTCAAGCACATAGTTTCTGAGCATCTGCTTTTCTGGTGCTTTGTTCTAGGAGAGACACTGGTCCTTGCCCCTAGGGAGGTTGAAAGGAGAGAGGGAGGCAGAAAGGTAAAAAAATTAAATTCTGAGTACCATGGTAGAAACCTGTCTTCTGTATGGTTGATAGAGCAAAAGGAGGAGTGTGGAGCTCTCCCTGGGGGTGACTCAAGCTGAGTGGAGAAAAAGGAGTGGAGGTTTTGTTGGCTGGACAGGGATGGTAAGGGTGTGTAAATCCCAGAAATAGGGGATGGAAAGTGGTGGAGGTATAAAGTAACAAAGGCACTGGAAGGGCATTCAAGTGGTTTGGTAAACCAAAGAGCAGGATTTGATTGGGACATTGGTCACTAGGTGCAACTGAAGAGGTGTCAGGATTGCAGCAGGTCTGTGTGCCCTGCAAAAAAGTTCAGCTTCTATCCTTCAGGTAAGTCAGCCACTGAAGGCCCAGGGTTTTGTCATGATCAGATCTGTAGTTTGCAAAGATGACTTTGGCACACCATGGAGGGTAGTTTGGAAGGGTACAACAGAAGGTGGGCGCCCACCTGTAATGGTCAAACTGCATTGAGGGGACACTCTCAGTGCCTTATAAGTCATGTGTCTATTTAAAGAATTTTTGATACATGTGTAATATATGGAAAAAATCTTTCTGATGATTAGCCTCCAGAGAATTTTTACTAGAACCCTTTTAAGAGATGTGTTTACTATGTGTTGGCTATGGGATTTTTGTCATAGAGTTGTGAAGATCAATTGAAAGACTATGTCAAGTGTATTTTTTATCCTTATATTTATATATATATATATACATTTATATTTACTTATGTTTTCTGTGAGCAGATGGTTGAATTTTGGGTTAATGAACTTTAACTTTGATACCATTTTTTAAAAAAAGTGAACCTGGATATATACATATCTCCATGTCCAACCCTTACATGAGTGCATGCCTGTGTGTGTATACACATGCATGTGTTAGCATGTATGTTATGCTTGTCTGGGGCATGCATGTGTATGTGTGTGTGTGTGTCCTTTTCTGGGTATATTTGGCAATGTAAACCAGGGATTAAAAATTGTTGAGAAGTGGCCAGTGTATAAATACACGTTCGGTGATTGTCATTTAGTTATGCTAAAATTTTATCTCCCCAATTCAGTTGGAATAATTTCATTAACAGTGCCTGAAGCAACAGGATATATGGTTGAATTTTCTTTTAGAGAATTGCCTAGTTACAACGGATCCAATTAAGTTCTGCATATGTTATCAGTGGCATTAAATGCAACCAAGTGTGGTGTTAAGTAAAATGAGAAAAGTTATTTTAGTAAAAAAGTAACTTGTACTTAATATATATTGAGCTAGTAAACAGCAAATGTAGGTCTGAAGAGTAACATACTCTTATTTAAAACATGAAATGATCACTTAACTTGAGATTATTGTTTTAAAATTTGTTACTAAGTTCACAGTAAATAAAATCAAGTATGTAACTTTTGAAAACACCAGGAACTAGAAATGAGTAATACTTGAGGAAGAATTTCTGTTTTCCATGGGTGAACAATTCTTTCTTTCTTTCTTTCTTTCTTTTTTTTTTTTTGGCTGTGCCACATGGCTTGCAGATCTTAGTTCCCCAACCAGGGATCCAACCCAGGCCCCGGCAGTGAGAGCACCGAGTCCTAACCACTGGACCACCAGGGAATTCCCAACAATTCTTTTTTATATAATCAAGATTTTAAAAGTCACATAATTGTGAAATAAATCAAAGCTGCCTTTTTTATGGCTGGTAAATTTTTATTTAAAATCTATTTGAAAAGTCCAGTGTTCTTAGAAAGGTTTGGTGGAGATATAAATGTTACTATAATAATTTCATGTTCTATCCTGCTTGTCAGTAAAAAACATTTTAAAAGGTTTTTATTTTTAAAGAAAACTTTTTTTTTTGGACTTCCTTGGTGGTGCAGTGGTTAAGAATCCGCCTGCCAATGCAGGGGACACGGGTTCGAGCCCTGGTCCGGGAAGATCCCACATGCTGCGGAGCAGCTAAGCCCGTGCGCCACAACTACTGAGCCTGCACTCTAGAGTCCGTGAGCCACAACTGCTGAAGCCCGTGCGCCTAGAGCCTGTGCTCTGCAACAAGACAAGCCACCACAATGGGAAGCCCGCACATTGCAACAAAGAGTAACCCCCACTCGCCGCAACTAGAGAAAGCCCGCACGCAGCAACGAAGACCCAATGCAGACAAAAATAAATAAATTTAAAAAACCAAAAACTTAAAAAATTTTTTTTTTTGCTTAAAACCAAAGGCCAAACTAACCAACTGCAAAACAAAAAATATACAATCAAAAATAGCCCTGGATCGCTGGGGTGCTGTGAGTGTTACAAGGGAGGTCTAAACTCCATGCTGTGGCCAGGTGCCCCTTGTCCAAGCAGTTTGCTGGCCTTGGGCCTTTGTTCCCTAATGTGTAAAATGTGGTTGGAATGGTGAGCTGGGACATTGAAATAGGTGATTTAAGTTTATTTTTCTTCTGTTTAGTGTCCAAGAGATACAGTTCTGTGTTTGGTTCTCTAATCTCTGCTTAGTTCATCTAAGTGGAGTTTGGGGTTGACCTTTTTTTTAAAAATAAATTTATTTATTTTATATACTTTTTTATTTTTGGCTGCATTGGGTCTTCATTACTGCGTGTGGGCTTTCTCTAGTTGCGGCGAGCGGGGGCTACTCTTAGTTGTGGTGCACGGGCTTCTCACTGCAGTGGCTTCTCTTGTTGCAGAGCACAGGCTCTAGGCATTCAGGCTTCAGTAGTTGTGGCACGTGGGCTTAGTTGCTCCGTGGCATGTGGGATCTTCCCAGACCAGGGATTGAACCCATGTCCCCTGCACTGGCAGGCGGATTCTTAACCACTGAGTCACCAGGGAAGTCTCTGTGGTTGACTTTTTTTTTACATGACATTATTTAGGAATAGATGTCCTTAGGATACTAGCTAAACAATTATAAATCTAAAATTTTTATTTGTGTTTAAAATTTTAGGTATGCAATACCCCCAGAGCATGGAAAACGACTGGAAAGACTAGCTCAAGGTAAACTTGCTTTCTGTTTCTCATCTAGATAGGTTTTTTGTTTTTGAGGTATTGGATTGGCCAAAAAGTTACTTCGGTTTTTAAGTAAAAATAAAAGACACGTTTTTCGTTTTCACCAAGAATTTTATTGAACAACATATTTACTGTTTTGTTCCATTACCTTCTGCTATTTTGGGGTCAACTTCATAATTCCATCTTCCCAAAACTTTTTATCTTTTTGAGCAAAGAACTGTTCCAGGTGCCTTTTACAGTCTCCCCGGGGATTGAAATTTTTTTCATTAAGAGGATTTTGTAAAGACTGAAATAAATAGATATCCAAAGGTGCAACGTCTGGTGAACACCATGGATGAATCAGAACTTCCCAGCCAAGCTGTAAGTTTTTGCCTGGTCATTAGAGAAACACACGGTCTTGCATTATCCTGATGGAAGATTATGCGTTTTCTGTTGACTAATTCCGGATGCTTTTCATCCAGTGCTGCTTTCAGTTGGTCTAATTGGGAGCAGTACTTGTTGGAATTAATCGTTTGGTTTTCCGGAAGAAGCTCATAATAGAGGACTCCCTTCCAATCCTACCATATACACAACATCACCTTCTTTGGATGAAGACTGGCCTTTGGTGTGGTTGGTGGTGTTTCATTTTGCTTGCCCCACGATCTCTTCCATTCCACTTTATTGTACAGTATCAACTTTTCATCACTCATCGCAATTTGTTTTAAAAACAGAACGTTTTCGTTAGGTTTAAGTAGAGAATCTCATGTGGAAGTACGGTCAAGAAGGTTTTTTTGCTTAACTTATGTGGAACCCAAACATCAAAGCGATGAACATAACCAAGCTGGTGCAAATGATTTTCAATGCTTGATTTGGATATTTTGAGTATGTCGGTTATCTCCTGCGTGGTATTACGTTGATTGTTCTCAATTAATGTTTCTATTTGATCACTATCAACTTCAACTGTTCTGCCTGACCGTGGAGCATCGTCCTGCGAGAAATCTTCAGCACGAAACTTTGCAAACCACTTTTGAAACGTTCAGTCAGTCACAGCACCTTCTCCATACACTGCACAAATCTTTTTTTTTTTGCATTTCAGTTGTGTTTTTAGCTTTCTTGAAATAATAAAGCATAATATGCTGAAAATTTTGCTTTTTTTCCATCTTCAATATTAAAATGGCTACACAAAAATTCACCAGTTTTGATAAGCTTTTTAAAAAAATGCACACCTGATATGACAGCTGTCACAATACAATCTAACAAAATTGTTTCGAATGAAGTTAAAGACAACTAGGTGCTACTAGAGCCATCTTACAGAAAAGACCAAATGAACTTTTTGGCCAAACCAATATTTTTACAGTGTAGAATATCACTGTGTTAATTTTATTCTTTTCAAGTTATTGGCATTTAAGTATTTCTCTCATTGAGTAATTTTAATTTTTTCACATTAATGTGTGCATATTTTTCCCTGTTGCATAATCTTCATGATTATTTTAGTTGGCTGCTTAGCTTTTCGTCAACTGATTGCACTTAACCTATTTTGGTTATTTCCAAATTTTTTTCTCTTTTATATAGTGTACTTAACATCACTGTGCCAATAATATTTTTTCTTCCTTTAGTTGTACCCTTGGGATAAATTCCAAGGAGTACTGATGCTGCATCTTGGGCTATAGGTGTTTTATGAGTACTTTTCATGTTGCCATATCATTTCACCAAAGGGTTGTGTTAAATCTCTTTTTGACCCCCTCATTTTTATTTGGCCCCCTGGGCCTGAGAGTGCCTGAAGTATGAAGGTGAATGTCCCCAGCGAACTGGATGAACATGATATTGTATGCCTTCTTAGACTGTTAAAATTAAACATACCTTACTGGAACTTGAATTTTTATTTTTTAAGGCTTTGTCCATCTTCTTTTTTTTCTTCTTCTAGTTTTGTTAAGATGTACTTGACATATAGCACGTTATAAGTTTAAGCTGTTCAGCATAATGAGTTGACTTAATACATCATGAAATGATTACCACAATAAGTTTAGTGAACATGCATCATCTCATATACATACAAAAATAAAGAAATGGAAAAAAATTTTTTTCCTTATGATGAAAACTCTTAGGATTTACTCTTTTAACAGCTTTGTATATAACATTCAGCAGTGTTAATTGTATTTATCATGTTATATATTGAATTTCTAGTACTTATTTATCTTATAATTGGAAGTTTGTACCTTTTGACTACCTTCATGCAGTTGCACCTCCCTCAACCCTGTCCATCTTCTTAAGGGCCAGGTTGAGTCATTCTTCTGGGAACCCTACCAATTGCTTTCACTCTGTGACCACTTGTATCTACAAAGAGCACCTTCTACTTTTCTCCCCTGCCTTAAAGATACGCCAGGCAACTTTGTTCTCATCTACTCCCACAAGGGAGGAGAATCATCTTCACCCCGTTACCCTCTTTTTCTGTTTTGCTAACCACCCTAACCAAGGACGACGTAGACTGGTAGTGACTTATTTCCAGGGGAAAGTGGAGTTCCACTGAGTGACAACTGAAGATAAGACAGAATGTCTCATTCAGAATGCCTTTATTCAGAATTGAATCCTCAGGGAGCATTGTCTTTTCAGTCAGGTGCTGATCTAAGTTTCATTGGTATGTTAGGCTTGCCTTCTAGTAGAAAAGGAATTTTGTTCCTGCATTATGTATGCTTTCATTTAATAATGAAATGGGGACACTGAGAAACCCCGTCCTTTGATTGACAGTTCTGAACAGAAATTGTTAATGATATCTAAAAGTTGCTTTCCTCCAAATTAAAGTTAGAGTATCACGTTTGTAAGAATACATATTATTATAATTTTGACAGGCTAGTAACTATAAAGACAGTGTTTTTATAACGTAATACATTATAGTAATAATAGCAATGTAATTGTAATCTTGAACTTTGTTAGGGACTATTTTCATGAATATTAAGGTGGATGAACCCTGGTTCTGGATAATAGATTAGAGTACAGCTTAGAAAATGATTACCATAATCCTTAAATACCCTGGCAATGAACTTTGTGCTAAATCTATATGTTGTGAACTATCCTTGTCCCTGTGATAATTATTCTACCATGTTCTGTTCACCTCATTGCCAGAGAACTTTTAAAATGGAGCCAGTGTAAATTTTATGGTATAGACTCACATGCTAAAGTTTTTGCTATAAACTGTCTGTAAACACTTTGACGTAAACTGTCTGAAAATGACATTCCAGGAATTTGCTTAATCAGTAAGAGATTAATAAACTTGAAGGTTGAGCGAGAACTTTAAACTCAATTGCATGTTTTTTGAAAACTTTTTGCAGCATTATTTTGAGAAATGATTCAGGGAAAAGACCCTATAGGACAGTGGAGGATTTCTATCTGCTGACCAGATGCCAGCCAAATTAATTGAGTTCTGCTAAGTAATTAAAATGATAAAATAATGCAGTAAATGAGATGGAGCATTATGGGTTGTCTAGGTCAAGGCAGCACTTGATACATAAAATGAAAAGCAACCTCGGATAATTTCCATTATCTTGTCTGAACATCATAATTATCACACTTGCCTTTTATGCATGAATGCTTTCATCTTTGGTTTCTATTGAAATCTTGATTGACTGTGGCACCTACAAATATTTTATCTGAAAGACGTTATGCCTGCATCTAAATAAAGCCAGGAGTTTGATTTTGCCCTTCAGCTGCTTTCTCATCTATACAGGTTTTTTTCCAATATTATGTAGACATAATGTAATAAAAAATCTCAAGTGAATTGTTGCAATTTTTATACTTGTTATGTTCGTCTATAATGCCGTTGCATTCTTTCTAATTTTTGTCTTGATACAATTGAATGGAAAGTATAAAGGAGAATAGAGATATAATATTAAATCATAAATGACAGTCTTGAAGATTTTCAGTTTTAAGAATGTCTAAATCTCATCAATTTTAGAAATAAGACAATATCTTTGTGGTTCTATTAAGTTAAGCAAGATGTGGATTAACGTAAATTGGGAGCAGCTAAATTTTTTTGTGAGTGACTATTCCATTGGTCTCTCATTGTTAATAAAGTGCTAATATTTAAAAAAAATTGAAGATGCTTTACTTTGGTCAAAATTTTGATTACTGGGAAAAGAATATGTGAGTTAGGAGTTTGTGCAGCAGATTTTGGAAGTGTGAATGATCAGCAGGAATTTTGTTTTAAGTGACAGTATGGTAGAGTTGAATACACTGGTTCTTTTGGAGGCTTATATTTACCTGTAGCAAGTGTTTTCGTTTTAACTTCTTAAAAAAGCGACAGTAAAAAGGAATGGATGAAGCATTGTTATGAAGGATTAATTTAGTTCAAATTTTTTTAAGCAGTTAATTTTGGTGTGTGTGTGTATGTATGTTTTTAAATGACTAGTCATCTTGAGTTTAAACCTGTGGAACAGAGTCTTAGCCTGATTTGCAGGGATCCCTATTCCAGGAGGTGGACAAAGGGTCTGTGGGTGGGATACAGGCAGTCTGTGGACTCTCTGAAATTATATTCAAAATTGGGCATATATGTGGATTTCTGGGATGCTATCATCAAATCCATTAAGAGGGTTTGGTCCAAAAGAGATTATGAACCACTGCTATCAAGAGACTAGAAGATTAGCATTAAATAACAAGTCATTTTAATTTTATAGACATTCTAAATTGACCTGTTCTCATACCTCTGACTTGGAATTAGGAAATATACTTTTATCAGCTCTCAAAATGATAAATACATAATTCCCTTAAGCATTCATTTACATGATGGCCTGAAAATATTATATTAAAATGCTTGGTTTTGAAAGGCTAATAAATAAAATACCCTTGATTATGAATAATCAATTTTAGGGGGCCCCTAAGCCCTAAAAAATGAAAAAGTCCAGCAATATATCCTCTGCCTTCATGCCTAACTCATGCTTTAGGCATGGAGATCAATGTGTAGTGTGTCAGGGTATGTTTATTTTCATCTTACTATCAGTTGTTACATTAAGAATGGTGAAACAATCCCTAAATTTAACTTCCTCATATTTTGATGTCAAATATCACACTGTGTTTAATTTTGAATATTTTATATCCAACCATGTTCCTAGTAGGATTTTAAACATTGAACAGTAATACATAACATACACCAAGTTAGAGTAATTAGAATGTGTGGTGAAAGACAGTTCTGAGAAGTGACAGGTAGGGAATGGGGAGGAAAATTCAGGAGGGGAATGCCAGCTAGCAGGGAAAGATTACTATGGAAGGAAATTAAGAGTTCTTTGATTCTCTGGGGGGTGTGGAGGGGGGAAGCTGAGGCAGGAAAATCCTGTTTAGCTTGACTCACCTGTTTGTGCCAGAGTGCTTGGCCTGAGGCGTCCTGGGTGACTTACGCGTGTGTGGTCCATATGTTGTGTTAGGGTGGGAAAAAGCTGGAGCTGAAACAAAGTGGTCTCAGGAATGCAGTAAAACACCATGTGTAATGGTCTATATACCTGTTAAATTAGGTGGAAATTTTAACTCTAAGTGTTCTGCCAACCAGTTTGAAGTGGAAAAAACTTTCCCATTACTCACTGCACTGTGTTCAAGAGTTAAAAATAAGGCAGTTGTTTAGGAGAACCACCATCCTTCTCGATACCACGGTCAGTATGAATTTCTCCTGGCGCTCCTCCTAGAGAGCTCCATGGAGCTTTGTCTCTCCAGTAGAGATGTTGATGGATTACAGGACATGTGGAGCAGAGTGAAGCCTGCAATGTGATAACTTTCTACCCAATTATTAATTGCTCAGCGAATGGTAGGAAGAACAGAGAGGTCAACTACAGCTTAAACCTCTAATGTTGACCTCAACTAGGAATGTGGGTAAAAATACCAGGTTTCTCCCCACATAATGTAGCTCATTAGTTCTTTTCATTAAAAAGCATGTTAAGAAGTTTCATATGTGAATCAAATACATCTTTCTAAAAGTATTTCCCACAGAAGCATTCCTTCCATATTCTTTTCCTACGTCCTTTTCCTTACCATTCGTTTATATGGCTACTCTATTTTTTAAGCCTCATATCAGTTATATGAATATTGCAAAAACCATTACAGGCCTACCTCATTTTATTGTGCTTCACTTTACTTTGAGTTGCAGATAATGCACTTTTTTTTTTTTTTTGCAGATTGAATGTGTGTGGTAACCCTGTGTTGAGCAGGTCTAATTGGTTCCATTTTTCCAACAGCATTTGCTCACTTCTTGTCTCTGTGTGACATTTTGATAGTTCTCACATTTCAAACTTTTTCATTATTATGTTTGTTTTGTGATTGGTGAGTTGCGAAAAGATTACAACTCACGAAAGTGTTAGATGATGGTTAGCATTCTAGCAATAAAGTATTTAAAAATTAAGGTATGTACATTTTTGAGGCATAATTCTATTGCACATTTAATAGACTATAGTATAGTATAAACATAATTACATTTGCACTGGGAAACCAAAAAAATTCTTGTGACTTGCTTTACAGTAATATTTGTTTTATTGTGGTGGTCTGGAACAGGCGGAACCTGCAGTATCTCTGAGGTACGCTTGTATAAAACTCTATCAAAGCATACTTGGGTAAATTTCAATTATATTCAAATTAAATTGTATTAAATCTATTACTAGTGTGGACATACACTCTGCATGTCTGATTTCTCCATCTTTCTCCTCTGCTTCCCTCTCTTTTTTCCTTTCTTTCCTAAGCAATTAATAACTAACGTCAGCTTCTCCAAACTAGTGTTTGTATATCCATAGAAAATGTTACTAAACTTTGATTTTTAAATTTTTTTCCAAGGCTAAAACTTTGTTGGTTTAATAGTAGCAGCATGTATTTGTCATATGAGACTGGGATTTAAAAATAATTAGTTAGTTAATATATTAGAAACTGTAAACCAGTTGACAGTTGGCAAAACTTCTTATTTGAAGGAAAGAGCACACTATTTTTAGAGTATATCTGCTCTATTTCTAAAACAATTTTAAAACATTTAATAATTTTTTAGGTCAGATTAATTGAGGTAAAATGCACTTACAGTAAAAGCCACCCCCTTTAACCATACAGTTTTGTGAGTTTTTTTTTTTTTTTTTTTTTTTTTTTTTTTTTTGTGGTACGCGGGCCTCCCACTGTTGTGGCCTCTCCCGTTGCGGAGCACAGGCTCTGGACGCACAGGCTCAGCGGCCATGGCTCACGGGCCCAGCCGCTCCACAGCATCTTCCCGGACCGGGGCACGAACCCGTATCCCCTGCATCGGCAGGCGGACTCTCAACCACTGCGCCACCAGGGAAGCCCTGACAGTTTTGTGAGTTTTGACAAATATATACAGTGGTGTAACTACCACCACTATCAAGATATAGAACATTTCCAGTACCCCCAAAAGTTCCCTTGTGCTTTTTGCAATTAATTCTTCCCACCAGCAACCACTGGCAGCCACTAATCTGATTTCTATCTCTAGAATGCCATAAAAGTGGAATTATGCAATGTGTAGACTTTTCTGTCTTGTTTCTTTCACTTAGAATAGTGCTTCTCACATCTGATCACTTTTACGTTGAATACAGGGCATCCTTGGATGTGTATAGCACCTGCTTCTTGAGAGGGCTTGTGTGATTCTGTACATCCTCATGCTGTAAAACTCCTAGCAGAACTTTGGCAGTCTTAGCAAATGTTATTGTGGGATGCTTTTAGGGTTTCAGGGCTCTATTGGGATTGCTGGAGTACATGTTCCTTATCATGGTGGAAATGGAAGATTTGTTGAACTAACATGATAACTAGAGTCAACATGGTGGAAATGAGTAACAGGGATAATAATAATGGCCACTATTCATTGAATGTTACTATGTGTCAAGTAGACTAAGTTTTATTATTTTTTTAAATTCACAAAATGTAAAATAAACCATTAACTGTTTTGAAGTGTACAATACAATGGCATTTTAGTATGTTCATATTGTGCAACCATCACCTCTATCTAGTTCCAAGGGATTTTTATCACCCTAAAAGGAAACCCTTTCTTTCTTTCTTTCTTTCTTTCTTTCTTTCTTTCTTTCTTTCTTTCTTTCTTTCTTTCTTTCTTTCTTTCTTTCTTTATTTATTTATGGCTGCGTTGGGTGTTCGTTGCTGCACGTGGGCTTTCTCTAGTCGCGGTGAGCAGGGGCTACTCTTCATTGCGGTGCGCGGGCTTCTCATTGCAGTGGCTTCTCTTGTTGCGGAGCATGGACTCTAGGTACGCAGGCTTCAGTAGTTGTGGCTCGTGGGCTCCAGAGTGCAGGCTCAGCAGTTGTGGCGCACAGATTTATTTGCTCCGAGGCATGTGGGATCTTCCCGGACCAGGGACTGAACCTGTGTGCCCTGCATTGGCAGGCGAATTCTTAACCGCTGTGCCACCAGGGAAGTCCCGACCCTGTATTTTTTTTTTTTTTTTTTTTTTTTTTTTTTTTTTGCAGTATGCGGGCCTCTCACTGTTGTGGCCTCTCCCGTTGCGGAGCACAGGCTCTGGACGCGCAGGCCCAGCGGCCATGGCTCACGGGCCCAGCCGCTCCGCGGCATATGGGATCCTCCCAGACCGGGGCACGAACCCGTATCCCCTGCATCGGCAGGCGGACTCTCAACCACTGCGCCACCAGGGAGGCCCGACCCTGTATTTTTTAATTGGTCATGCTATATTCCCTCCCACCCCTCCTCAGCCCCTGTCAATTAGTCTGCTTTCTGTCTAGGTATTTACATATTATGGATATTTCATATACATGGAATCATATAATATGTGATTTTTGTGTCTGCCTTTTATGTAGTGTTCTTCTATGTTATAACTTCATAGAAGTACCTCATATTTTTTTATAGCTGACTAATAGTTCGTTGTAAGGATATACCATATTTTGCTCTTCCATTTATCAGTTGATGGACATTAGGTTGTTTCCACTTTTTGATAATGGCTAAGTTTTTTGTGCATTATCTCACTGGATTCCCGTTAAGGATCCACCCAGTGAGGATAACCACTGTGGAAAACGGTATGAAGGTTCCTCAAAGTATTAAAAGTAGAACTGACATATGATCCAGCAGTTCTACTTCTAGATCTATATTTGAGGGAAATGAAATCACTGTCCTAAAGATATATCTTCACCCCTGATATTACAGCATTATTTATAGTAGCTAAGACATGGAAACAACCTATGTGTCCATCGACAGGTGAATGAATAAAGCAAAGTGTTATATTCAGGCATAAGGAAGAAGGAAATCCTGCCATTTCTTTTAACATGGATGAATCTTGGGGTCATTATGCTAAGTTAAATAGTCAGATACAGAAAGACAAATTCCGTATGATGTTACTTATGTGTGGAATCTAAAACACCAAACTTATAGGTACAGGGAACAGTTCGGTGGTTGCCAGAGGCAGGGGGTGGGGAAAATGGGTGAAGGGGGTCTAAAGGTACAAACTTCCAGTTATAAGATGAGTAAGTTCTGGGGGATGTACTGTACTGTATGGTGACTATAATGAACAATACTGTATTGAAAGTTGCTAAAAGAGTAGATCTTAAAGCTTCTCATCACACAAAAAATTATAACTATTTTTAGGTGATGAATGTGAATTAAACTTAACGTGGTAATCATTTCACAATATATACATATATCAAATCATTATACTGTATATATTATATGATGTTATATGTCAATTGTATCTTGATGCTGGGAAAAAAAAAAAAGACCCCACTGAGGAAGGTAATACTAGCATCCTGATTATATGAATGGGGAAATTGAGGAGCTGAGAGATTATGGGACCAGACAAGGCTATATGAGTTGTTGGACTTGTGCTCAGAATCCGTGTCTCTGTAGGGATTCTTAACTGTTATTCTCTTTTATTTTGCTAACCATGTGGACAAGATGAGAGTGACTTCAAATAGTTCAAACAGTTACGTTTTTTCATCTAAAACTTAGGTCTGCTATTTAATAGCAATGAGAAGGTGTATGTTGTGAGCATAATGAGAGAGGAAATTTGGTGTTCAAGTAAGCGTGTGTTAGGTGTCTGTAAGAGGAGATTGGGCAAGATTTACACAAAATCCCATAACACAGTTTGCACCTCACAGTAGGCTGCCTCTCAAATGCTTCCACCAAAATATCTCTACAGGGTAGGAGAGTGAAACCCTACCACTCCACAACACTCATGCAGATTTTGCATCTTGCTCCCTTAATATGTTTGTTTGTATGCAAATATAAACCACGTAATTTAGCATGACATAAGTAGATGCTCAGAAAGATGTGCCAGGTTTATTCTGTGTGTTCTTCTACACCTGGCATGTTACCTGATGGCCATGGGGTATGTGAGGTGTGGTAGTGAGTTGCTAGCTGCTATGTCCACTACTAGATACTTGAGGGGTCAGTGTAGAACTGTTTCTTTATTGGAACTTCCTGGTTTTCAAGATTATGAAAGAGTGGATTCTCCAATTATGTGACTGGTAAATTGGAAAGTCTTACAGAATGTTGCAATAGTAACGTTCAAATATGGTAAGTTTAAGAGCAGACTTCTTCCAAATAAATTCTTTCCAA
Organism: Mesoplodon mirus; assembly: GCF_964341445.2. NCBI lineage: Eukaryota > Metazoa > Chordata > Mammalia > Artiodactyla > Ziphiidae > Mesoplodon > Mesoplodon mirus. The sequence continues at coordinate 69,993,978 of NC_138976.1, read as the reverse complement.
ATTGAAAACTTAGAAAAAAAGCACATTAAGAAAGTAAACATTAGAATAGAAAAACAAAAGGTTGTGAAAGGCATATTTTAAAGAACTTAACTTGCAAAAATTTTAACACATACCTTGTTTTCTCTTTATTTGGTGACTTTCAAAAAACTCTGATTATCTTAAGTTGAATTTTTAGTTAAATTTTATCTTTTCTATCTGATCTATTTTTGTTATATTTCATACATGTGATTCCAAATTTGTTTTTTTTTTCACTTGTTATGAAAGCTGCTAACATTCCTTTAGCCAGCATAGTTCTGAGTTTTAAAAGATATTATCATTTTGTATCAAACAGTATTCTGGTTTTATTGGCTTCTTTATATATTGAATAAAATATTTTTAAGAAATGGTGGAGTGAGGGTGAGTGTGAACCATGTACTTCTGCAGGTATTTTAAGGTAAAATTCATTTTGAGACATATATTATGTCATAATTTGTGGTTTATGAGGTGTTTTCTAGGGCGATGTGAAATATAATTCTGATAACCTATTGAAAATATAAATTCTGAACCAATATGAAGTTCTTAACATATGGCAAATTGCCTTCCTTTAGTGGTTTTCCAGTTTAACTAATGACCAGTCATCACATTGTTCAGGTCCTGATTACAAATCCGTATCAAAAGAAAATTAAGTAGACTCCTCTTTCTTCATTGATTTTAATTTAAAACTTAATTCATGCAGTGCTGCACGGAGTTACAGATTTGAAAAGTATGATAGATCTATTTAAATTGTATTGCTAAAACTTTTCCGTGGGTTATGTGTTTGGGGACTGCCCTGCTGTGCTTTACTCCATGTGGCATAGACTCAGGACATCTTATTGTATAGATAGGGCTGTTGCATTATATGGTACTTTCTCACCATTCACTAAGGTCTGCATTCTTTCAAAGGTTATTTTCTATTTATGTATTATGAATATTAACCATAAACGGAGGGCTGCATTAAATGACCAGATAGGGCACAATTATTCCTTTTATTCCTATTGGTATTGTAACGAATGATAGTATTTCTGATGTTTCTGTTAGATGTACTTTTTAAATATTTCTGTCTGTTCATCTTAAAAATCCAGGTGTAGATGCCTAAGTAGAATCTACTACTCTTTGCAGGTGGTTCTTTATACCCTAATGGCTTTTCTTTTAGATGTTTCATTTGTTTCCTTCTGATGATCTGTGGCCTCAAATACTCCATGGTGGCATCAATAAAGGCTTGTTTACTTTAAAACTATTCCTGTAAAACCTTGCTATTCTGTGAGGTTAAAATGGTTCATGATTAGGTAATGAGTGCTAGTAATTCTTTCATCAAACTGGTCATATTCTTGAGCTATTTATACATAGTGAGCCACAGAGTTAGGTAAGTAGCATTTCCGGTGGCCTTCATTTTGGTAGTGGAGGAGTTAAACAGCATCTGTGCTTCTTCCCACTTTACCCAGCTACATCACACATGCTTTCCTGGTGAGTTCTGTGTTCCTTCTGGGTCCTCTCTCTGATTCTCCTCTGTCTCTTCCATGTTTCTCTTGTCTTTCTCTTCTTGCTTTCCGGTTCTCAGTGTGGTGGTTTTTCCCTCTGAGTGAGGAAGGTAAAGAACAGGGTATCAGGCACATTCATTTTCCTCTAGCTTACATAACTGAGTTAATGAGAGTCTGCCTCAGACAGACTGCAGGATTGAAGGCAGAGATGGAGAGAAACAGCTGTGTTTCAGTGCATAATATACTGTTGAATGAAAGAGTTGCTGCATGTTTAGCTTCTTCATTTAAAGGAGTCCTCAAAACAGTATGTACTGTTCCCATACAGGCTGGTGAGACAGGTTTCCAAGCTTTTGACTGGCCCTGGCTGGGAATTACTTCAGGAAACTAGAAGCAGTTAAACTATTTAAAATCGATCAGAAAGAAACAAGGGTGGGAAACTGCTGTGTCTACTGTATGCCGGGCACTGGGACAAGTGCTTCTAGAATGATTGCTTCTAGGAGTCTAAAATGAGAAATTTCTCTGTTAAAATGCAGATTTTCCTCTTCTACCTTCCCTTAATATTTTGTCCATTTATCAGTTAATAGGTAGATTGAGTTCAAATCTGTTACAAATTGGAATTTGTAGGTTTAGTCATTTTATATCATGCGAACAACTCTTGGCAGATCTTTTTTTTTTTGTAAAAAAGGTCAACCCTTGGTGATATAAATATGTATCATTTAATTTTTAAGAATTCCGAGTCTGGTTTTTAGTACCAGGGTTTTTGATGGTGGACTTGGTCTATATTTATGTAAAGCTGTCATTCTATAAGAGTACTAGAACATAAGCTTAAAAAAAGATTTGAAATTTTATCTTAATTGACACATTACTGCTTATAATTACTGTTTCCATTTAGGTTTTTTCCCAAGCAGTTCTCAAGGGTGTGATGCATTTCTTCGACACAAGATGACACTGATATCTCCCTCAGTATTGAAGAAATATGGTATTCCCTTTGACAAGGTATATTAGTGTTACTCTTTAACAAATTCATTTAATGTGTATAGTATTCATATTTAAGACAAATTTAACATAAACTAATATATCTTTGACTTCAGGTAGGATTTTTAGGATGTGGGGAGAAAAATTCAGATTCGTGTTTTATTTAGGTAACAGTTATTTACCTAAATATTAATTTGAAGTTTCTTTTATTTCAAGATGCATTTACTAGAGATTTCATGCAGTTCTAGTTCACTTACAACAATACTGAAAGTAAAATGTAGCACATTTGAGAGAATAAGATATATAGCTCTTCTCCATTGAAGTCTCTTATATGAGCAACAAAATTTATGTGTATGTGATCTATTTTTCTTTTTTTTAAAGAAATCAGAGCAATTTTTAGTAGCAGTTTGGTTGGTTAGAATCAGTGATTATGGTGCCACTATGTTATTTCTAAACACATTCAGACATAATACAATTGAGATTTCATTATGGATAAAATTGCCCGATGATTTAATAATCAGATATTGCTTCTTTGGAGTATTTCTGAAGATTAAGTTCTGTAAGACTCTGTACATGCTAGATCCCTCTTTCTTTGTGTCCGTGGGTAGTAATTGGGTCAGAATTATTACCGAGCATGAGCATTTTTATGTGAAGAAGCTGAAATGAAAAAAGCTTTGGACCAGATAAATAAAAGGTCTCTCTCAGTTGGAGGAGGATTAAGTCCTTAGCTACTTCAGAAACATTAAAAAATAGTTCCACTCTCTTTTTCATTTTTTATTTGACTGTCTTCCCATAATCCTTGCTGTTTTCCACCTTAGAAGCTTTTCAGTTGTGACTAAATCTTTCCCTCTTCTTAATCTCAGGCCCTTAAAGTCCTGTCTTCCACCTCCCTCTCCCACCACCCCCAGCCCAGGCTTTGTTCAAAGTAGAATTTTTGCAAGGACCAAGAAACATTCTCCAACTTGAGGTGGTCCTGCTCTCTCGCAAACAGGCTGTGCAGTAGTCATGCACGAGACATACTTGTCTTATGTGACGAGGATGCTCTCAACACTGGTTTAGTCACATACTTTTACCCGTGACAAAAAGTGTGCCTTGAAGATGTGCACTATGGAGAAGGTCCACAAGTGTGGGTGGGCTGCAGCACTGCTGCAGGTACAGAGGTCAGAGGCTGCGCCCCCCCAGAGGGGCCATTCCTTCTGGGGGGCCTTGTCTTACTTGCAGATGCCTCTGGGCATCAGGCTTTCCAGTCTCAGACATATCGTCACTGCACGTTCTTTCAGGTGGTTGGCATAAGCCTGATTAAGCACTTTTATTTAAGTTGGAATATTAGAAGGCAGAGGAGAAAGAGTAGACTGGAGTCCTCTAAGACAGGAAAACCTCTGCGGGTTTAGGGCTGGTGATAGGAATTGATCAAGCTGTTCTTTGGAGAGGGGTTGTATGAAGTAGCAGGACTGTGGGATTGGCTCATTTGCCCAGGATGGAGGCCTTTGGAGTTTGTAGCTTCTTTCTCAAATTTGGGGAGAAGGAGGCAGGTGCCTCACACCCCTTTCTGGGCCGAGGCTCTTCAAGTGCTATTTGGTAGATCACTAGATGCACCAGGCTCTTATCTGGTCTTTTGAGGATGGGACATTTCGTGGCTTTTGTGGGAAGTGGAAGGGTGAGTGCTCGTCCACAGATGGTGAGACACCAGCAATTTAGAGGGCTGATTGGAAGTTGCAGTTTTTCATATGAAATACTGCCACTTCCCCTTCCACCGATGAAGGGTGTGTGATGATTGTGTGTTCCTCAAGGAGCTTATTCTCTGATGATGATAATGTAACTTGGGACAAAGTAGCACAGACTTCAGAATTATACTTCTCAAGTTCATTTCTGATTCCGTCACTTGGGTAAATTACATAATTTTTCTGAGCCTCAGTCTCTTCATCTGGAAAATGGGGATAATAATAGTACCGCTTAATAGGGCTATTATGAGAATGAAAAGAGATGATCTATATGAGGGGCTTTGCACAGTACAGGTTATATATAATAATAACACAATCTTCCTCCTCAGTTTAACCTTCTCTCTTTAGGCAATCATTTTGCAGTTGGACTAACATTTTTTTCTTCTTCTTTCAGTGAATTTGTACATATTCATACATATATATGAAAAAGTATGTTAAACAAATAACTAATGTCTGCTTTTCGATTACGTACACTACCCTTTCTGACATTTTTTGCCGTATGGAATTATGATGCTTGGTTAGTCTTATAATAAAAGGGACTTGTTCTTGTCTACCCCTATATCTTTTTTTTTTTTTTAATATCAGTTTGTTACATAGAGGCAGTAAATTTGCCTTATGTTTTGGCTAACTGGGATTGACCTGTTTCTAGAAATTATATAGAGGCATAACATTTAGGGTCCAATTTAATGGGAACAGGTACTTTTTCAACATGGCAAGAACAGGGTTTTCTAGGGAGAGTAGAGAAGGATTGTAGGTGGAATTCAGTGGAGCAGTGAAGCTAGTTTCCTTATCCCACTGACAACAGACTTACCCTCTTCCTCCACCTTATAGGGCTAGAAACTGTTGAGCAGAGTGAGTTTTGTTTTATCACATGGTACAAGGAAGTGCCTAGTTTCCAAGCACAATTATAATTAATGAGATTCAGTGAGACCGGGAAAGGAGAGAATCAGGCTTTGTTCTCACGTGGCTCTGAATGATGGAACTGGAACCATGTTGAACACTGATAAGCCATTCTCTGCCTGCCAGGTGGCAGCTGGGTTGCTACTCATTGCAATAGAACACCTGCTGGGGTGTCACAGGGGAGGGGGTGATGAGCTAAATTTCAGAATTGTTGGGAAAGAAAATACTTCCACACACAACATTTTAGCATTCCTAAAATGGTAACTGAATTGCAGTGTGTGCACCTGTATTTATACAGTGTGTCTCCTGTATGTTTCCACACAAGTGCATACTCACATATTCATTTATCAGCATTTTAGGACTGAAATGAACCAAGGTAACTGAATGAATCAGTGAGTTATATATATTTGATAGTCTAGCATTGAGTAGACAAGTTAAAAAAAAACACTGAAAAATTTAGCTTCACTGTATTTCTATAGCTCATGGTGTGTTTTGTATGCTTTGGTGATTATAAAAAAAACAAATTTCTGTAATCTGAAAATTAGGAATGGACTGAATACATTTTTCATCTTTGCTTTTAGGCTGCTGGCTTATTTACCCAAGCTAGTTTAATTATATTTGAAAATGCACTCACTCACTCATACATACTTATATATTATACATATATTTGAATAACTATTTGGTAGAAATTTTACTATTAAATGGAATGAAGTTAATTGAATGTTTTGTAAGTATTATGAAAGGATAATTTGGTGAATACTATCAACTCTTTAGCAACAAGAATTCATAATATTCAGCGTGTGTTATCAAAGTTTTTATAGCTCTAACTTGAAAAATGTCAGTTATGATAGTCCTGTTATATAATTCCAGTAATGTGAATTTTTAAAGTATTAAAATATACATATTGAATGCTAATAAGAACAAATTTATTTGAATAACATAAAACAAAGACATCTTCAAATAGAATATAATTTCTTTGATTATGGACTGAATGATTGAACTACATTGCCAGAAGGTCACACCCTGTTTAGAAAATTCTTTTAAAAGTCTCCTGAAAAACTATTAAAGGATTAAATAAAGGATCTGGGGGGACTTCTTTTATAGCTCGGACATCATATTTTTTCTTTTTTTTAAATAGGAAATATATTTTAACTGTATTTGCAATTTGGGAAGTCTTATAATTGGGAAATATTATATGTTTTCTACCCTGCAGATCACCCAGGAGGCTGGCGAATTTATGATCACTTTCCCATATGGCTACCATGCTGGTTTTAATCACGGTTTCAACTGTGCAGAATCTACAAATTTTGCTACTGTCAGATGGATTGACTATGGGAAGGTTGCTAAATTGGTAAGTTATGCCTCAAATGCTTAAATGTGTATTCTGATTATTATAGTGGGAAAGCTAAGAGCACATGCAGCATTTATTTTTTTCCTCAATGATGTTGTATGCTTGTCACCATAGTAATTTATTCCAGACAGATATATTTATTTTACATAGGCTATATTAATATTTGTAGCAATGTTTTCCTGTTTTGAGATTAATGTGGAGCAATTTACTTTGAGAGGTAATTTTATGCAATCAGTGCTTTCTTTCTTAAGGCCACCAGTTTTTTCGTGAGATTTTCCGGTGGCTCCCTGTGACTCCATATTAGGTAGGTGTGGCTCCTTCCATGTTAGAATTCAGTCCATGGCTTAGAAAACAACTATTTACAGAGGAAAGTGGTAAAATTGTTAACAAGAGGTTAAGGGAGGATGGTAAGAAGAAATAATTAAAACTGCCTTTAGCTCAGAAATGAATTTTTTGAAAGTAATAGTATAGAATGTATTTTAACAAGTAATATATCTTAATGTTAAATTTGGTATAAAAACTTGCATCTCCTGCTCAGTATATTTAATTTAGTTCACAAGCTGTGTATCTTCATTCACAAGCAACTTGTGTTAAATTTCATTAGTTGCCCCCCTGCAGCGTTAAATAGAGGACATATTCAAAGTGATGGTAGCTTCTATTAGGTTGCTTCCTTTCCTGTGGATCTTAAGGCAGATGTACAGGCTGGCAGAGGGCAGTTTCTTAATGAAACTGTTTTACTACAGAGTATGTAAAATTGACATATATTTGGTAGAAAATGGCACATACAGCCTATGTAGCCTTATCTTGGCCACTGCATGGTCCAGGCAAATATTATTCATTCTACATTGATAAAACTTTCACGTGGAACCATTGAGTGACTTGGATAGAAATATATTCAGGGAAGACAACTCTAGGTTTATTTTACACAGGTATTTAGAAAATTGCATAATATATTAAAATAAAAGTATAGCAACTCAGAAAGCATTTGAATGAATTCGTGACATAAAAGAAATCTTCTGCTATTAGAAGACTTTCTCTGTTCTAAGTAATTTTTATTTATGAGGGGTAATTTAGAAAGGAGCAGAACTGAACTACTTCTTTCCCTTACGCATCCTTCATAATACAGTAAACCTAATAAAAAAACAAAGCCCGGTGTACGTACCTTGGTCAGCTACTGCTGTGCTTTTGCAGAAAAGTAATGCTTGTATCTGCATCGAAACAGTGTCATAGTCCTGAGGTTATAACAAGGTATGTTATTTTATGGTTTGCATCTTTAATCATTGACATAATAAGTCAGCTATCCCAGCTGTCAGTCACCAGAAAAATTAGTTGGTTCTTGTTTACTACAACTTTCAGTTCTAATTCTGAGTATTGGCTTCTTCCCAAGACTAAAATGTCCTGAGTGCATTTCCACCTTTCCGGGTGGTCAGAGTGGGAGTGGAGTGTGACCAAGTAATAGAGGTCAGGAGTGGTCCTCTCTGAGGTCCCTCTCAGCTGATGGAGCCCAGACCTGTGGGGCTGTTAGGAAGCAGAGCCCCATGGTGGAAGAGGCAGGGATTTGAGGCCCAGCTCGTCTTCTTGCTAGCCAGAGAGCATCAGGAAAGTCATATCTCCTTTTTGTTTCTTCCTTTAGATTAAAAATCCCTCTCTACCTCATAGATTTGTTGGGAGGAAAAAAACTTAGGTATGTGGATATCCACTCATGCTGTGTTGATTTATATCATTCAATTTAGTCAGGGGATATGACTGTCTTGGTTCTGGTTTTTTTTTACTGGGTACAAAATGTTCAATGGCTATAATGCAGTTTTCGCCAGTTAATTTAAAATTGTAATTACATGTGTTTGAGATGTTTCTAGGTGTTGTCTCCACTCTTTCCTTACTTTTGGTGAGGTGGTGCTATTCTGAGAATGTATTAATTTTCTTTTGCAGCTGTAGCAAATTACCATAAAATTAGTGGTTTCAAACAATACTCTTGTACTGTTTCCTAGTCCTGTAGGTTATACATTTGACATTGATCTAACCAGCAAAAGTCAAGGTGCTTGCAGGGCTGCATTCCTTACTGGAGATTCTGTTGAAGAATCCACTTCCTTGCTCAGTGAGATTGTTGGCAGAATTCAGTTCCTGGCAGTTGTAGGACTGAGTTCCTGTTTCCTTGCTGCCTGTCAACCAGGTCTTTGCTCCTAGAGGCCTCTCTCAGGTCCTTGCTGTGGTCCCCTACATTTCAGAGCAAGCAATCCACAAAACCCTTTTTGTCATAAAAAATAACATATTCACAGATTGCAGGAACTAGGACATGGATATCTTTGCTGTTAGGGGTGGAAACGAGTGGGGGTGGGGAGTGTGGGCGTTAGCATTCTACCTACCACAGAGAGCTTCAACTGATAACTGACATGGTGACGTATTAAGACTCTACTTTGGGACTTCCCTGGTGGCGCAGTGGTTAAGAATCCGCCTGCCAATGCAGGGGACACGGGTTCGATCCCTGGTCCGGGAATATCCCACATGCCACGGAGCAGCTAAGCCCATGCGCCACAACTACTGAGCCTGCACTCTAGAGCCTGCAAGCCTCAACTACTGAGCCCACATGCCAAACTACTGAAGCCCGTATGCCTAGAGCCCATGCTCTGCAACAAGAGAAGACACTGCAATGAGAAGCCCGCGCATCGCAAGGAAGAGTAGCCCCAGCTCACTGCAACTAGAGAAAGCCCGCGCACGGCAACGAAAACCCAACAGAGCCAAAAATAACTAAATTAAAAAAAAAAACAAAGAATCTACTTTGATTCGTGTAATGAATTTTGGTTATTCTGCATAAAAATAGGAAGCTAATCTTGGATACAATTTTGAATGTTTCACTAAAACATCCTTAGGCTTTCTTAAATTTATTCCTCAGTATTAATGTTTTTCTTGGCCATTCTAAATTAAGTTTGCTTACATTATAATGTGCTGTGATGGCATTTTGAGGGAAGATTTTATTGTCTTTTATCATTTATTTGACACATTTTTATTGATTTTCAAGTCTGTTTCTTTAGGCAACCTTATGAATTTACTGTATTGTGTGTGTGTGTATTTACATGTGTGTGCGAACATGTGTAATTTTTAATCTTAGGAAAATTTGTAAGTTGGGCAGTTAGTTTTTGTGTTTTGCTGGGGACAAATGTAATGTATAGTGAATTAATTATGAATTGTACTTAAAGACTTTTAACTTTGATGATGGCCAAATTGGTTAGTCTTAATTCTTTGTCTTCTTCAATTCATTCTAAATGATAACTATTTAAAAAACAGTAATTTTTCACAAGTGATGATGAGTTATGCATTTAGGGGGGATAATTTAAAAAATAATGGCATACTTATAGTTGAAGCACTGGGGAATGACATCTGCTTTACCTGTCGCATGTTGATTTGAGTATATAAAAGCATCGGATAAAGTGTCTGTGGTGTGGCATTAATTAATTAACATGGTGCAGAGTGAAGGATCTCTACTGATAATATTTCATATATTACAAACCAATATTTCTAATTTCATAACATAGACAAGAGCTGTTAACGAGAGGTTATTTTTTAAAATTAATTTATTTAATTTATTTGGCTGCATCGGGTCTTAGTTGCGGCACACGGGATCCTCGTTGCGGCATGTGGGATCTTTGGTTGCAGCACGCGGGCTTCTCTCTAGTTGTGGTGAGTGGGCTTGAGAGCGCGTGGGCTCTGTAGTTGTGGCATGAGGGCTCAGTAGTTGCGGCATGCGGGCTTAGTTGCCCCGTGGCATGTGGGATCTTAGTTCCCTGACCAGGGATCGAACCTGCATCCCCTGAATTGGAAGGTGGATTCTTAACCACTGGACCACCAGGGAAGTCCCCAAGAGGTTATTTTTTAATTTAAAAAATAATTTTGGAAAGATAACCCCAGGTTCACTGATACTATTGGTGGTCTTTGTTTAACAGCCAGCAGGCTTTGGTTAATAGGAACCTTTTAAGCCATTCAGGTGGCTTAATGTAGATGGGGACAGAGCTCTGTTGTTTCAGGTAATGCCTGTCTGCTTTATACCAGGCACCATGTATGTATCTGTGAATTCATCACTTGGAGGCTGACCTATTTGATGGGAGCCAGAAGTGAGGGTAGAGTTGGCACTGCAAGGGATCCAGGACTGCTTCCTTTGTTGTTGGCTGCTTGACCTCTGGTGGCATCTCTGGAGCAGGACAGGAGATGAGGTTTCTGTGGATTTCCTTTGAATATATTACTGACCCTTTGGTATGTGGTATTGGTTCATGAAACCTTCCCTTTGTTTAAAGTATAGCTAACATTGACTAGAACTCCCATGCCATTATTTGTGGTGATTCCAAATATTCGCTTCCAAATTTCAGCAAATTCCTGAACCTTTGATATTCTCAACTAAATAATAATAACAACAACAATAATTATTATGTGGATATTCCACTGCCTGTCGGTATATTCCCTGTATTCTAGCACTTAGTCCAGACGGCTCTTTATTATAGTATCTACCCAAACTGCCTCACCTCTCACATAAGGCTTTTTTTGTGCCTAGATTGTGGAGAAGGTCTTTAGAAAACAGGCATAGGTAGAAATGAGCCATGATAGCAACTTAATTTGACTATCCTTGTTTCTAAAAATTCCTGCTAATGCCCTTGGCCTTGCTGTTCCTCTTGTTTCTATCTTTCCCTCTCTTCTCTTTAGGATCATTCAGCTCTTTTTTGCCTTGACCTAGTAAATATAGCAAGCCAAATCCTGCGTGATACTCCAGAAGAGGAGGGCCTTGCCTTAAGAGGGCCCACCTACCTAAGAAAGTGGTTATATAATTCCCCCCCCCATTTAATTTATCAGAATTAAGGTTTTTCACTGACAAAAATTGAGAAGAATGTTCCAGGTGGCCATGTGCCCATATGCCTACTTATAGGCAGAGTTCAGCTTTGGTGAGTGCCCAGTGAGTTTCTTCTCTGGAACAGGAATTGTGCTACATGATTGTACAAAAGGACTTGTTTTCTTTGTCTTCAAGGAGCTTTCATAAAGAGCAGAAGGGCTTTTAATAAACCTCCATTTGCAAAGCTATAGTATGAGTGGAACATATCATCCAGTTATTTTAGGCATTTTTCTAGTTTTGAATATCAGAGTAATCTAGAGTGAAACACTATGTATTTTTTTCTAGTAGAGATTTTAAAATATCTACCAAATTGCATAACAGTTGAACTAAGATATTGGTGTATATTCGAGATGAATGTTTTCTGTTCCTGGAACGTTCTTTCTGTCTGTGGTGAAATGGAGTCCGTGGTAACTTCTGTGCAGCAGCTGTGGTGGCATTCACAGGTCTGCTTCCTAGCTAGGATGGATCAGAGAGCTGGCCTGCAGGTTGTATTTCATTTTTCCGTTTGGTGGGATGAAGTGCAGTTGTTTTGATGTTAGGTTTGATGGATTTGTTTGCCACTGCATTCATTAGCTTCACATCAGAAAACTGACAGGCTGTTAAATGAAACTTTGGCTTAGATTTTCAGCTTGACTGTTTGGAGACATTTGTGAAGATACTATGTTTTTGTGTTGCAGCAGCCTCCAGCACTATGATTGTCTCTAAGGGAAGAAAAGTTATTTACTGTACTGATTTTGTTGAGTAAAAATGAATCATTGTCTGGGGGACAGTCATATCTAGCCTACACCATCAGAAGCAATGTATTTATGACAGTGTGTGCAGCATGAGAGACTTATCTGTGGCATGATAAATAACATTATATTCTTGGAAGGAAAGGTAATAGTTGGTGACTCCAAAATGATATCTCATATTTTACATTAATTTTATTTTAAGTGATAATCTATTAACATGATATGCCAGAAAGTTGAAAAATTGCACTGCAGAGCTGGGAATGTTCTCTTATGAACTCCAAGAGCATTACTTCACTCTCTAACTTTAAAGCATTCGGACATTTGAATTCTCAAACGTTTGAACAAGTTTAAAAAGAGATGATAGAATGTTGAAATTGATTTCCTTTTAATCTGGAAGGGATTTCAACTATTAAATTGTCTTTCATGCAAGAACCATGATAGGGGTTCATTTTATTTTATATTTCAATTCTTCTCTAAAATTAAATTTGGTTTTTCCTAAATCAGGTAGCAGTTGTCCTAAAAAATCTTTAATCTTGGGCAGTCTTTATTAAAGCAATCAGGAATCATTTTAACAGTGAGTCTCTAGGTTATATTTTAATATGCTTTAGATCGTAGAATACCAGTATAGTGACATTTCTCTATTCTTACAGCTTGTGAAGGAAAGAAAATGTAGACAGTGTTGCACATTGCTCATTTAACAGTTCTTGGCATTCTGATTTTAAGTGTCTGGTATGGCATATAAAATATGAACTTCGGGAGTTTAGTGATTTTATATTCTTCATTTTATCTTTTTACCTCTACTTTGTCTCTGTTTCCTGGGTCCTGGTGGTACAACATAGCAGTGCTGATGAGTGACTGTCCTCTGCCTTTTTTACAGAGCTTAAAGGAAAGAAGAGAAAATACCATGTAGGGAAAAAGAAGCATGCAAAGTCATGTCCTTAGGAGTTTGTACTCTAACGGGGAAGTTAGTATTTATGTATCAAGAAGAGGTATTAAGAAAGAAAATAGTCACATTATGTCCCCATTTTGTTCTGATGAAGTATTGAGTTGTGGGATTCAGAAAATCTGAGACTTCAAGTAGAATACTAAGAGAGCCAATTGATTAGTATATATTGTGTCTGCAGGAGAGATATTTGGGGCTTGAGTCCTCTGAGATAGGGAGCCTGATTTCATTCAGTGCTAATTTAAATTTGCTGGATTATGGGATTTGAATGGAACTAGGTATATGGTTTATGACACTGATGTTTAGTTGCTAACCTGAAATCAAGATAATATCTGTTTTTGAGGCTTTAGTTAACTCAATACCTTAAAAAAAGTAAATTGGCTTTTTGAATAATGTGTACACTATACTGAGAAGAATTAATTTGTCTTTAAGCCATTTTACTTTCGTCTAGTTTCATAGTAGTCGTAGCTGACATTGTTCACAATCTGCCAGGCGTTGTGCAGGGCACTTCACACGTGTTACTTCTTGCCATCTCAGAGATAATGCATGTCTTCTGTCCTCTACTAGCCCCCTTTCTCAGACCAAGGAGTTGGGATGATGCCTAAAATGAGGACGGTGAGGTTGAGATTAGAGGCAGCAGGTTGGCCCCCTAGTGCCCCATATCCTTCTGGATTCATCTCCTTGGATGTGGTGGGTTAAACAGGTGCCAGCCAAGTATGTGATTTGTAGGATCACTTTTAAGATACTTGAGGCTTCAGAATGATCCTGTCCTACGTAAGTTGTAGTTGACAATCACCACCAGGTGGTGGTGATTCTCTCTGGCATTTGTTTTTGTTTGGATTCTTTTTTTTTTTTTGCGGTATGCGGGCCTCTCACTGCTGCGGCCTCTCGCATTGCGGAGTACAGGCTCCGGACGCGCAGGCTCAGCGGCCATGGCTCACGGGCCCAGCCGCTCCGCGGCATGTGGGATCTTCCTGGACCGGAGCACAAACCCGTGTCCCCTGCATCGGCAAGCGGACTCTCAACCACTGTGCCACCAGGGAAGCCCTGTTTGGATTCTTAAAGCCAGTGGACACTTTATTCTGTATTCTTATGATCTGTTGATCAACCTACATATGAATTCTTTTTTAGCCTATCGTTACCTCTCGGGCTTTGACCACCCTACTCTTAGACTAAGTTGGGGAAAAAAAAAGTTTCTTTACTTCCTTTTTCATTTTGAGGAGTGAGAGGGATCCTGAGGCATCAGTCTGGACAAAAAGGTGTGTATGTAGAGGATCAGAACAAAGTTTAGTATGCTCCTACCTTGACATATTTCATGATTATCAGGGACCTAATTTTATTGAAGCACTTTTTGAAGCTTTGGGGAATTTTTTGTTTACCATTTCTTTTGCCTTTTCCATGGTTTTTTTTTTTTCAGTGTTTATAACAGTAAACACAGTAAAAAATTCCGTAAAATGCTGTGTCCTAGATAAATGTTTGGAGAAGACGGTAGAAGTCGGGAGTGAGTATTCTGGCCAGTGGTGATCCAGAATTCTAGGAGAGTAGTGGGAAGAACACCTTGGCGGTATTTGAGGGAAGCAGCCCCTCGAGGGAACAGAGGGATAATGGGAGAATCATTTGGGCTCTGGGCACCCCCAGCATTTATAACAAACAGATTTCCTGGTTCCCCACAGCTTCTCATTCTCTCCCACACAGGGTTTACTGTGTTTTCCTCCTTCTGCAACTACCACTGAGAAGACAAGCAATGGTTTATCTAGTAAGGGGTGGTTTCCTCGCTTGAGGGATTCGGAGCCAGGTGGCCCCAGGGTTGGTGCATCTCAGCAGTGTCATGAGGTCTCATACTCTTCCCCTCCTTCTGTCTTATTCTCCTCCGTGGGAGGGTATTTATTAGCAAGCTTGCCACTATAGCTGTGCTTACTGCAGACATGTTTCTTCCAAGGAGGAAGGAGGGGGACGATGCAAGAATGTGGCTCACCCTCGTCCCTCTACCTGGGAGGAAAATCTTTCCTTGAACCCTACCTGAAAAAACTTTTATATCTCATGGCCAACCCAAACCATAAGGAAGCTAGGAAAGTAAATGGCAAGTCATTTTGGGAGAGCACCTGTTATGTGCTGGGCCCTGTGCTTTCAGTTAAGAAAGTAGTAAACAAGACATGTGTTGTCACTGTCTGGTCAGTCGATCCACATTTAGAGTCTACAGCAGCTGTTCTCAACCCTGCGGAGCTTTAAAAGCATGGACCCACCCAGACCAATAGGATAAGAATCTCTGGTGAAGGGATACAGCATTTGCATTTTAAAAATCCCCCTAAGTGAGTCTGCTGGATGCTTTGCGTTGAGAACCAGTGGTCTTTAGTGAATTAAATAGGCCTTTGTTGTTTGGGTTGATGTTTTCCTTTTTACATTTCAGCTAAAGGTTCACTGGCAGCTCTATCAAACAGACCAAAATAATTATAAATGCAATTTATATATAAGTGTAATGTATAAATTTACCACATTAAAAAATTTTCTTCTGAGAACCTAAAGCTTTCCAGTCCATATGTGACATCCATTTTACAACTTAACTCATCACGTCAATCCAGATGATGAAGCCTAAGATTTCATAGCAGGAAGGGAAATGATCGATTTGGAAGGTTTCCGGACAACCTAAGAAAAAGGAAACATGGACCATTAAAATAAAGTCAGTTCTTCTAACACCAATAAGCTGATTTTCTTTGGGAAAATCACTTTGCCTTGATAAGACTGTACTGTTGAAATCATGGTCCTGTTCCTAAATTTATTCAAAAACTGTGGTGGAAATGTCCACATGTTGGTTAGGAGGCAGCATGGCGAGGGGTAAAGAGAGCACAGTTTGTAGCTAGTGGGGCTGGATTTGAATATGGGGATGCCTGCTTGCTAGTGATTAATCCTAGCAAGGATTCACTTGATAACTTTATGATCTGGTTGCTAATTGTTTGTTCTTACACAGTACCTCCCTCAAAAGATCTATATAATCTTTTGATTCAATGCTGTAACTTACAGAAAAAGCTAGTTATAGGAGGACTCGGGAAAATTCATCAGGTGGGGTCTGAACCCTTGGCCTAGCCACGTAGTGATTTTTCTTTCTCAGTGGAAGACCTAAGTGTGAATTAGGACTTCTTATATAAGGCATGCCAACCAAGATCACTGTTCCCTTTCCTTCAAGACACTTGTTCTCTGCTGATTGAACAAAAGCAACATGTGCAGATGCCCAGTTTGAAGTTTGATGTAGGCATCTTGCCTACTTGATCATTTGCTGTGACCTCTTTGAATCAAAAGAGAGCTTTAATGGGATTTCACTGAGGTCAGTGGCTATAATTAGACTTTAATCTGTGGATCCACAGTCTATCCTCCGTCTGCTGTGAGCAAGATGATAGAAAGCGTGAACACACCTCTCTTCAGAACTGCTTGTCAGAACTGTAGCCTGGAAATTCCCACGGGGGCTGCAGCCCTGGAACACTCTCTCACCAGAGCCCCTTCTCAAGCAGAAGGTTGAAAGTAATGAGGGTAGTAGCTGAACAGGGTGTTGATATTTAAATATCAAAGGGAATAAAGAATGGGTGAAGAAACCCCTGATTAATCTCTATTACTGTTTTAACAGTTCCGCACTTTCGCAATTAGAAGAAACAGAGCATTAGACGATTCAAAGAGGAAAGGTGCCCCCAGTTAGGCAGACCCTAAAAAAGTCTGATATAATATAGAAGCCCAGCGCTTGGTTCTCTCCCTCTTTCAACCATGCCTAGTATTTTAAATTTACTATGCTTTTATTCCCTACAAACTATGCTTAGTAATATTATTTTGCCTCATTCTGAAATGAGGAAGGTAAAGCAAGAGTGTCTTCTGGACATTCCAGATACTTTGGAGGGATGATTTGCAACATGACAGCTTAGAGCACTGATTGATTCTTTGTGGCTCTATCTGTGATATTTAGTGCTCACAGCTAATTCCATCTGGCATTATTTTTGTCTTTCATTTGTATTGATCAGTGTGCTGACCCTACCAAGTGCTGCCCTCAAGTGAGAGCAATATCAATACTTGCATGCCTCTTGCTTATAATGCTGAGTGCAGTTTTATGATGGTGGTATGTTTCTCTTGCTGTCTGATATTTTGATTTTTATCATACTTGAGTGTGACCAATGAATAAGTAGCTAAGTAAGGGAAGTTTCAAATTAGTGTTGTTAAAAATATGAAGAAATAAAATCGTACTATTGGGGAACTGTCTATTTTATAGTCATAAATAGCAGTATTTTGGCAGATAGGGGATGAGGATTGTATGTATATGTTTTACCAATATTGCTATTGTTTTATAGTCTTTTAGTAAAAGGCTAGAAAAACATTAAAGAAGAAAAGTTTAGCATGCCTTATGTTCCATGTATAATACCAAAGTTAGTTTTATAAAATTAATTATATCTTGTATCTCCCTTCAAGATGCTTCATTAGAAATATATAGCTCAAGTAGTTATTGAGATTCCATGATCTGCTTAGTATTGCCATCAGGATCACTCCTGACGTGACACAGGGTAGTGGAGGCGGCTGACACTTTGGAGACTAACAGACTGTCTTGAATCCCTCTCAGGCTGTATGTAATTATTCTGAGCTTCATTCTCCTCATATATTAGGGAGGCACTGTTGTGCAGTGAAGGCGGACAAGTTCAAGGCTTGGCCAGGCTCTGACTTGAATTCTGCCTTTTCCTTTTACTAACTGTGTGATTGGAGCAAGTACTTAATTAACCTCTTTAAATACCTTTTTCCCATATGTAAAATGGAGATTATAGCCTCTTTAACTTGTTCTGAAAATTAAATGAAATTAAATCTGTAAGGAGCCTTGCCGGAGTTGTGGTGGGGACTGGATAGATGTGTGGTGGGTTAGGATTGTGTTTCCTCTGCATCTTTCTTGCAGAATTCCAGTTTGGGGAATTGACCTTGGCTCAGTGGTGGGCCTGGCTGGTCTAAGAGAATTCCCATTTCCTTTTCCAGCGAAGACGGATCAGATCAATGGGCCAATCTTGGCCAAATAGAAAGGAGGGTAGGATTGGTGGAGAAATAGAGGAAAACGCCAGCTTGCCCTAGGAGAGTAATGGGAGGCTCGTCTCTCTAGATGAGGACAAGGAAGCACTGAAGTCTCCAGCCTGCGATCTTAAGGGGACCAGACCTAGCTTAAAGCCCATGCTTTGGACACCAGATTAGAGAGCTGAAAGGCTTCTGTTTAAAATCAAAGCCTGGAGAAAGCAGGCCAGTGTTTTATTTTCATAACTCTGTCAGAAATACAAGTGTTTGTTGCTCCATCTCCAGAGTATTTCTTTCCTTACTAAAAGTGCTTTGATGGCTAATTTGAGTGCAAGCAAACAAAGACCCAACGCAATCACACAGACCCGTGTTAGAATTCTGGTTCTGTGTGTGGTACTTGTGTAACCTGCATCTGTGAGCCATAGTTTTCCTACCTGTAAAGAAGGCTTTAACTGGTGCCTCACCAAGATGGGGGCCACAATGGGGGCAGGCACCTAGCACCATGCCTCTCTCACTGAGTACATTTTAAAAAAGCCATTCATCATGGTCATTTCTAAGTCAGGGAACTCCCTAATACTATCTGGGGAAGACTGGTGGGGTTCATGCCTGAGGTGCTGAGAAACAGTGGCTATGGGGATAGTATTTGCAGCATACGTGCTAACAGCAGGCTGGGCAGATGGATTGCTTTATATATTTCTACTGAATTCTCACATCCATTCACTTCTACTTTCTGCCAAAATGAGGGCAGCATTTGGAGTTCTGTGGGCCAGACTGCCAAGAGGAGGAATTTGAAGGAGCTGTTGCTTATGTGTTCAAAAACATACTGCGGCTCTTGGGCCCTCTGTTGAATTCGAAAGACCATGTGTTGTAAATTCTTGGAAAGAAAACCATCATGGACGTTGTAGATTCCTGCTAAGTTTGACTCTCGTCCAGACATGGCTTTTACATACTGCATACATATTTGAATTAAGCGAAAAGAATAGGTTGTTTCCAGCAACTTTCTAAATTTTCCTAAACTATATTTTTATACGACTTAGTCATAATATTCAGTGTTTCTTATATTCCCAGTTCTCAGGAACGTGTATTCTGTCCTTTAATTTTAAGTATTAATTAACAAAAAATTGGACTGTTCTGATGACTATTGAAATAGCATGAAAACCTGTTTTTTTGAAAACTAAAAAATTGTTCAAACTTCAGTAGTATTCATAGTAATACTGAAGGATTTTTTTTCTTATCATATTAGTAAAGCCATAAGGAAAACTCCCATTACTCTTGAGAATGTACTTGTTAGAGTGATCACTTTGTACTTCTGTTGGTGGTGGTGTAATTGGGGTAAGTATCCTGAAAAGCAGGTAGGTAATATGTATCAATACCCCTCAACATCTCCATGCCCTTTGATCCATTTCTTGCACTCCTAGGAAATAACTGGAAATGCAGGCAAAAGTACACTTAAAAATATGATTGTTGTAGTGCTAGTTTTATCAGCAAAAATTGAATTATAACTATTATGTCCAATGATATGGGAATCATTGAGTAAATTTTGGTGTGCCATGTACTAGAATCCTTTTAATTTTACAGAAAATTATTTGAAAGGAAATCATGATGGCTCTTAGTATTGTTACCTGTTGTTAAAATGTATAAAAAATTAGTATATGTCAATGGCCAAAAAAATTAGAGTACAGAAAAATATTTAATGGCATCCTTTCTAGTCCCTTCCTTAAAGGTAAAGCCTTTTAACAACTCCTTGTATATCCTTCAAAAATATTAGCATATGTCTGTCTCTATCTTTTAAAAAATTTACACAAAGTTAATCAGTGCTGTTCATATTGTTTTCCAATGTCTTTAAACAGCTTTCCTTTTAATACATCTTTCATTTGTGGCAAGTAAAACATTTAGAGTGTAAATATTTATTAGAAAAATCTTCTAGCTTATCCCAATAGAGTAGGACAGGTGGCTGCCGTGGATTTTTTTTTGTGGGCCATTATAGAACCACAGTAGTGCATAAGAGTTCATTGCACAGATCTCGTTAACAAATCAGGACTTTGAAAACGAATGCCTTAGTTCATTGCTCTGTTCCCCCACCCCACCCCCCGCCGTGCAGAGCAGAAGGCTAGGTGCACCTGGAGCACTTGCACGTTTCCAGCCCTGTCTTTGTTGACGGGCCCTGCCTGTACCAGCATCTCAGCTTATTCCACCACAGTTAATACTGGGAGATAGTTAATGCCATCGTAGTTTGTGTTTTACTGAATGACAGCATTTCTAACCGTGTCCTCATATTTGAAGGATTGGATTGGTTAAATAAATTTTAATAAGTTCCTTTAGAATTGCATTTCTGTGTCCTCATAAAGGATTATCCCAGTGAATTTGGAAGACATGGCAGGAAAAAGTAACTGAATGACTTTTGTCAACAGTTATGTGATAATGGGAAATTGAAATAGACATGGCAGGAAAAAGTAACTGAATGACTTTTGTCAACAGTTATGTGATAATGGGAAATTGAAATAGGAATGGCACAAAGAGGGGATAAAACCCAGCCTGGTTGCTACGTACAGATATAGGCAAGAAAGGCTACATAAAATAAGAAAATGCCAACTGCAATAATCATACAGGACACTCTACATTTAAAACACGTACATGAAGTAAGACAATCAGGAAGTTATTGCCCATTGTTTCAAGAGAGCAGATGGTGCTTAAAATATCCCTTAATTTTATGTCATTCTTAAAAGCAAACAACCAAAGAGCATATACAATCTATATTTAAAAAGTTAAGTGCAAACTTTTCTGTTTTGGGGGGATGATAGAGTAGAGCTGAAGAAGAACAAAAGTAGCATTAAATCTGCCAATAAAGATACACATTGGAGGCTGTCTTGGCAGGGGATTGAAGGCATAGATGAGGGGAGAGATAACCAAGAGAGCAGTAATCCAAACCCTGCTCAGCTCCTGTGTGAAACTCTTCTCTGTTACATATTTTCCCTCTCATTGGCTTTAGTAAGTGACTTGATGTTTAAGTTTTGAAATGTCTAGATTATGTCTCTAAAACTACATCCATTTAGGTACACGGTCATAATTTTTAGAAAATGTGATTTCATACCTTAGTATTTCACATTTGATTAGAGAAAATTTTAGGAAGGTTTTTTGAATTTTGGTGCTGTTTACACTCAGGACCTTCTGAATAAGTGCTGGATCATAGATCCTGAAGTGTTTAGTTTGAGTAAGCATGACCAAGGCCTCTCAGTAGATAAACTGCTGTTCTCAGATTTGTATACGGTTTACACTATAGCAGTGTGTCTTAAAAGGCATTTCTGTAGCGTAGTTGCCTTGTGATCAATTCATGGTGCTTTTTTGCCCAGTTACTACACAGATGTATTTGTGTAGAGATGGGAGGTGTCTGTGGCACCTCAATAGAGATGGAAGGTGTCTGTGGCAAAGTTAAGTCAGTCTGTGATGTACTCAGCCACTCAGGGCTGGACTGAAAAGTGAACACAGATTCCTTTACAGTTCCCGTTTACCACTTTACTGTTTGTTCTCTTCAGTGATCCCGCCTGTCAGAGCAGCCTAAGTGAAAGCGAAGACAAGGAATTGGAAGCTCAGATCCATATTTCTAGAAGTCTCCACTCTTTGAGTTGTACAGTGGAGAATCTGAAGTCCATACTCAGTTACTGAGTAACTGATGTAGCTATTTACAGGAAAATTGGGGCGATGCAATTCACTGTGTTTTCAAAGAAACATTTTGAGGTTGGGAAGTTTACAAATCTAGAATTGCAATATGCACATGTAGAGTTTAGTTTTATTAGATTGATATAATGCAGTTTGGGCTGATTTCAGTCTAAGAGATCCCCCTTTCCCCCTGTTTATATTCTGCATTTACCTTCTGGAACTGATTGACATGATAGCAGATTGAATCAGATTTATAATTCCTAGACTTTATAATCATTAAGCTTTGAAGTAAATGGTGCTTCTTATTTAAGGAAATTCCACAGGATAAAGCCAAACAGGTACCACTATGGAAGGGATTGTCTTCAGTGGATATCATGTGTTCAGCTCCTAGCTGCTTATTGTCTTAATAGGGTCTGTGGACAAAGTAGTCCTCAGTGTAACAGTGGTTCTGGGCCTTCTGCTTCAATGTGTTTGTCTCTGAAGCAGAAGGCCTGGAACCACTAATCAGTGTCCACCAAATTTCTTAAGACTGGCATTCAGTTTAATTCAACATCTGTTAATTACCTGTTGTGTAATGACCTGTGATGGACTTCTGGGAGGAGGCCCCAGTTATCCTGAATACTGTGGGTGCATAGTCAGTTTGATGAGATCTTAGACCCACTTCCCTAAAACAGGCTTTTTGTCATGCATATAAGAATATTAAAAAAATTGGAATATTATCAAATATATAATTTTACATTTTGCTTATATTTTTATTGTTTTTGAATATTTTCTCATGCCACTTCAGCATTCTCAAAAATACTATTTAAAATAGCTGAGGGGCTTCCCTGGTGGCACAGTGGTTAAGAATCCGCCTGCCAATACAGGGGACACGGGTTCAATTCCTGGTTCAGGAAGATCCCACATGCCACAGAGTAACAAAGCCCGTGTGCCACAACTACTGAGCCTGTGCTCTAGAGCCCATGAGCCACAACTATTGAGCCCGCGTGCCACAACTACTGAAGCCCGTGCGCCTAGAGCCCGTACTCCGCAACAAGAGAAGCCACGGCAAATGAGAAGCCCGCGCACTGCAATGAAGAGTAGCCCCTGCTCACCGCAACTAGAGAAAGCCCCTGCGCAGCAATGAAGACCCAACATGGCCAAAAATAAATAAATTAAGTAAATAAATTTATTTAAAAAAATAGCTGAGTATTTTATCCTATGAATGTACCCTAATTTAACAGTTGACCTGTTGTTATGGAGTTCGGTTATTTGCAAATTTCAGTATTACAGATTGCACCATAGTAAAGAGTTTTATGAATTCATTGCTGTCCAATTCTCTTTTTTCTCAAGAGATATAATTTTAGAAGGGTAATTTTTTTTTTCTGTTTAAGGATTCTTTTTTTTTTAACATCTTTATTGGAGTATAATTGCTTTACAGTGGTGTGTTAGTTTCTGCTTTATATCAAAGTGAATCAGCTATACATATACATATATCCCCATATCTCCTCCCTCTTGCGTCTCCCTCCCACCCTCCCTATCCCACCCCTCTAGGTGGTCACAAAGCACCAAGCTGATCTCCCTGTGCTATGTGGCTGCTTCCCACTAGCTATCTATTTTACATTTGGTAGTATATTAAGTCCATGCCACTCTCTCACTTTGTCCCAGCTTACCCTTCCCCCTCCCAGTGTCCTCAAGTCCATTCTCTATGTCTGCATCTTTATTCCTATCCTGCCCCTAGGTTCTTCATAACCATTTTTTTTAAGATTCCATATATATATGTTAGCATACAGTATTTGTTTTTCTCTTTCTGACTTAGTTCACTCTGTATGACAGACTCTAGGTCCAACCACCTCACTACAAATAACTCAATTTTGTTTCTTTTTACAGCTGAGTAATAGAGAAGGGTAATTATTGAATCAAATAGTTTTTGGATACAGGTTGTTGGATTGTTTCCAGAATTTTTACTCATAGGTCACAAAAAAATTATTTTTTGCCAACACTGAGATTGTTATTAAAATAATTTTCCTTTTTTAAAGAAAAAGCATAAGCGTATTTTTTTTGAATTTTATTTTATTTTATTTTATTTTTTTATACAGCAGGTTCTTATTAGTTATTGTACATATTAATGTATATATGTCAATCCATAATCTTATTTTTTATTTTCATTTAAAAAATTACTAAGGAACTTGAATAATTTTAATTGCTTATATTTTCTATTCATATTTTAATATTCAAAATATTATTATGAATATTATTATGAATCAAGGATACAAACCTTTGGCTTTATTTTCCACAAACATTATTCCCAGTTTGTTTGCTTTTAAATTGTATTGGAGTACTTTTTGTGTTTTTATTTACAGGAGTCAGTGTTTGCATATGGCCCAGGGATTGAGCCTGTGTTCCTTTTTTCCTCTTAGCTGCCACTGTACACCCACCTGGACCTTCTTTTTTCCAAATATTGTCAGTGGAATGGGCGTAGCCTTCCTAATTCCCACTCTGTTCCTGCAGCAAATTGTAGATGTCATTTGTATTAAGATTTATACTGCTAGTAACTGCAGGGCAACAGAGGATTGAGAGTCACACTTTGTGGGAGTCTCAGAGGTTTTAAGTCAGATTATGTCCTATCTACCTCATAGGGATAAGGATGTCTTTCCACTGGTTCCTCTGTGCAATTGAATAAGGAGGTCTTTACTGTTTCCAGGTTCTTGACCTACATTTTTCAGCTCCACTGCCCAGTTTTTACCCTCTTATGCTTCAGCTTTGCTTTATTGTGCTCTTTTCCCTAAACAGCTTTACACTGTATACGTTATTGATTACATGTGGAAAGATGTCTTGAAAAAGCTTGCAGAAATTCTAACACCCTTCGAAGTTCAACTTAGTATCCCTTCTCTCCCATGAAACCTTTCTTGGGGCAGCTATATTCTATTAATTGTGTCCTTGCTTATCTCTCTTCCCTGGACCTACCTGTTAAATAGATGCTTTTTATTCGATTCATCTTCGCAGAGCAGGACATGTTATCTTGTCTCAAGGGGTCAAGAGAAAGTGTTTCTCTGCCTGCCATTCCCAGATGCAATGACTATGAAACCAAACCTAGTCCAAACACAGTGGTCTTGACTTGAGTTAAACGCTGGGAAAGCAATTAGTGAGGAAATTACAGTCTTGGGGAAACAGAAATAGGACACAGAGGGAAATGGGTATTCAACAGTCAAGACACAACTATAGATTGAATGTTCATTCCTTCACTAAGCTATGCATTTAACAGAGGATGATAAACTCTTTGGGACTGGGCAGTTTGCAAGGGGGGAAAAACTTGATAAAGATCAGTTCCAATCTAGATGTGTGGTTTTTACAAAGCCTGTGTGTAGAGATGTGCAGACACTAGAGTAAGTGCTTCTGTAAATTTAATAGGAAGGAGCCTAATGACAGCTTGGGTGTTTGTGACTGTGCTGTTCATTAATGAACCTTCAGAGTAAATTTATACCTAAGTGAAAGGAGGACAAAGCTAGCCTGTTTTATGCCATTTGTATGTTATGGTTTAAGCCCCACAGCAGAACTAATCACTGGAGTTGTATGGATTACTGAACAAAGATGAGGAAGTTTGAACATCAAGGAAAGATGCTATTTATAGAGTTATTTGTATTTTCAGTTGGGGATTTTAGCTGTGGCTTAAAAGAAGTCATATAATGAGGAAACATCAATGGGATGCTATATGGTTGCCAAAGAATGTCATTCTTAGGATTACATGCTTATTATTATTATTAATTCTTTTTTTAATTATTATTATTATTATTTTTGCGGTACACGGGCCTCTCACCGTTGCGGCCTCTCCCGTTGCGGAGCACAGGCTCCGGACGCGCAGGCCCAACGGCCATGGCTCACGGGCCCAGCTGCTCCGCGGCACGTGGGATCCTCCGGGACCAGGGCACGAACCCATGTCCCATGCATCGGCAGGCAGACCCCCAACCACTGCACCACCAGGGAAGCCCCATGCTTATTATTTTTATGAGATTTTGATAGTTCTTTATAAGGAGAATATTTTTGCATTGTAAAAAACATATGAATACTCAAATATATGATATGCATTTTCCCTCTGTATAGTTACAGCTTTTGGTTTTTAAAGATTTTTCCTTGAGTCACTGAAAAGGGTTGGCATTACATGTTTTTATGTACTTAATTGTGTACAGTTACAGACTCAAGTGGGTTTTAAAATCAAGTTGCTTCTAAATGTTAGTTTGGCAAAAATAAAAACTGCCCTGCATTTCTACTGTGCAGCTGCTAAAAATAGTGGAAAACATCTGTATGTACTGATACAACAAAGATCTCCAAAATACATTGTTAAGTAAAAAGCAAAAAGCTAGTTAATGTGTACTTTGTATAGTGTGAAGCTATGTTTTTAAAAACAATCTTAAAAAAAAAGTAAATAGAAGAAGAAATGAAAGGAATCATATAGTTAATTATGGTGGCCTTTGGCCAGTGGAATGAATTTGAGGTGTGTAAAGCAGGGACCCTCACCTTTTATGCACTCTACTTCTGTGTTGTTGGAGACTTTTTTCTTTTTCTTTCTTTTATTTTTTTAAACAAGACTGCTTTCATGTATTATTTTGTGCTATTTAAAAAATATCCAATAAAATTATTTCTTACAGTTTTCAGTAGTATCTTTGTATGGAGAGCCCTAATGTCTAATGTCTAAATGTGTCTCATAGGCACATGGTAGAGATATTCTGAAATCTCTCTGCTTCAGGATATTTAGCTTGTAACCAAAATTTCACTGTGAAGGAGGAGGTGATAAATATATGTGTCTATATATGCTCATAGTACTTTTTTTTTTTTTAAGTGACTCAGCCCTTGCAATGTTGTTTTGGGAGGTCACCACTCCTTTTTTTTTTAATTAATTTTATTTATTTTTGGCTGTGTTGGGTCTTGGTTGCTGTGCATGGGCTTTCTCTAGTTGCTGTGAGTGGGGGCTACTCTTCATTGCGGTGCGCGAGCTTCTCATTTGTGGTGGCTTCTCTTGCTGTGGAACACAGGCTCTAGGTGGGCGGGCTTCAGTAGTTGTGGCGTGTGGGCTCAGTAGTTGTGGCTTACAGGCTCTAGAGCGCAGGCTCAGCAGTTGTGGTGCACGGGCTTAGTTGCTCAGCGGCATGTGGGATCTTCCCGGGCCAGGGATCGAACCCGTTTCCCCTGCATTGGCAGGCGGATTCTTAACCACTGCGCCACCAGGGAAGCCCCTTCTAGTACTTTTAAAACGTTTAAAACTTTATCCTGTAATTACTGCTTGATCTGTAATTAAGGTGACATTCCTCATTGATTGCAAAATGGAAATAAACAACATCGATACACATTCAAACAATTGTTGAAAGAATTAAAGTGGAAATTTGTGTTAAAATTATTTTCAGTTAGAATATGTGTTCTGTATTTGTTGTAGTAAAAAAGCCTGAAATTGCATAATGGCTTTTTCTAAGGCATATACCATGTGTGTGTTTGTCATTCCCATATAATCCAAACTCACTGGCAGATTCTGTAAATTGTATCATGGACTATGGTGCTTAAATATTAATGTATTTAATTTTGTTCTCAAAGTGAAGATTCACGGACAGTGTGTATCATTCACCAGCAGAGGGCAGTGTCTCTTCACAATTTTTTTTCTGCAAAGTCCTTTGGAATGAGTGGGTTTCCTCATACCATTTGACCTAATTTGACATATAGAGACGTAGAAGATATTATTGATTATGTATTTGTAATAGATATGTTTTATATGGAAGAGAAGATGATAAAATCAATGTAACTTAATGTAGGAAGGGGTATTTATACTCTTGTTTCTATTCCTTCTAGATTAGTTGTTTCTTAAAAGAAATGCTCATTTTATGTGTAGGAAGCATTTAGCCTAAAATATCATCAAATTGAAGTGCTTTCTTTTGTGAAATGAAGTTATAATTCCCCCAAATCTATTTCAAGCTGTTCATGGGTTTGGTTCCTACATGTTGTATAGTTTGGCTGCTGTGCAAGGGGAGAGCATGCCCCCCCCAAACACACACACACACACACACACACACCCCACACCACACACACTCATCACAAAAATATTTATTTGGAGGAAACTTACAGGCTGACAAAGTAGCAGCGTAAGTCCCTGCAGGTTCTATTCTCCCAGAGTGAGGTGGACTTGAACTGGGGAGTATTGCTGGGAAAGGGCTTCAGTGGAAGGATCCAGCCTGGACCCTGTCATGTTGTGCTCCCTTATTTACAGAGAACCAGGAGCAAAACAGGTGACCAAGAACTGCAGGAGATTCCTAGGCAGGGAAGTAGTCTTCATGTGAAGAGATGACACTTAATTTAGACTGCCTGGGCTTGAATCCTGGGTTGTTTGTTTGTAGGTAGTATCATTTTGGACAAGACATGTATAATTTGGGATAATAATACCATGTCATATAGGTTAGTTTTAAGAACTAAATCAGGTAATTCATATAAATTTCTGGAGTAGTGACCAACATAGGGCATGTAATAAATGTCTCATCTCTCATGAGGTTTTGACATTTATTAAACTTTAAAAAGCAGTTTGGGATCCCCATCTCCTCCAATTTTGTGCCATGGCAGTGACCATCAGTGCATTTCTGCATTTTGCTTCCCAAATCTGCCCCAGGAACTGGTTGTAAGCCAGGGCTCCTTGTTCTGAAATTACACCTTTGGTGGGTGCAGATCTAATACCATGTCACTGTTGTACAGCTATCATTGAAATACATACCAGCCATGCCATGTTAACTGTCTTTCAGAATAAACTGTGAAGGTACCCAACATGGGGATGCATTCTTATCATCCATGTTCTGAGGGATTTCAAATGGGTCAAAATATTTATTCTTTGGTTTTCATTTGGCTGTGTCCAGAACATAACAAAGGACTGTAGTTCTAGGATAAATTTTTATCTGTCATACATCAGGGACAGAAACTATCTGGGAGAAAGGTTCAGTGTTGAGACACCTGTTCTAAAACATCCCCCCTTCCCCAACTGATCCCTTTCTTTCTTTTTAAAATAAAGCAAGATGATGAAAGATTTTGAAAATGCAAAACTCTACTTGAGAGTATTTATAAGTAAAAAAATGTAATTCTTTAATTTGCTGGACATGAACACCCAGAGGAAGAAGGGTTTGTTCTTAGTCCAACTCTGGCTCTACATTTGTGGAAGGATGTCCTTTATTCTGTGGCTGTGGCTAAGAGAGCAGGTGTACAAATGCAGGTGGGAGAAAGGGGACAGAGAGCTGCAAAGATCAACACTTGCCCTCTCTATGCGCTTGGTCCACACAAAAAGGCTCGAGCATGCAACAGGTTTCTTTACTCCCACAGATCATTAATCTGGATGTGTTATGACTCTCTGCTCTAGCACATCCAGGGGCATTAATGCATTGGGGATAGAAATTTAATTTGATAAACTCAAGGTATTCAGCAGTGGTCATGAAAAATCACCAGAGATGTAGATGGATCTTTGCCACTGTGAGATGTTTCAAAGATTTCTTCTATTAAATGCTGTTTCCAAAATGATAGAATGCTCTTCAATTTTTTTAATATAAAATAACATACCTTAAATATATATAATTTTATTAAAAAATATAAAAATGAAAATAAAAATTGAGGTAAAAGACCTTGGGTAAATTTTATAAGTTATGAAAAAGCAACATAAATCAGAATAGAAAAACAAGAAGGAACTTGAAATAAAATTAAAAATCATTTCACAAAAAAATAATTAAAACTCAAAAGTAAGTTTCCGTTTGTACTTTTTATATAGCAATCTTTGTGCACCATTTAATGAAACAAGTACTTATATTGAATGAAATACGTACTTATATTTGAAAACCTTCAGTATTTTAGGGTAATTACCACAGAGAAAAAGAGGGTGAGGTTGGAGGGCAAGTGAGGGAAAATAAGTTGAGATTTCCGTCTCACATCCAAACAAAATTCTGTATGGCTGAAATATTTCACATGTTAAACATTTTAGAAGAAAATTTAGGGGAATATTTATCTGATCTTTGGGTTGAGGAGGACTTTCCAAGCAGGACATCATTGCTGGATACCATGAAGGAAAAGATGGTGAGATCGGAATTACATTTTAAAAAGTTGCAAACTAAATAAACAAGTGTACCACTGGCATTACCTGAGAGATAGTGGATTAATGTCCTTAATGGGGTGCACCTCCAGTTAATCCCTCGATGCTACTTGATAGCAAATTACTTGAAAAGAAAGTCAAATATTGATATGATTTGAGGCAGAATGTGAAATTTACAGGGTTATTTAAAATAAAACTGGATAATTTAGGGAAATTTGGCACATCTGGGATGCTGCTTGGTCTTTACCTTCAGACTGCATGAGGCTACGAGCTTTTCTTCTTGGCCATTAGGTGTACTTCAGCAAGTGAGTTTGAGAGGTGGCACCACATAAAGAACCTCTCATTTTTTTGTTTGTTTGTTTGTGGTACGCAGGCCTCTCACTGTTGTGGTCTCTCCTGTTGCGGAACGCAGGCTCTGGACGTGCAGGCTCAGCGGCCATGGCTCACGGGCCCAGCCGCTCCGTGGCATGTGGGATCCTCCTGGACCGGGGCACGAACCCGTGTCCCCTGCATCAGCAGGCAGACTCTCAACCACTGCGCCACCAGGGAAGCCCAAGAACCTCTCATTCTTGTCGTTAGTAATTACCATGGCTAAAATTCAATGAGTGTTTACTCTGTGTCAGGCATAAAAGTTTGCAGAAACTCATCTAAGTTTAACAATTGTTATATGAGATAGGTAGTATACTACCCCTATTTTATGTTGGGGAATATTAAAGTGCAGAGAGGCACAAATGAGGATTAAAACATGTTGGTGAAGTGCTTAAATGGAGGTAAAAAGACAAGAGCGGCCCTTTAGAAAATATCCAAGATGAAGAATCTGATAAATCAGAGGTTACATCACTTGCTAGATTTGAGGCTTTGGGTAAATTACTTATTTTCAGCTTCAAACAGAAGTACAAATATCAGTAATCCCTGAGTGCATATAACTGTATCTAATATTTCTAGTGATGACTGTGAGCCATTAAGCTAGTTAATGATTTTGATGTATCGCATACCCTGGTAAAGAAAGAAAGCAAGTATATTAGGGACGGATGGAATTAAGAGTGTCAAATAGTTGAAATTCATCCCCACCCTTCTCATGGTGTATTTCACTACCTCCATGTGCTAGATAAATCAGGCCTGTTTAATAATGTTAGCAGTTTTATACAAATGTTCATATTTCAAGCAAAAGGGGGGGATTTGACTAATCTCTTGGATTTCTAAAATAACTTATTTTATCTGGAATCTTAATTAAAAATCTTTTTTTTTTTTTTTTTTTTTTTTGGTTGTGGGGCTTCTTTGGAGATATTTGAAAGGCGTATTTATGAACCCGTATGACATAGCTGGCCGCCTCTGGTCCTGCATAGGATGGTAGGTACCGAGGATGGCAGTGGCAGGGGCTGGACACGGTCCGTTGAGAGAGGAAGTGCTGTGCCCGACCCTCCCTGGGGTCTTAGTGATGAGAGTCTTCTTCAGGGCTTCACCCCTGCTTTGGTCTGGGGCTACGGGTTAGGTTCCTACTTTAAATGGCTGTGAATGAGTAAGTTAGGAACCTGGTCCTGAAATGCCTTGCCAGCCATTCCATTTCTAAGGTTTCTCCCAGGAAGTTGGGACAGACAGGCAGATGGAAGGTGACTTTTGGAAATAGATTTTCTCAAGGTGCAGGCAGAGCCGAGGAGGGGCCTGCAAGGTGCTGTCCTGGGACCTGCCAGTCCCATTCCTCCTCCTGCTGCACTCCAACTCCTCCCTTTTGGCCGTCCTGCACCTCGTTACAGCAGGGAGCAGGGAATGGTGCTCCTTCCCCCCAGTCTGATGAGCCCTATACACTTCGGGTCTCAGCTTTGCTGTCACTTCTTGCAGGCAGCATTCCCGACCCCAGAAGCAGGTTAATAGGACTCATATCTGTCTTCAGGGTTATTCTGCAGGTTACATGAGAAAGGGTGCACATGGTGCTTGCATTCCTGGCAGTGCTCCTGCAAGCTGCTCTTCTCTGAAGCAGAGTTACAGGAGCCCACAGAGCCCTGGAATTCACTGTAGAAGGAACGCAAATACCTCAGCCAAACAGTGGATCAAAACAGAAAGGCACTTTCACATGTGTAAATAGAGTAGGTTGAAGGTACAGAAAACCCATGTACAAAGTTTTTCACTTTTCTATCTGAAGGGCAACATGCTTGGACATAACCTTTTCTATAGTGTCTGGTGAGATTCACAGCTTCGTGTGTTAACTAATTTTTGTTTTGCTGTATTCCAGTGACATTTCTTTTTATATATATATGTATATATATATATATAGGTATATGTATATATATTGTTTTTCAGATTCTTTCCCATTATAGGTTATTACAAGATATTGAATATAGTTCCCTGTGCAATACAGTCGGTCCTTGTTGTTTTTCTGTTTTATATATAGTAGTGTGTGTCTGTTAATCCCAGACTCCTAATTTATCTGCCCCCCACATCCCCTTTGGTAACCATAAATTTGTTTTCTATGCCTGTGCGTCTGTTTCTGTTTTGTATCATTTTTTAAGATTCCACACATAAGTGATATCACATGATATTTACCTTTCTCTCTACTTCCAAAGACATTTCTGTTTAGATGAGGAGGTGTTTCTTTCCCCATTAACTGGGTTCTAACCAGGATAGCAGGTACTAGCGTCTTCTGAACCTTGAGCTGCTCCCGGAGATGTGTGTGTGCGCCCTGTGAGTGTCAATAGGATGTTTTCCCTTTCTTTTTGTACTAATTTTGCTATTGAAATTAGAAGGAAAGAATACATTTTCTCACCAACATTTCTACTGTTGATGTTTCAAGAATTGTGATATTCTATTCTTGGAGTTTTTTTCTCATACGGTAACTTTTCCATATTGTTGCAAACCAGTGGATATTTCCAGTATGTTGAGAAACTTAACAAAACAAAAATAAACAGCAAACAAAATAGTGGCTGCCTCTGTCCTTCATCTGAAAAGAAATGGGACATGAAGATTAAAATGCTTGAGATATAGCCTTAGTTCAGTAACTGACAGTTTCAGTTCTGTGTTTTCAAATAAACAAAACACCAGCACTCATACCGGGAAAAGTAAATGTTCAGATTTCTTTCTAGGTAATATAACTTGATTGTATTCTTTTAAAATTAGCTGCCCAGGGATAGGAATTGAAAAATAAAAATTTCTGCACAAAAATGTTTCCCTAGTATTAAAATTTAAATGCAAGCAAATTGGTTTAAAACTTAAAAAAACAGGTTTTGGTGTTCTTGAAGCATATGGTGAAACAAACACATTTTTTGTAATGTAATGCACCATTTATGGAATCTAATGCACTGTCTTAGGCTCAAGTTTGTAAAATGGATTTTTATGAAGTATACCTTTCTTTAGTCCATGCCTTGTGCCAGCTGAGGAAGAATACATGTCACATTCAGAGTGCTTCCCCAGCGGGGTTGGGGAGAGGAGTGCTATTTGGCACTTCCTCTTTCTGGTGTGGGGCAGTGGACTTCACCTTCCCTTCTGCTCCGGGGGTGGGCTTGGCCAAGGCTCCTTAGCAGGGGAGCTATCTCAGCTTTGCAGGATGCCCTGACAGCCTCTCCACCTGCCTTCTTTCCTTTTCTTCCTTCTCTTCTTTTGTTCTCTTCTCTTCTTATCAGCAAAGCTAGCACTTGGGAAAAACTGGACAGGTTTTACTTTATTATGATAATGCATATAAGCAAAATGGAAAATTCCCAGATGATAGTTCATACGGTTACTATTAAGCACATTATCTGTACCTGCTGTCTAGATTATGCAAAAATGGGTGTTCTTTCATCTACCTACCAGCATTTGTCTTAGGGTTTTCACATTTCTTTGAGGGGGTTACGGGGTTGCATGGTAAAAGGGATAGAAAACAAAAGAAATTGACCTTCCTCTGAAGCAATCATGTTCAGTGCATTCTCTTCTAACTACCACCATGATGAGGAATTGGAGATGCCTGACACTTTGAGATTGGAGGTTAAGTTCCCTTTCAATTCAAAAGAGACAGAAATGATTGTTGCAGTCCAGTCATTAAGAAGCCATTGTCCTCCTCATACTTGGCACTTTTTATGCTATTTCACTGTCAAGATTTGATTGTTTTTAACCCTTCAGAAAGAGAACAACAATTTAGGGGAAAAATCTATTTGTCTGTCTCAAGAATAAAGAGATGTCTTGGTTTGGTTTTGCTTTCCTTGAATGGCGTAGCAACTTATATATCTTTGACTTGGACCTTATTGTAGCTTTAATCTTGATGGGTATACATTGCACCCCAAGGTATAGCTTCTGAAGAAAAAGGAAAGGGCCAGTTAAATGCTTTCTGTTTCCAATTTAAATGGTCCCTTAATAGAGTTAACATCAGCTTATGGTAGTGCAAAGACTATGCTGGGTGCCGAGAAGCTCAGACAGTTTTTTTGCACTTGAATATGTAAGAGGCTAGGCTTTTATCACTGATAAATGCTCTAACAAAGGTACAAGGTAATACAGGAATATAGGATGAGGAGAGATTAATTCCAACATGGCAGGGATCTGAAACTTTTTTTTTTTTTTTTTTTGAGAGGACTGATATTTGAGCTGGTGAAGATTAGATGGGATTTTGGTGGTTTGGAGGTATGTGTCTGAAAGGGAATCAGCAGCTTGAGTGAAGTCTTGGAGGCAAGAGTGGTAGGATATTTTTGACAATTGTCTCTGTGTGGTTTGAGATGTAGTACATTTAGAATGGGGGAGTGGAAGCAGGCTACAAAATACCTTGAATGTTAGGTAGAGGCATTTGGACCTTTTAATTCTGTGTGATGGGGAGCCAGTGAACATTTTAGAAAAGAGTTTCAATATAAACTCTTTATAAAACACAGTGGTGAAAATACAGCAATAGGTTAAGTTTGCAATTTTAATAAGAGCATTTTTCTTTTTTGGCTAGTTCTTTTGACCAAATAAATTCTTTGCCATTTATTCAGCAAATATATATTAAGTTTCAGTTACATACAAGATAGTTTATATGTGGGAATAAAACATGAATAAACCAAATCTGGCCTAAGAAGAGCTTTTTAGCAGGATGTGTCATTTTATTTCTATTTTAAGTATTGAATATTGCATACCTGGTAAGAGGATTGTATCTTCTAAAATAAGCCTACATTTTAAAGAAATTCTGATAGCCTTTGAATATTTTCCATTTTGGTCAATTGACTCTCAAAGCAGCAGCACGGTGTTTCCCTGTGCTTGTGTGGATGGCCAAATGATTGCAGGGAGACAGTGGAAACATCCCAGTTCCACTTATTTTTCTCTCTAAATTTTAAGAAATTATATAAATGGGGGGTTCATATTCCATCCATTAAAGATTATTTAGGTCATCAGGCTTTTTGTTTATTTGTCTAATTGCAAGAGTGAAGAGGGTTAGGTTAAATCATTTACACTGGTATGAATTATTTTCACTGGCAGGAATGACTTAGAGAATACAGAAGATTAGCCATAAAATGCAGGCTGCGAGAGAGATGTTCAGAAAGGCCTGAGGAAATCACTGATGGGGAAGCTCCTGCCTTGACCTTCTCTCTTCTGATAATCTTGAACCCACCCTACTCGATCAGTAATTCTTGTGGTCTTAACACATGTACTATCTTCATATTCCCAGTTTCGGGCATCCCATCCTGTGACATCCATCTCCTGCCTTTTCAGCTCATTCCCTTTGCTACCCCAACTCCAGCATGCCTGTGGACCCCAGTAGGGACTAAAATCTATTGATCCTACTTTTCATGGTCACTCACACACTCATGCTCTTACTTCTTTCTCTGTCAGGCTTATATTCTGTGATCCATTGTTGTATACTCTCCCTTGCCTCTCTCACTGTGTCATACTCACATGGCAAAACCCGCATCTATTCCACCCAACTATCTCCCTGATCTCCATGCTTGTCCCTGGGCAGCTGCTGTGGCTGGGAACAAGTACACAGCCATGCCAACTGTTCTTCCCAGATCTAAGACCTCATTTCATTCCCAGAGATCCAACCACATTCTCCTAGTCCACTGGCTCTCCTCTTCTCCTCTCTCTCCATCCTCATTTTCTGCTAATTACCTTGCTTTTCATTTCAGTGAGAAAACAGAAATTTCCATGGATTCCCACCAGCACGCCTACCTACTTACCAGTCCCAATGCCCGTATACTTGACCTCCCATGCCAGTATCCCAGATGAATTGTTTTTGCTTTTGAGGCCATTCGTGCACTTAACCCCAGGCCATCTTGCACCAACTTCTTTTTTTCCTCCAATAAATTTATTTATTTATTTATTTATTGCTGTGTTGGGTCTTCGTTGCTGCGCACGGGCTTTCTCTAGTTGTGGCAAGCAGGGGCTGCTCTTTGTTGTGGTGCTCAGGCTTCTCATTGCGGTGGCTTCTCTTGTTGCGAAGCCTGGGCTCTAGGCGCGCGGGCTTCAGTAGTTGTGGCACGCGGGCTCAGTAGTTGTGGCTTGAAGGCTCTAGAGCGCGGGCTCAGTAGTTGTGGCGCACGGACTTCGTTGCTCCGTGGCATGTGGGATCTTACCGGACCAGGGCTCAAACCCGTGTCCCCTGTATTGGCAGGTGGATTCTTAACCACTGTGCCACTAGGGAAGTCCCTTCCACAGTGATATTTCTATTTTAACTTCAAAGACAGTTTCATAAGGAGATTTCTCAATAAATCCCCTCATTTCTTGCTTTGTCATATACTTTAGATTCTCAAGTGTGAATTTTCTTCTCTCTAAATTAGCCTTTTTTAGGATATTTGTTTGATAAAGCCTGTGTGATTTAACATTTGTACTCTTTATTGGGTTTGGAAAGCCCCTTTTCTTTTACTTGTTGACCAAGATTACAGTTACGTGTTAGCTCCTTTTATTGTCATAGAGCATTTGAATCAGATAGATTCTTAAACTCTTGAAAAAATTCTCCTTTAAAAAGTGTTGCACTGATGTTGCATCTGACTCTCCTTTCTGATTAATGTGACTGAGAGTTGGGCCAGTAATGTGGTTCATATTTGTGGTTTTTATTGAAGTGCTGTTTCCTTTGTGATGCTGAATCATTTTGTACTGACCTTATATTTTTTTTGAGTGGTTACCTTACAAATGCAGTTGAAATCTTTGTAGTCCATAACGACCGCAGTTTAAGTTTAGTGTGAATGTACATTGCTAGTGAATTATATTCTTGGGTTTATTTGAATAAGTGAATGAATGAATGAGTGATTACAGTGACAGAAGAAAGGATGCAAATTTTAACCTTTCATTGAATTCCAAGAAATGTCTTCTTGAGTGTATGTGCTCAAGGGCTATCAGGTGACAGAACACAGAATAAGCCAAACATAGTAGGCAAGTTCTGAGTCTTCTGGGGTTTGGTATCTGGCCTAATTGCTTATAATTAATGATCAAAGAAAAAGATGTTCATATAATAACAGCAAATGGCTCTTATCTTTGTTGCTTGTTTCAGATGCTTTCTGTGTCACTGACTACGGAATTATCTTTTGGGGGGCAGGGAATCAAAGGGATACCACCGTGTCTTTGAGCACGTCTGTTTTTGTCTTCATCTGTAGGAAAAGGAGCAGAGTCTGAGAAGACACTGGTGCTGCTGGCACCTCTAGCCTTTTAGGTGGGGCACGCGACTCCTTTCTTTCCTCTGATATTTGGAAATTTCTTGGTACTTTTGGGGCGCATGTCTCTCTCTGGTGCCTTAGGCAAGACAGTGTTTACTTCTTACAAACCTCAGGTATGGTAATCCAGAATCTTCTTTCACACAGCTGCCGGAGGAAATGCAAGCTGAGGTTTTATACTTAAACTCAGAATCAGAACACTAGGAAGGAGGAGATGGTTAATGGTTGCATGAGCTTTTGTTTGTTTTAACTCACTGAGGGCATGGGCTAGTTTCCTATACTGCACAGGATTTATGCCCCCAGGTCTGCTTTGCACAGGGTCTCCACCCTGCTGCTCTGTAGACCACAGCAAAATCAAATTAGCCATTTGGTTCCTGGTTGGAGGCAGGCAGTGGGAACAGGCAGGAGATTGGGGGTGGGGCGGAGAATGCAGCCCACCCTCAGGGTTGCCTCAGGCCATCCTCCAGGGACTCTCCTGGCTTCTGATCATTGCTCCCTCCTCCAGGTCTTTTAGACTGAGCTTTAGTGAAACCTTGGCTGTTAGCAGGCCCAGGGCACTACTCTGCCTCTCTTGTTTCTTTGTTTTTTGAATTTTATTTTATTTATTTTTTTATACAGCAGGTTCTTATTAGTTATCCATTTTATACATATTAGTGTATACATGTCAATCCCAATCTCACAATTCATCCCCCCTCCCCCCCACCACTTCCCCCCCTTGATGTCCATACGTTTATTCTCTACACCTGTGTCTCTATTTCTGCCCTGCAAACCAGTTCACCTGTACCATTTTTCTAGGTTCCACATATTCCTGATGGGAGGGACTTGTGGTGGGCAGAGCTCAGTAAAACTTTAATCCGCTTGACTGCTGATGGGTGGGGCTGGGTTCCCTCCCTGTTGGTTGTTTGGCCTGAGGCGACCCAACACTGGAGCCTACCCGGCTCTTTGGTGGGGCTAATGGTGGACTCTGGGAGGGCTCACGCCAAGGAGTACTTCCCAGAACTTCTGCTGCCAGTGTCCTTGTCCTCACGGTGAGACACAGCCACCCCCCGCCTCTGCAGGAGACCCTCCAACACTAGCAGGTAGGTCTGGTTCAGTCTCCTATGGGGTCACTGCTCCTTCCCTGGGTCCCGATGCACACACTACTTTGTGTGTGCCCTCCAAGAGTGGAGTCTCTGTTTCCCCCAGTCCTGTCGAAGTCCTACGATCAAATCCCGCTAGCCTTCAAAGACTGATTCTCTAGGAATTCCTCCTCCCGTTGCCAGACCCCCAGGTTGGGAAGCCTGACATGGGGCTCAGAACCTTCACTCCAGTGGATGGACTTCTGTGGTATAAGTGTTCTCCAGTTTGTGAGTCACCCACCCAGCAGTTATGGGATTTGGTTTTATTGTGATTGCGCCCCTCCTGCTGTCTCGTTGTGGCTTCTCCTTTGTCTTTGGTTTTGGGGTATCTTTTTTGGTGAGTTCCAGTGTCTTCCTGTCGATGATTGTTCAGCAGTTAGTTGTGATTCGGTTCTCTCTCAAGAAGGAGTGAGAGCGTGTCCTTCTACTCCACCATCTTGACCCAATCCCTCGCCTCTCTTGTTTCTTTACACCCTGCCTCCACCTGTTCTGTCCCTTCATTCAAATTATTCCAAAGCTTCATTTTATCCCTGTTTTCTGCTGGGACTCAGACTCATATAGTGTTGACCCAGGAATCTCCTGTGGATTTTGTCTGAGGAGTTTTTATTAAACATAAAAACTGAAATTGATTGAGGTCATTCTTCATAGAAAACTATTCTTTCCTTTGGTCTCTGGATTCTGCTTTGCTATTAATATGAACACAAGATAGATTACTATATGTGTTTGTTGAAATTAAACTCTTTAAAAACACATTCTGGGGCTTCCCTGGTGGCGCAGTGGTTGAGAGTCCACCTGGCGATGCAGGGGACGCGGGTTCGTGCCCTGGTCCGGGAAGATCCCACATGCCGCGGAGCGGCTGGGTCTGTGAGCCATGGCCGCTGAGCCTGCACGTCCGGAGCCTGTGCTCTGCAGCAGGAGAGGCCACAAGAGTGAGAGGCCCACGTACCGCAAAACAAAACAAAACAAAACAAAACACATTCTGGTAACAAAGCTAGAATGGTGATATTTTGTGTTAGTGAGTCTTAGTCTTCCTACTTTGAGGTTCTGAAATGAACCGTGTATATGACAGTGAAGATTCAGGGAAACCTATATTCTTTTTACTATTTAACGTTCTAAACCTTTTTTGAGGGTTCAGTATTCCATTTTGAAGCTTGCAAAATGTGGGTTTTTAATTTCAGGTCACTTACTGTTTCTTCCTTAGCTGCTTTTGTGGGTGCCCAAGTTGTGCTTTGCTGGGGCTTGTTAAGATCATATGTAAACATTTCGGGGCTGCCACTGCTGGTGACACATCTCACCCGATAGCCACGGAGGAGCTTCTGATGGAATAATTATTATATGAACAGCATTGTAGGAAGTTGTTACCATAGAAAAATATGATGTGGATCAGATAAAAGAGACACAAACTTTAATAAATTGCGCTTGGTTGCTTTCTTTTGCCCAGGATAAGCTCACTTCCAGAATTCTCCTGGCCTGCTGTAGTGGAATGATGGTTTATCACAGGCTTCTTCACTGTTTTTGAAAATGCTATTATAAACAGGTTTTTAAGGAAAACTTTTACAGTGAGTCATTAGTTCACTTCTCTGTCCATCTTTACCACCCCCCTCAATTAACATGCTAGTTACTTAAGTTTTTAAACTGAAATTCAAATTCAAATCTCGGTTGAGATTTGAGGGTTTTTTTCTGTTGAGATTCAAGTTCAAAGTCAAGTTTTGTTTTTATTTTTGATTTTTGTGGTAGCTGAAATGATGTAGTACCACCTGTTGAGAAGTCTAAAGTTATATTTTATAAGAGGGCACTGGGACGTGAAAAGGCACTGGTTTTTTTGTTTTGTTTTGTTTTTTGTTTTTTGCGGTACGTGGGCCTCTCACTGCTGTGGCCTCTCCCATTGCGGAGCACAGGCTCCGGATGCTCAGGCCCAGCGGCCATGGCTCACGGGCCCAGCCGCTCCGCGGCATGTGGGATCCTCCCAGACAGCGGACTCTCAACCACTGCGCCACCAGGGAAGCCCAAGGCACTGTT
Organism: Mesoplodon mirus; assembly: GCF_964341445.2. Lineage (NCBI taxonomy): Eukaryota > Metazoa > Chordata > Mammalia > Artiodactyla > Ziphiidae > Mesoplodon > Mesoplodon mirus. The sequence continues at coordinate 69,953,518 of NC_138976.1, read as the reverse complement.
TTTTTGTGTGTGTTGAACTGCAGTTTAGCCTGGAGTACTGCTATTACTAATCACTGCAGCAGATCTTTGCAGATGGATCCTTAATGGATCCCGAATTCCCCTTCCTTGGATTACTAGAGAACAGCTTTCTGAGAACAGCCATTGTGAGCAATAAAAGCTTGTGGTCAGAGACATCCTGTATGGGCATCATGGCTTCAGTTTGCTCTTACAAATGACCTAGTGATCAGCTGGTGACAGTGAAAATACAGGTTCCCCGCGCCCCCCCGCCCCCGCCCTTTGGATGGTGCTTTGTTGATGAACCAGGTTTTTCTCCTCTTTGTGAGATTATCCAATGTGATGGCAAGTGGGTGTCAAGCATTGGGTCTTACAAGAAAACATTTCTGAAGCTGTGGGCTTCAGCTAGGAGAGGCATCTATGGTGATGGTGGGGAAATAAAACTGGCCTTGTCGGAATTTGATAGACTGGTCCACTCATGTCTCTGAGCTTCAGTTTTCTCATTGCTCATATGAGAATGCCTGTAAAATGTGTTGGTATGAGAATTAAATGAGCTAATATAAGGGGGTTTGTAAATGTAAACAAGTATGAGATAGTATTAGAGAAGCAGATGTAGAGAGAAAATTAGCAAATGAGAGATTAAAGTAAAAATGAAGGAGAGAGAAATATTAGGTGAAAGGTAGAATCTTATCTCTGAGTGCTTGTTTCATTTTTTGCTTTGATAAGATTTTGTAGCCATATTCAGTTCTTTGCATAATCAAAGTTATTTCCTGTGAGTGGCAGTTACAATATAAAACTGATTATATCCTTCTCAGTGAGAAGCCACAGGATCTTTCCAGTATTAACTTCAGACACTCATTTATATCTCATTCTACACTCTAGGGTGAATAAGGCCTGGTGCTAAGAACACACGCTGGGAAAAACAAATTAAATGCCTCCAAACACTGTTTATCACAGATATGGACTAGGGAAATGGATGCTCAGAATTCCAAAACAATTGGAATATTTTCAGTAGTTTACAAATTATTGAAAGGTTCCTGATATTTTGACTTATCTGAGGGACTCTGTATTATAGTGATTTAGAATTTGTAGTTGAGCATTGCAAATTCTATTCAGATGATCTGGTCATTCTTAGTGACATTGTTGCCTTTTAACTATTGCTCACTTTCATATTCATAAATGTGCCAATATTATTGGTACATGCAATTAAATATATGTGTTCATTTTTAAAAATTATTGTTTCTGTGATTGATGGAAAATGTATTAGGTGACTAGAGCTTTTTGGTAAAATCATTGCAGGCTTTTTACCATTATTACTAGAAGAAAATGAACTCTTCAGGCTTTATATTTAGTAACTCCCTTGATCATTTTGACCTAGAGTCTAAAGTGATGATGGTAAAGGAACTGATGATAAACAACATTAATTAGAGTATGAGACGTATTAGATTTACCTCCCAAGGCAAGAAGCTTCCCTTTGAGGTGATCATCCATCCTCTGCGTGGAGGCTTCTGGCCCTTCCAAGGCGCTCTCATCATTGTTTTGTCTGACTACTCCTTTGAAACTGCTTGAGCCATTGGCCTGTACCTTACCTCAGCTCAACAATCAGCCTGTGTTTTTATCTTATTTGACCTTTTGGTAGCAGGGGGCCCTTCTTCCCTTCTTGAAAAACTTTCTTATCTTGGCTCCCACACCCTCAAACTCTGGGAAGGAGCCTCACTGTCCCTATTTTGTCCCCTCTGATGGCTTCTTTAGCACACTCATATTGGGCTGTCGCAGTAGCTTTTATCCAGTTTACCTCTGGGCCAAAGCCAGTAGTCAATCTCCATCCTCACTTTACTCAACTCCTCAGCCTCCCCAGCCTTGAAACACCATCTTCTTTTTCCTCATAACACCATACTCATCTGGTTTTCTTCCAACTTCCTATCTGTTTCTTAGCCTCCTTTATCAGGCCTCCAAAAATTAGAAGGCCATGGAGCTCTGTCCTTGGCCCTCTTCTCTGTCTTTAAGTTCTTTATCGATTTGGTAATTTGTCTCCCTGTACAAGGATGTAAGTCCCTTGCGAGCAGGCACTTTTATCTGTCTCGTTTGTGCTTGTATCTACTGTGCCCAGAGCAGAGCTCTGTAGGTACCAACTGACTGACTCGACCCTTCACCACTCCTCTCATTACTTGGACTTGTGTGTCCTGGCTCCCCATAGTTTCATAAAGATCGTAGCCAGTGGTTCTGCGATCACTTTGAATATGACTTCAGTGTCCTGGAATATAGCTTATATAGTTTATTACTTCACTTGACCTATGTCCTCTTTTTCCAATAATGGTACTACCTCTTTGTGGCAGGTAAAACTGAGGCCTTTTGCTGTGTTATCGATGCCTCCCTCATTTTTTATCCCCTGTGATCAGTTACTTTGCTTACTGCCTTGTTACCCATCCATTCCTTTTCAAACCTTTACTTTTTAACCACCTTGGAGGTTGATGGTTAGTTACCCCTTGTCTCGACCCTCCCTCTTAAAATCTGTCAGATTATGCTGAGAACGCAAAACTCTGAAGTTCCTTTATGAAAGAAAGGATTTTGAACAAGGAGTTCCAGTTGCCAGTATTCTAAGTCTCTGCCTCCTTACACGCATGTTCAAGTGCCCTCTGTAGCTTTCTGTCGCCTGTTTCCCAGTCTGTGGGCCCAGCGCTGCCTACAGCCTATGCTTTAGCAAGACTGAGTTACCTTGTACCCCACACCTGTGCTTCTTCATCTCCCTGCTTTGCCTCGTGCTGTTACCTGGAATATGGTCTTTATGCAAACTCCACACATACTTAAAGACCATTTCAACTGCTTCCTCCTTTGTGAAGATCTATCTGCTCACCCTAAGCTTGAAGTAATCTGTCTCTACTGTGAGATCCCTAGTTATCTTTACCTTAACGATAGTGCTCAGATTTTTCTTTTTTTGTGTTTGCTTATGTCTTATCTCTCTGGTAGGTCATTGAAGACAGATGCTTAGCCCTTGCCTTTTGTTCAATAAATATTGAAGGAATAAAAGAGACTCAACTCATGAAAAGAAAACTAACTGCCCTTTTACTATTTACTTACCTATCCTGGGTGTCAGTTCTCTTTTAATTGTGTTTATTCTTCCATTTCCAAGTTAATAACAGCTAACATTTGAGTGTAATGCTTTACTTTTCGCAAAGCATTGTACATTTATCCTGCTTGACTTTTTCCCTTCAACAGTTCAGTAAGGAGACAGTGTATGTAAACCATAAAATAAGGCAGAAATTGAAGTGCAGAAGCTGTTTCTCTGGTTAGGTGCTACTGTGCCCCAGTCGCTGGTTCATGAACTTTTCCTGTACTATTGAGTTGACTCTTCTTAGCAGCCCATTTTTTCCTAATTATTGAGGTATAGTTGATTAGCAATATTATATGTTTCAAGTGTACATCATAATGATTCACAATTTTAAAAGATTACACTCCTTTTATAGTTATAAAGTATTGGCTATATTCCCTGTGCTGTACAATACATCCTTGTAGCTTATTTATTTTATACATAGTAGTGTGGCAACCCTAACTGGTACTTCGTCAGGTTTCCAACTCAGGTATATTCTCTTGGGATATGGGAGAAGGAGGAAAATTTTGTGGGTGCCAAAAGAGAATATTTAAGAGGTTCATCTTCCCTATTTTGGAGAAATTGTAGAGATTTTCTTT